>NC_057353.1:66302812-66619375 GCF_016509475.1 Prionailurus bengalensis | reverse complement strand
GTGGAGGACATGAAGACTGGTTGTCCAGGTTAGTGGGCATGAAGGGATGTGGGTGATCAGACAGGGCAGGTAACCCAGCATCAAATTATGGAGGGTTGTCAATGCTGGGGTAAGAAGGTTGACTGTAGGGACGCCTGGGTGGCTCAGTCGGTTTTTTTAAGCCTCCAACTCTTGATTTCAACTCAGATCATGGTCTCATGTTTTGTAAGTTCAAACCCCGCGATAGACTCAGCACTTGCAGAGCCTGCTTGGGATCCTCTGTCCTCCCCCCTCTCTCTCTGCCTCTTCCCCACTCTTGCTCTCTCTCAAAAATAAATAAACGTTAAAAAAAAAAAAAGGCTTTGAGCTTCAGGCAGCATGTGTTTTCTGGGTCTAGGAAAGCCCCAGATATTCGCACTAACATGGAGGGTGGAGGTGGGCTCAAGATACCCAAGGCGTCCGAGCACCTTACGGAATTTACATTATCGTAGTCTGTTACTCCTCAGGGCTTCCCGTTACACTTAGAATAAGGCAGACTCCAGCCAGCCTTTGCCTGCTGTCCTGCACACTCTTCCTGCCTCTTGCATGGCTGACTGCTTCTCGTGTTCCAGTCTCCACTCCTGTCTCCCCTCACAAGGGCCTTCCCTGCCCCCTGTCACTCTCAGACCCAACAAACCGCCCATTAGCAAGGTGCAAACCCCGGAGGCAGGGAGGCTCTTGATGCTGTGATGTAAACTGGGAGCACATCTGCTTCCATCTGTATTGACCACCCAGCTCTTGGCACACGGGTTGGGGCGGGAGGCGAATGTGTGATTAGATACACGAGTCCAGGCCCTTTTGGTGTGGAAGCCAAGGCTGGCCTCGCAGGGCCTGGGATAGAGTAATTCCTCAAGGAGACGTGAACTGGACGTTTCTTCACGCTGTGCCTGAGGGGAGGGTTCCCAGAACAGCAGTGCTGGGCTTGCCCCTCAACAGCAGGCTGCGCTGCCTGCCGAGGCCTCTGCGAGGAGCAGACACGTGTGTATATCTGGAAGAAAAGTCAGGAAGCGCCGTTCTCAAAGAGCGGCCGCCAGAAGCAAGCCTCTGACCCTGCTGGCCAAGAAACACAGTTTGAAGGGAGAACAGCCATTTCCAGACACTGGCTGAACTGACTCAGCTGTTGGGTGTTCCACAGCAAAGCAGGCGACGAATGTCGTGGGGACAGAGGGAGAGTGAGCAGTGGGGGTCGAAGGAGCAGCCCAGATGTACAGACCGGGCCCCTTCGGCCACGTGGGCCCACAGGGGAGGCCTGTCTGTCAGGGCTGGACTATGTCCACCCACTGAGAAGTTGCCTGTTGAAACCCTAACCCAGAATGGGACTGTATTTGGGGATAAGGCCTTTAAGAAAGTTTTTTTTTTTTTTTTTAATGTTTATTTATTTTTGAAAGAGAGAGAGAGAGAGACAGAGTGAGCAGGAGAAGGGCAGAGAGAGAGAGAGAGGGAGACACAGAATCGGAAGCAGGCTCCAGGCTCTGGGCTGTCAGCACAGGGTCTGACACGGGGCTCGAAGCCATGAACTGTGAGATCATGACCTGAGCCGAAGTCAGACGTCTAACCCACTGAGCCACTCAGGCGCCCCTGGAGATAAGGCCTTTAACCTCCTGGCACCAAAATCTGTATTGGTCAGGATTCTCTAGAGCAACAGGACCAGTAGGATGTGCATATCTACACCTGTATCTCTATCTACAGCTCTAACTATCTGTCTAACAGAGAGAGATTTATTACATGGGTTGGCTTAGGTGATTATAGAAGCTGACAAGATCTGCAGGGTGAGCTGGCAAGCTAGAGACCCGGAGAGCCCATGGTGTGGTTCCAGCCCAAAGGCCAACAGGCTGAAGACCCAGGGAAAACCGCTGTTTCAGTTGGGAGTCTGATGGCAGGAAAAACCTATGGCCCAGTTCAAAGGCAGCGAGGCGGGAGGAATACTGTCTGACTCAGGGGAGGGTCAGCCTTTTCGTTCTCTTCAGGCTGTCCAGTCAGCATGACACAGCACCGTGGGGACAACCTCACTCGCCACACCCTGCCGAGGGAAGAAGGATGGAGCACCTCCGGAAGCCACATGTCTGGCTCGGTCAAAACACAGGGAACAACGAGAAAAAGGAGTTTGTGTGTATGCTCGTACATGTGTGTCTGCGATATTTATATACCCTGGTAACAGTTTTTCTGACACACATACGCTCTTCAGGAAGAAGCTAAGAAAGTGAATGACAGTTTCTCTGTGTCCCAACACTTCTTGGACCAAGTCCAGAAAATGAAGCATTTGGAGATGCGGCTCTGGCATCTCTGTGATGGGCCAGCAGGGCAAGCAGGGAGGAGGCAGGGAGCCCAGGTCAAGGTGAGAGCAGGAACGGGAAGAGTACAAGTCGTCCTGCAGTGTCTGAGTGTTCGTGTCCCCTGCAGGAGCAGAGAGAGCTCTTTGACCAGCCGGTCGGCACTCATAGTGCACTGGGACCAGCCAAGGCACTCAGGTTAGGGTCCCTTGGGCCTGCAAAGATACCCTTGGCCTCTGGGCTCTTACAGTGCAGATAGGGGGATCAATATCTGGTGAGGACCAAATGAATAGTACAGATAATTCCTAGGGGAGGCTTGGGGAACCAACACTTCCGGTCCTGGCTGATAATGGTACAGGTGGATAATGTGATCCCTAATCCCTGGTATGGGGTGTGCATGTGGCCATAAGTAGACCCCCCCCATCTCTGCCATGCCCCCTGGATGAACACTATTGAACTATTTCTCTCATTCTCTCATGTTCTTCATGGTGGTGGTTCATGTAGGTGTCACCTCTCAGCTGACTTGGGAGTTCTCCAGGACAGATGTGAGTCTGAGTCTCTGCCTGGCACCAGAATGGTGCCCGGCACACCCATGGGGGGTGCTCCATTGCTGGGGTTGAGTTTCACGCTGCAGTAGAGACGCCATGTTTGGGACGGCCCACAGCAAGCAGGCCTGCAAGGCAGGTGCAGGTGTGATTCTAGTCCAGAGCAGAATTAAAGATGGGGCAAAGTGAGTTCGGGAGCATTGGAAACTCCAATAAGGGTTTATTTTGATCTTCGGCCACCCCCTTGCCATGGGTATAAAACCCTCCCAGTCTCTGGTGGAAATAGTGTCTTGGAATGAGAGCTCAGGGCTGGGGGCCCTTGGAAATCCAGTCCCATAAAGGAAAGGCCCGGCCTCACGTGAGTGGGTCCCAACCTTGTGTCAGGCTAGGCTGGATCATGGTGCAGGAAGAAATAACCCCCAATCTCAGTGGCTTACACACAAAGGTTTATTTCTGGCTCACGCTGCTTATCCACTGCGGGTCGGGTAGAAGTGGGAGGTCCTGCTCACCACGGTCTCAGGAATCTGGGCTGGCGGGGGGGGGGGGGGGGGGGGGGCTGCATCTGAGGCGTGCTCGCGCATCGCCAGCTGCACCCAGGCTCTTAAAACTTCTGCCGGGAAGTGATCCTCAACATTTCTCGTATCGCACCAGCCACGGCTAATTTCCCAGCAGACAGGGGTCACACGTGGCAAAGGTGTCCAGAGGAGGAGAAACAGTACTTGTGAACCCCTAAGATGACAGGCCGGTGGAGAGTGACGGGGGGCAAGAGGGCTTGCTCCTGTCCACTCAGGCCAAGCCAGGCACAGACAGAGGCAGGAGCGGTCCTTTGGGGCTGTTGGCCCCCAGAAGTCTTTACCTTCCTGAAACTTCCTCAGCCGACTGTGGAACTCACTTTAGAACCTTCTGCAGCCCCTGATGGTTCTAGCCTCGTCACCGCGGTCAGCAGGAAGACAGCACATCGGGACTGGGGTTTAAAGAAACTTAAGGAACCAAAGGGGTTTTGGGTTGGACTTGCAGGGAACTAGGGAGGAGAAAAGTAAAATGAGGACAGGAATGCTATTCAAAAGAAAACAGGCGCAAAGGTGCCTTTGCCAGGAGTACTGGACAAGCAGGGATGGGCTGAAGGCGGGTTCTCTCTGTAGAGCGTAACTTGGGGCGCCATGAGCTGTCGGGGCTCAGGAGCCAGCGGGAGGAAGGGCTCTGTCCTCCCAGCCCTCCACGACAAAAGCAAAGCTTCTGAGCCAGAAACAGGCAACAGCAAGACATTTGCTGAGATGAGTTGGTGGCAGGAGGGCACGGAAGCAGGAAGTTGCCTGCGCGTCTCTGTGGCTGCTTCTGTCAGGCTAGAATAGCCTGGGTTCCATCCCTCCCCCCAGCTATAACACCCTTGTTCATTGGGTCTCGTTACCTGTCACCTCCCTCCCACGTGTCCCCTGAGGTCCCCAAAGTGGGCTGCCTGGCCCTCCCAGTGCTCCCTCAGCTTGCTGTATGTATTCTTTGTACCCCAGCTAGGCTGTGCCCTCGAGATCTGGTACCACCTCAGGAACAAAGGACGTGCTGTGACTCTGAGAATGAATGAACGATGGGGCTTGTGAGGGCCCGGCACCCTTTTTCAGGATGTCAATGAGCCAGACAGAGGCTCCTGGGTCTGACTGTGAGGGGGCTGCAGGATCAATGCTGAGCCCTCCATGGTTGCTCAAGGCCGTGCTGGACACTGACAACTCAAGCCCCAGGGACTGGCCCGGACGGGGGGGACTCTAGGCCAGCCCAAGGCTCCCTGATGCCAGAAGCTGAGCTGCAGAACTTCATCCCCTCGTCACCTTGGCTCACCCCATCCCTGGTGGCTACAGTTTCATCTGGCCCCACACTACTTACAGCCGCACGTTCTGGGGTCTAATTCATCGGGCCCAGGGATACTTTCCCAGAAACATTCAGAATGTTCCCATACCTGTGGAATCTCTGTAGAGTGGGCCATTCCCGAGCACTGGGAAACAGGAGTACCTTGGTCCCACCCTCAGCGTACCTTTAGTGCCTCAGTTTACCCATATGTCAAACTGGGGCTGCATCCGCCCCTTCTTACGTCTCAGAGATTCAGGAAACATTATTATTAAAGGACTGGCTGCTCTCTGGAGGAAAAGGATTCTATTTTCATGATTTTGTTCTCTAGCTCCCCACCCCACCCCCCAGCCCGGAACTTTCTGGAATGTGCTCCACAGGCCAAACTAGAGAGGGAAGCCCAGGATCTGGTGGGTGTCGGCCAGTGAATGGTCTCAGGCCTGGAAACATTCAAACACAGAGGACAGTGTTGTCTAAGCACTTTCAGCTCAAAGGGATGCACGTTCAAAGCTGCTAGTATTGAGGTGGCCAGACAGCCCAGGAATGCCCGGCCCCGGGCCTGGGTGGTGGCGTGTGGGGGGGAGGGTGTGCTGCTGGAGGAAGCGACCCTTCAGAAATGAGGGGAGGCCTGTAGAAACGGCCTCCAGATGTGGGCCGCCCTGGGCACCAAGCCCAGCTGCTCGAGCTGCAGCCGAGTGGGCCTGTAGGCGTTGAGGTTGCTGTAGGGAGCCGGCGTGCTGTCGTGGGGCCTCGGGCAGAAGTGGGTCTGTGGGCTCGGGGCCCTCCAGGGGCCGTGGTGGGGCTGAGGCCTGGGGGGCGGAGGTGGGTTTGGAGCCAGGGGACTGCCTGGCCCCGACGACGCCGACAGAGTCCGGTTCTGGGGGTTGCTGCCTGTCGAGGGGCTGCTGAAGGGGTTGGAGGACGTGTGGTCGCTGGCGGAGCAGCTACTGCCACTGAGGCGGCCGGGCGGGGGGCTGTGGCCGGCTCTGGGCTGGAGGGGGGCCGTCAGCCTGGGAGACTTTGGGCCCATCACGGGCTTGGAGGAGGCGTAGAGGTGGCGGAACTCCTCGTCAAACAGCTCCACCGCCGGGCCCGTGAACTTGGAGAGGATGTTCCGGTGGACGTGGCCGCAGAGCCAGGTGAAGCTGCAGGGGAAGAGGAGCGTGAGGGGTGGGAGTGGGAAGGTGGGCTGACCCCCGGGCTGTGGGAAGGACCCCATTTCATCCTGGCAGCACCCGTGCAGGGTGGCCGTAGGAGCCCCCTCACTGATGGCAAGACCGAAGCTCAGAAACCAGCAAACGTATGCAGGTGAACGGTAAAGACACCAGGTTGAATCCCGGTGCTCAGATGCTGGCCATCCCTGCGGAAGCACAAAAGGGCTGACAGCTGAGTCTCAGTGTCCCCAGCTCTGTGCCAATGAGTCGGTCCCCTAGCTGCTGAGGCCACTTGTGAAATGTGGGAACGCCTGCCTCTTCTGAACGAATAGGCATCTGGGGAAGGCACCGCAAGAAAGCGGCCGCTCCTTATAAGGCAGGGGCTGTGTTCTCTTGAAAGCCTTAAGGGTGTGGGCCCCGCTCAAGCACCTGGACCCAAAGGGGTGGGAGGGGAGGGAGGATCACATGCTGTTCAGGAGGTGGGAGGTGGAAGGGAGAACACAAGGCGGGCCCACAAGCACCAGAATGACACAACTTGGGCACGCTTCGCCCGGACCCCCAGGGAGGACACCCTCCAGCAGGGACCGTGGCCCTCCCTCTGTGTACTGGTATTAAATGAAAATAAAATTCTGAAGGCATTTATGGATTACTTTTCACGATCCCGTGATTGAACCAAATTCCTTTTTATCTCTGATGGAAAAGCCCCCACATTATCTCTCCCTGCCCCACATCCACACCCCCTTCTGTGCCTGGTGACAGCACAGAAGACCCACCCAAAGGGTCAGGTTAGAGATTTCTGGGTCCCTAATAATGGGAACCCAGGTGTGGGGAGCAAAGGTGGCAGGATGGTCACAGGGAGACATGGTTGCTGGGGGGGGGCGGACAGGATTGACCCCCACCAATGGTCTCAGCCACCCCCCCACCAGCCTAGCCCAGCCTGCAGAGTCCCTTCCCGGTGAGGCAGGGCAGGGCCCAAGCGGGCTGCAGCAATCCTGGGAGGAACAAGGAGGCTTTGTTTAAACCCCGCCTCCCACCCGGGAGGAGCCTCCCACACACCCCAGAGAGGTGAGCAGCTGATGCTGGGCTAGGGCCAGCCAGGTGACAGGGAAGGCGGGAAATATGGGGATAGGGGACCCTTGGCTATGCTAAGAAATCAATCGCCCTGTGTAGTTTGAAATCAGACTAGATTAGGCCAAGCTACTGCATGCTTTACGCAACTAAACACGTGCAAAGGTGCCTTAGCAACTCTTCGGACCCCCACGGCCCCTGCACCCCACACTCAGGTCCCTTGTGGGTCGCTGTAGCCCCTGCGTGCCTGCGCACTGTGCTGGGGTCCCCCTCCCGCACACCCCACATGGCCATTCGTCCTGTGCTCTAGTTTTTACTCTTTTCCTATCACCACCCATGGTAAGAAATACACTTCATTTCTATTGCTTTTTGGCACTTCGTACATGGAAATGACTTTCGCAATCTTTGGCTCAAGAGCAACTCTCATGACTGGTCTATTCTTGGCCCCTTTTAATTTATGTAGCTATTTACTTGGTTGTTTTAAATAATGTAATAAGCACCAATGAACCCACCACCTAAAATAAAAAGCTAGCATCTTGACAACAACCAGCATCTAATCATAAGGGTCCCTCCCAGCAACCCATTTTCCAGGGCCCCCCAAAAGAAGGAATCATCATCCTGAATCCTGTGGCATAGCTCCTATACTTTCTTTTCTCTATTACAAAAAACAAAAAAAGTTTTATGTGTTCTGGAAAGAAAATGTCTTAGTTGTTTTTAAAGTATATGTAATATTTGGGGATTTTTTTCACTTAATATCATATTGCTAAGATTTAGCCATGTTATCTGTTTCAGTACTCCATTCATTTTTGATTGCTGTATAATATTCCACTAGTGGCTAGATGATGGTTTATTTCTCCATTCTCCCATTGACAGGCATTTGGATTGCTTCTGCTATATTTCTGTTGTGACCAGTGCTCTAATGAACATTCTTACATATGTCTTTTACTGTACCATGGGCTCATTCTCTTGGAAATACACCTAGGAGTGGAATTGCTGGATTATAAACCAGGTGAATCGTCAGCTTTAGGAGAAAACTCCTAACTCTGTTGAAAGTCACTGTATAGATTTACAGTCCCATCGGCAATGTAGGAAAGATCCTGTACATCCAGCATTTGGTATTGTCGGTCTTATCTTTTTTGCTTGTTGAAAAGGAATAAAATAGCAACTCATTCTAGCCTTGATTTGCACTTTCCTGGTCACTGATGATGCGGAACACCTCATCACGTTTTCACACATGTTTGCTCCTGGCCGAAACGCCCGCTCACGCCTCTTGCCCACTTTTCCTTGCCCTGCTCTGCTCTTGTGATTCCTAGGAGTTCTTTGTGGTTCTCGACACAAATCTTCTCAGGGCATCATGAAAACCTGCTCTCACTTTGTAATCTGACTTTTCACTTTCCTCCAGATATCTTTCAATGAACCAAAGTTCTTGATTGTAATATAGTCCGATTTAGCAATCTTTTATAGGCAAGGCTCTTTTGTGTTCTGCTTAACACAAAAGGGGGGTGTCTGTGTTAAAATACTTAATCTTTGGGGGCACCTTGGTGGCTCAGTTGGGTAAGCGTCTGACTTCGGCTCAGGTCATAATCTCGCAGTTCGTGGGTATGAGCCCTGCATTGGGCTCTGTGCTGACAGCTCAGAGCCTGGAGCCTGCTTCAGATTCTGTTTCCCTCTCTCTATCCCTCCCCCGTTCGTGCTTTGTCTCTCTCTGTCTCAAAAATGAGTAAACATTAAAACTTTTTTTAAATAAAAAAAAAAAAAGACACGTAATCCTTATCCTAAGGGCTAAATGACATTCATGTATTCTTTTCTACTAAGAGTTTTAAAGTTTGTTTTTGACATTTAAGGCCTTTTAATCTATTGGAGGGTGATTTTTTTTTTTTTTGTATATGTGTTTTGTATATATATTTTCTGTATGGAGATTTTTTTTCCTTTCCCCATGCCCTGACATGCCCCATCATGTGCAGGTCTCTCTCTGGGCTTTCTGCTCTGTTCCACTTGTCAGTCTGCTCCTCCAGAGTCACATTGTCTTCATCACTCAAGCTCCATGACAAGTCTTGATCTCTGGCAGGGCAAGTCCTCCCTGCCTGTTCTTCAGACTTATCTCAGCTAATCTTGGAGAAATACATTTTACATCATGACCTACTCACGCATACAAACACATACATGCCCCTGCAACAGTTTCCAGAACATCCCTTACCTTGGTCTGCTCTCATTATGTTTATTCTATCCTATTTCATTATTAAAAAAATTTCCAGGCATCCTCCACTAAATTGACTTCCTATCCTGCTAATGGATTGATGATGCACACAGTTTGAAAAACTTTGTTCCTCTAGCTACACTGGATGACCAGGACCTAATGTGGACATTCATTCATTCATTCGTTCAACAGATATTTATGGTCATATATGAAACTCAGGCACCTGATTAACTGTACTTCACGCCAGGAATGCAATTGAGAAGAAAACAGACCCAATCCAGGTTCTGACATCATGTTTCCATCTTGGCTAAACAAGTCCACAGAGAAGCTCTCTAGGGGATGATCTGGAAGCTATAAGATAAGGAATTAGCAGGATAAAGACAGCAAGAATGACCTCTCCAGCAGAGTAAATAATCAGCAAGTGCAAAGGCCCTGAGGTGTGAAAGAGCATGAAAGACCTGGAGAAAAACAGTGTGGCCACAGCACAGTGGAGGGGAAGGAAAATCCTGCTGAGACAGAGGCCATGGTAAGAATGAATTTTTTTTTTTTTCATTTCTTTTTTTTTTTTTTTTTTAATTTTTTTTCAACGTTTATTCATTTTTGGGACAGAGAGAGACAGAGCATGAACGGGGGAGGGGCAGAGAGAGAGGGAGACACAGAATCGGAAACAGGCTCCAGGCTCTGAGCCATCAGCCCAGAGCCCGACGCGGGGCACGAACTCCCGGACCGCGAGATCGTGACCTGGCTGAAGTCGGACGCTTAACCGACTGCGCCACCCAGGCGCCCCTTTTTTTTCATTTCTAGGAGCAGTGACAAGTCTGGAAGGATTTTCAGGATGCAAGTGATTTGATCTGGTTTGAATTTAAAAACCTTTCTGTTCCTGGTGGAGAAAGCCCAGAGGTGGAAGGGCGGCTCGGGGCAGGAATGGAATCAGGGCCAGTTAGGTTCTCATGCTGTGCCCACCAAGGCCCCACCCCTGGACCTGCCATTAGGAAGTGGGAGCTTCCTCCTGGTTGACCCCCCGAGCACCTTCTTAGCTCATGCTGATCTTACAGCACATATCACACCGCTCTACAGCCATTTATCCATATTTTTTGATGACAGAGAAGAGCTCTGTGTCCCCAGACCTGGCACAGTGCCTGTGCTGGGGTAAGACTTTCTACAAGAGCTTAAATGTTGAAATACATACGAGCCCCCCCAACCTCACCCCCATCCCTCGGCTGAAGATGCGGACAGAGCTCTTCAGTTTGAACTGGGTGCAACCAGGGCCAAAATATCTGAAGTCCAGGGATAGCTGGATTGAAAGAATGAAATAGAGACTGCTTTAACTGTGTTTTAACTGGAGACAACTCTGAGAGTCCCAAGGAAAAGGATTTTCGGAAAGCCTGGCAAACAGGTCCCCCTTGAGAGCTGAGTGCAAAACAAGTTATAGTTGCCGCCCTGCACTCTCTCCAGATTCTTCAGTTCTCAGGAACGGCCTTGCATGTCTTCAAGCCCACTGCCACCCTCCTCCTGACACCTCCCGTATCCGGAGGACAAGCCCAGTAGCAGAGAGGACGAGCTCTCTCTAGGAGAGCCAGAGATCCTAGCCAAGGAAACTGGTGACCCTGGGCCAATCACCCACCCTCTCTGTGCCTCAGCTCCCCCATCTGTCAACTGGAGGAATAATGCCTCCTTCAAAGGCTTGTCAATCCTTACGAAATGTCTGACCACACCTGGCCAAGGGTCTGGCACAAAGCTCAACAAGGTTGGCTCTGCTTCCTTCTGCCCCTACCAAGGGCAAGGGCCGCCCCTGCGTGCTGAGCCCTGTAAGAGCAAATACAAACGAAAACAGGCTTAACTCTCCCTATTCAGAATAAGAGGAGAGACTTTTCCCCCTCTTCATTTTCTCTTTCAGAATTTCTTTCTCTGTCCCTGAAGTCAGCGGAAGAATCAAATGAAGAGGCCTTTTGCTACATTTCCCCAGTAACTACCTGGAGCTTATACCCTTTTGTTCTACCACAATTTCCACGACTTTCCAGGACTTTCTACTCTTCATCAAACCTCATATAAAAAATGCTCAGGCTCAACCATGTCTTAGGATCATTTCTTTATGGAGGCTACATATGCCACATAAAACTTATAAACAATCCATATGCTTTTCTCTTATTACCTTATCTTGTTTAATTTACAGGCCCCAGGCAAAAAACCTAGAAGGGTAATAGGAAAAGGAAGTTTTTCCTCCCCATATAGTGGGTATGGGTTTTTTCTGGAGGTGATAACAATATTTTGGAACTAGACAATGGTAATGGTTGCACACACAGTGAATGTACTAAATGCCACTGAATTACACATTTAAAGTGACTAATTTTATGTTATGTGAATTTCCCTGTAAAAAAAAAAAAAAGAGGGAGGGAGAGAGAGAGAGAGAGAGGAAACTCCTCAGCTATGGTGGGCCCCTGCTTCCAGGCTTGGCTCCTTGGGTCTGGGGCAGCTGCCCTGATAGAGATCTGACCCTTCCCATCCAGGTGGCAAAACAGGTCTAGTGGCAGCTTGGTCAAGGTCAGAGGCCAAGGTCAGAAGCCTCAAGTCCTGATGTGGGGTGTGAGGCCAAACTGGGTCCCAGCCAGAGCTTTATGCCTTGATGGACAAAAGCTGCGAAGCTGGTTTTGGCCACTTGGGGAGGGTAGCTCAGCCCCACCTCAGCCTCTTAGGGAACAACCGAGTGCTGGATGCAGGGCCCAAGGATCAGAAGCAGGTGGCCTTCCTTTTGTACAATGCCACGGAGAGAAGCTGTGGATAGAAATGCCCTTGGGGCTCAGTGACCCCCGGACGCTGGAGGTGGTCCCTGAGGACTGCCTCTCATCAGAGCCCTTCCGGGTATAGAAGCTATGAAACAACCACGTCCCCCTGCAGACGGACCACACTGCATTCAGCTCCGGTGCTGCACGGCTGAGGAAAACAAGACCCAGAAAAGGTGGAGAGAGAGAGGCCCAGAGGAGAGCAAAGGGGAACCCACCCTAGCCACCTCTTCCCAGGCTCCCATCACTCTCTATGTGCTGCTTTTTTTTTTTTAAGTAATTTCTATGCCTAACATGGGACTTGAACTTACAACCCCAAGATCAAGTGGCACATGCTCTACTGACTGAGCCAGTCAGGTGCCTCTGATCTGGCTGTTGTTTATCTCCTTGGTGTTACTGGGAGCTCCAGAAGGGTACCCCAGCCCGGAGCGTGCCTGGAATGTACCCAGGAGGGCTTTACGTAGCTGTCCAATGAATGAAGGAACAGAGAGGTGTGGTGCCTTGCCCAAGGTCACCCAGCCAGGAAGCTACAAAGCTGGGAATTGAACCTCTGTCGTCTGACTTCCAGTCTAGGCTGCTGCCACTTCCTGTCCCTAGCACCAGCCTTAGATCCCATGGAATTTGGACACACTTCTGAAAATAAACTAGGACACACACACATACACACAGCTCAAAGCAAAGTGCATAGTTTTACAATCGTGCCTGAGAGAGCTAAGGAGGGAAAAAGAAACTTCTACGTCCTATGGCAATCCGAAGGGAAATTGGAAGTGCCTCTGGAGCCTGAAGCTCCACCAGGAAGGGTCCAGATTTCCCTCTTCTGCCCAGACTGGTACTGCCTCCCGCCTCATGTATGTGATAAAGTCCCAGCCCTGCCGGGCACAGGACTGGTAGGGGTATGTGGGCCCGAACGGCAGGGGCTGCCGTGTACCATGCTCGGCCTGGGCCTCCTCCAAGCCTTCGATAGGTGAAACCCGGCACTCACCTGTACGATCCAGACAGCACGTATCTCCAGTCCGAGATGATAAACTTCTCCTGGATTTGGCCGGCGAACTTCCGGCCTGATTTGGCACAGTATACCTCTCCTTCCACACTCCGGATGGAAATGTTCTGTCACAAGGAGAATCAAGCTGTCACTCACTATGTATACATACGTGTTTCTCTAGGAAAACATCTGGAAGGATGCTCACTAAGACATCAACAGGAGGGGTTATCTTTAATTGGTAGGATCATAGGCCATTTTTATTTTTCCCTTGGCTGAATCTTCTAAATTCTTTTCATTGTCCTGATATTATGTGAATAATGGGAAAGACAAAAAAAAAAAAAAAAAAAAAGGAAAGGGGAGATGGTAGAATTTAAACAAAGCAGAAAATAGAAGAAAGATGAGGGCTTAATGCCCATACAGCCCTTAGTCTAGGCTCCCATGGACTCCAGAGGCCTGGCAAGCCCAGCCTTGCCTTGTAAGTGACATGAGTCCCTGACCCCAAGCTAGTCAGAGGGAAGTGCAGCCAGAAGGGGTGGCTCTGTTTGTCCCTTTCTCCCCCAGAACACCTGCTCCCCCGGCCATCAGCCAGAACCCTTGGGAGGCTGGAGTAATGAAAAGACAGGCAAATCACAGGGGTCTCCAAGGAAGGTGGGATACTGGTGGGGTCCCATGAATGTCTTTAGTGGCTGTGCGGGCTCTGGGAAGGGGATGCCTAATGCCTCCAACAGTGAGTCCCAGCCTCTCCGTAAGCTCTATGACATGTTGACAGGAGGACCACATCCCACTATCCCTTGGTGGTCAGAGGACTGTTATGTGTAGCTGATGTGGGCCATGGAGGCAAGGCCTGTGCTGACTCTCTAGGCCTGTTTTGATGACCTCATGTCGAGGAGGTGTGATCCAGGTAACGTCAAGCAGACGCAGTAATCAGAGGACCCTGAGGCCTGCTGGTCCAGGAGGTGGCTGAACTCAGCAGCATCCCAGGTAGTGAGGAGGGGAAGTGAGGAGAGCAGGGTCTCTCTCCCGGAGACTGGCCTTGCCTGAGCTAGAGGAGAGTCGCCAAAGGAGCTACCCATGTGCTGTTCAGCTGGGTCTGCTTATAAAAACTGGGTGGTTTTACATTTGACCTTGAATTTACATTTGGCCTTAATATGGGCCGCAATGTCCTTCTCTATGTTTTTTGGTTTTTTGTCACTTCTCCAACAGATTTATTTTTGAAAGGAATGGATTTTGAGGAGGAAAAACATGGGGTAGAGATATGGAATAGAAAATAAATACAAATGTAAGCTGTTTTGCTAATTGTTTTTTAACCACAACAAATTCGTACAGAGAATGCCCTGTACAAAACAACACAATAAAGGTTCAAAGATCGAGGTGTTCCCCTAGGCAAGGCTGAAGATTTCAGTCTCTGGTATTTGGAATTTGGGCTGCAGTCCTTGTTTTTGGATGGATCACTGGGTGTGTGACGCAGTCCATGCGATTAACCAGATATGAACAGAAGAATGGCCACTTGGCCCAGGTAGAAATAGATGAAGCCCTAAATGTGACATGACTAAATGAACTCTCACCTCTGGGTTTCTTTTCTGACTGCCAGAAGAAGGAAGTGGGGAGTTGGGTTCAGTCCAAGAGGATCAGCTTTCTGGTGGGGCTGGGGAGTCCTAGACATGCACCAAGCAGGCCTGGATGTTGTCGCCCTGGCCTATGACGTGTGGCCACTGGGTCTCAGCCAAGGGGAGAAAAAGCATCTGCAGAGATTGCTGCCCACGGGATATCCATGGGCTCCTTGCAGTTCCCAGCCCCCGTGTATCTGTGTGAGGCCAAAGGGCTATATGTGGGAGTGATGGAGTCCGTTCGCGGTCAAGTGCTGCGGGGGTCCTCCTGTTCTCTCTCTCCCTGTCGCTGCCATCTTGGAGGCCATGTGTTCCTTATGGCGTAGCTACAAGATGGGGAGGGCGGTCTGTCCTACACTGGACTTTGAGCAAGAAATAAACCTTTATTACGTTAAGCCATTGAGATGGGGGGATCTGTTAGCGTGGCATAAGCTATACTATCCTTTTTTAAAAAAATTTTAATGTTTATTTATACTTGAGGTGGGGGAGGGGCAGAGAGAGCCGGAGGCAGAATCCGAAGCTGACTCCAGGCTCTGAGCTGTCAGCACAGAGCCCCTTGCGGGTGGTCGAACTCACCAGCTGTGAGATCATGACCTGAGCCAAAGTCAGGCACTTAACCGACCAAGCCACCCAGG
This sequence comes from Prionailurus bengalensis, assembly GCF_016509475.1. Lineage (NCBI taxonomy): Eukaryota > Metazoa > Chordata > Mammalia > Carnivora > Felidae > Prionailurus > Prionailurus bengalensis. The sequence goes on along the minus strand of NC_057353.1, from coordinate 66,604,283 downwards.
CACCCCCAGCTATACTACCCCAATACAAAATACCTTTTGGATTCTCATTGGGAGCCCCTACCTTGAGGTGGCTGTCAGAGACCTGGACTTTGTCACACATCTCTTGGAAGAGCTTTACGCCTCCCTGGTCCAGCAGCACACAGACAAACACCCCGCGCTTGTTTGCAGCCTCTAGAATGTCACAGAAGATCTCCACATCCGTGAACACATCCATCAGGATGGCCAAGACCTGGGCCAGGGCAGAAAGGTGGAAACAAAAAGAGTCAGGGGCCCCGTGCTAAATGGTTGCAGCCAAACTTCCTAAATCCCAGTGGGACTAAGAGAGCCCTTCTCACTTCTGTGGGGCTGCAGGAAAAAGAAACAGGGACGGGGGGGTGGGGGGTGCTCTGCCAGGGCAGCATTCAAGGGAAAGAGCCGTTGTGGAGGCCTCTGTGCTAATTCCATCTCTCCAGTCCAACCACACACCCTGTGGCCACTTGGTCCACTTGGTGCAGCAGGCACAGGAGGAAGGAGAGAAAGGTAGAGACCGAACGCAAGGAGGGGACGAGAAGAACAAGAGGAGGCGGCCAGGCAGGTTTTGGGCAGAGAGATAGATTTAACGACATGGTTGCTCAGTCATGTGGAGCTGGAAGGCGCTCCAAGGCCACTGGCCTTCAAATGGCGTAAGCCACACAATTCTCGCCTCAAACAAAATCCCCGTGGAGACCCTATTATAGACTAGACTAGGCTGAGCTGCCCCAGTGGGATGGAGAAGGGAGTCCTGCTCAGCCAGCAGTTTTCTGCCTCCTCTGTCATAACGGAATCCTGGGGAGGAGGGAGCTCGAGACATCCAGCAAAGCGGGGGACACGAGTGTGTGCCTGCCGGGCCAAGCAACCATTCCTCCTCCAGCCGGCAGGACCGAACCTTCGCTTTAAGGAATCCCCTCTGCTCCACAAGCAATGTGATTTGGGTGGGGCCATTGCCTTGCGCTGGATTGGGCACAGGGAGGGCACATCACCAAGGCCAGACCAGTGAGAGCACTGCATCCCCTGCTGGCCACAGTGATTGGCCCGGGGCCGCTCACATGATCTAAGTTATTCTAAGAAGAGCCGGTTCAGGACTTCAGGACTTCTGGGGGAAAGCAGGCGTTCTTGCTACCGGGGTGGCTCAGCTAACCGATTCTGAGCTAGATTCTGAGCTACCGCTGCTAGCGGCCAGCTCGCCATCACGTGGGAACAGTCTGCCCGAAAATGAAGCCAGTCCTACCCTTCACTTTCCCACCGTAGATGTCAGTACACGTTCCTCTTCTTAAACTTGCTTGGGGTTGTTTTCCACAGGAATGTGATTTATAAAAAGAAATGTATGGTCTCTGACCCTGTTTCTGGCACCAGAAACACTTGGAATTTCCTAAGTGGTGAGAGCTGAAGGAGAGAGATCCTTTGTTATGTTAATGAGGTGGCTTTTGGATGGGAACTGGTTGCCAGGGGAACCAACTCAGTGATTAGAGGGTTGGAATTTTCTGTCCCTCCCACCACCCTCCCCCCAGGGAAAGAGAGAGGGGCTGGAGGTTGAATCAACCCCCAATGCCGATGATGCAATCAATTATGCCTGTGTAATGAAGCCCACTAAACACCCCAAAAGGACGGGTTGAGAGAGCTTCTGGGTTGGTGATTTGGGCAGAGCAGAGTGCTGAGAGAAGGCATGGAAGTTCTGTGCCCTTCCCCATACCTTGCCCTGTATCTTCCATCTGACTGTATCTGAGTTCTATCCATTATAATAAACTGGTAGTCTAGAAAATGAAAAGTTTTGAGCCACTCTAGCCTGCTGATCAAGTCCAAGGAGGGGGTTGTTGGAGTGTCCAGTCTGAGCTGATTGGTCGGAATGGTCAGAAGCACAGATGACAATCTTGGCTCGGGACTGGTGTGTGTTGGGTTGCAAGACACCCAGCTGGTGTCAGAGAATTGCTGAATGATGGGAGAGTCCCCCACAGTGGGACTGGAGCAGAAGCAGATGTCTGTCACCCTATCAAAAGTCTGTCCCAATACCCAAATCATGGCATATTGACAAGTGGGTCATTAGGCAGCCATTAAAAATGATAATTATAATGGTTACATGAAAACTGTAAGACGGTGAAATGCGGAGGTAAAACTTGCTGTGTAATCCATGCTCAACACGTGTATTGGCAAATAGTGAATTCAGTTAAAAAAGGAAAACAGAGAACAAAATGACAGTATGTCCAGTAGGATTGCCAGTGAGGGACAGTAGTACGTAGACACATCAGCCAGCACAAAGCCAAAACTAGCAGTCAAGTTTGGACTGGGCACTAGGGCAGTTTTCAGCATTCCCTGTAATAACGTTCCACCATTTTTCTAATAATGTATATAGTATATTATTATATATTAATGTATAATAATATGCTATATAGTATATATGCTATATATAGTGTATATATAGTATACTCTAGATATATAGAGAGTATACTCTGTGTCTCTCTATAGTATATATAGAGATATAGAGATTTGTTGGCCATCAACATCTGGGAAGTAGCAAGGACAAGAAGAAGGTCACTGAAACAGGTGAAGGAGATGTCTGGTACCCACTTGGAGCTGACTTCCTGCTCTGATGATGTGGGTCTCTGGACAGGGGAAGGAACTGCCCAGGTTAGAAATCAGAAAAGATGCTCTAATAGGGAGGCCACTCTCCTTTAGAGCCATGGATGGCCCCGTTATCATAGGATTGTCTGTACACATTTAAACTTATGGTACCAAGGACAACTGAGACCCTCTCTGCCAAAAGATAAATGCCTCCTCCTTGAGGGACATATTGACAAAAGGGACAGTTCTCTCTCCCCAGGAGATCAGTAAATCCTCCCGTTGTGTTCCAGTGAGTCCTTGTTTCCCAGAGATGAGGTTGGTGACAGATTGAACAGAGAAGGGAGCAGCTTTGCAAATAACCCCACGTAGTGATTTAAGGGATGCTTGGAAATACAGGCTCACAACATCTAGGTTTATCCTGTTTGCCTCCTGTTGGGATTGTTTCCCAGCTGGATTGATTCAAGGCCAATACCCTCTTCAGTCCCCTGCGTGGATGTGCTACCTTACATGGCATAGCAGGATGAATGAAGACCTGCAGAAAGATATGTCCACATCCTAACCACCAGAACCTATGGACGTGACCTCACTTGGAAGAAGTCTTTGCAGGTGCAATTAAGACTCTCAAGATTAGATCATCCAGGATATCTGGTAGGCCCTAAATCCAATGACACGTGTCCTTATAAAAGACACGCAGGAGAGAGACAGGGAGAAGAGGAGGAGTCCAGGTGAAAATGGAGGCGGACGCTGGAGTGAAGTGGCCACAAGCTGAGGAATGCCTGCAGCCACCAGAAGCTGGGAGAGGAAGGCAGGACCCTCCCTTAGAGACTTCAGAGGAAGTAGGGCCCAAGTGACAGCTTCGTTTATGTATGTATGTATGTTTATTTATTTTGAGAGAGAGAGAGAGTGGGGAGAGGGGCAGAGAGAGAAGAGAGTGAATCCGAAGCAGGCTCTGTGCTGCCCTACCTCATGACCTTGAGATCATGACCTGAGCCAAAATCGAAGAGTCAGATGCTTAACGGACTGAACCAGCCAGACGCCCCTGACAGCTCCCGTCCTACTGGAGATGCGGTGACTGCTTTGGACAAGCCACATACCCTCTCTGGGCCTCAGTTTCTTTACTGATAAAACACTGCTCAAAAATAGAGCATCAGCTATCATTCAAAGTGCATCCAACCCTAAGCCCAGATAATAGAAATGAAACCATGTGCAAAAAGCATAGATTTTTATTCTAGTTTATAGTTTAAATATGACTATGATTTTTATATGCATTCTGAGCAAGTACGAATACTGTTAGAATAACATGCAAAAACGTTTTAGTCCAGATTATGGGAGAGGATTAAAATTAGTGCCTACACCTCTACGGACATAAAAAAGAAATAAAGTAGGCCAATCAGCTGGACCAGCACGTTGGGGTGTGGTTGGCTGAGAAGAAGGAAGCACTTTGATGACATCTTGTAAGGGAGGAAGTGCCGTGTGGCAGGCCAGCTCTGGGTATCTGAGCCGCAGTGAGACCAAGGAACCCCACCAGGGGGCTGCTGGGCTGCTGGGGCAATACCCATACACAAAGGTCATCCTGCGGGGACCTCAAATCCTGGCTGAGAATCTCTCACAACCTGCCAGACAGATGTGAGCTCCTCCTGGGCTGAAAATCCTGATGCTTCCGGAAGGGCAGGGTGTAGACTGGGAAATGGGATTTGGGTCCTGGCGGGGCCCAGGCATGTTGGGGACAGTTGTTGGGAATACTTACCACCCCACCCCCCACTCAATGCTTCTGTTTCTATTCTTTCCTCTTTCTCTTCTATCTGCTGATGCTCCTTTGTTTTCCAAAAACAACAACAGCCACACGCAGCGAGCGGAGTGGCATTCCTTTACAGTTTTGCAAGTCTCTGTGGTATCTGACTTAATGGAAGACAGCTGGCTTCTCGTATCTGCTTCTGCAGCAATCTGTTGTGCTGTGTTGTGTGGGTGGAAGCATATGAAGATAATCTGGCCTCACACAGATAAGTGATTAGAGAGGGCATGGCCTCCCAGGCCCACTGAAAGGATCTTGGAACCCTCAGGGATCCTGACCACACTTGGAGGATGTATTATTAATCACGGTTTTTCCAGGGCGCCTGGGTGGCTCAGTTGGTTAAGTGTCCGACCTTGGCTTAGGTCATGATCTCAAGGGTGGCTCAGTCTGTTAAGTGTCTGACTTCAGCTCTTGTGATCTCATGGGTGGCTCAGCCGGTTAACTGTCCAACTTTGGCTAAGGTCTTGATGTCAGGGTTCATGAGTTCAAGCCCCACACAGGGCTCTCTGCTGTCAGCCCAGAGCTTGCATCAGATCCTCTGTCCTCCTCTCTCTTTGCCCTTTCCCTGTTCGTGTTCTCACTCACTCTCAAAAATAAATAAACATTTTTTTTTAAATCGTGCTTTTCCCATATTTTATGATGCTTTGCCATCCAGGGTTAATTGATTCCTGAAGACTAGCAAAAACACCTTGCCTAGGAGCCTTTGAAACCCAGACCAAGCAACCCCAACCCCCTCCTTTATCTAACACACACCAAGCCAACAGTCCCCCTGCCTTACGTGACCCCAGGGCTGGGTCCTGGACAGCGAGGGACCATCTGCAGCCCAGAGCCCACTGAGATGGCCCCAGCTACACTGCCTGCCGGCCCTTTCCTGCAGAAGCACAGTAAGGGCCTGTGCCCATGCATTCCCCTGGCTCTGTCTGCCTCCCGACGGACCCGGGTGCTTCCTGTGTGGTCCTGCGTGGCATCCGGCTCCTAGGGAACTGTGAGTAAAAACTTCTCGATCTATGCCGGTCATTTCTGTGCCTGCGTGTCTTCCCACCCCTGGGACACCCAACCCCTCCCCACTCCCGACCTTTGCCCGGAATCCTTTCCCCTTCCCTCTCTGCCTGACGACTCCTTACTCAGCCTCTGAGACTCAACTCAGAGGCCACCTCTTCCGTGAAGCTTGCCTTAGTCACCCTCCCGGCCTCTCCCGGGCACAGAGGGCTGCTCACACCAATGTCTTCTCCTCTAGCGGGCAGGCAGAGGCAGGAAGGCCTCTTGTTCTGCTCTGCCAACTGGTTGCAGGGCCTGGCCGTGAATTAGGCTTCATGGGATAAAGGAGTGTGAGCATGGAGGGAAAGGGGGATGGTTCGCGCTAGTTGGTGCAAACTGGTCTGGAAAACACGGAGTGGGCTCTGTCTGTTCTTTCAGAAGGCTGAAACCACAGGAGGAGAATGCAAACCCGACCACCTCCAGTTCTGAGCGGCGAGGCAAGGCGCACAGCCTGTGACTGGGTTCCAGGCCCCCTGGGCTCTCTGTGGGCCCAGGACAGCCCCGAGCCTGTGTGTGTGTGTGTGTGTGTGTGTGTGTGTGTGTGTTGATGGGCAACAAAATGGGTGAAGCTCATGAAGGCCATGAGCGTGGCCTGGGACAAGAGGGTGTGGTGGGGACTGTGGCAAAGGGAACTCACCCAAAGAGGTGGCTGCCACTTAGCACCACAGAGCCAGCCCTTCCCACGAGCTAAGTGGAGGTGGAAAGTCTTACTTTCAGGTGACATCTTCAGATTGTTAGGTGTTGTCTTAAATGCATAACATGCTATATTGGTGAAACAAAGGACATCAGGAGCCACAGGGCCACAGGGGAGGGAAGCTTTGCTGGGTGGGGAGGAGGGGGGGAAGAAGAGGGACTCAGCCAGGGGATTGCTTCACAAGCCCTAACCTGGCTTCTTTCCAGGGAGCCTCACTCCCTGGAGCTGTGGTTGACAATCTCCCTAATACCACTGGTCCCCACGCATCAGGAGGGCACTGAACTTCACACGCAGAGAGACCAGAGCTAGCGCACTTAGGAACAGGCCCTGGGAGCTAGAAGAGACCTTAGTCCAGCCTGGAATCTGAAGCCTGGGGAGGTCAAGGGACTTGCCCTAGGTCACACAGCCAGCCCCAGGCCGTGTCAGACCTCCTGGCTGCCTGCCTCGGCCGATCTGTCAATTTCTAATGCTGACATGTCACTGAAACATGAAATACTGCTCTGAAGCAGCATTGCGACTTGAAAAGCTGATGCTCCACCCACTGTAACCTTACTTAACTTTTCAGAACTCCACTCCCTCCCTCCCCCATCCACCCACAGCCTCTCCACCTTATGTGGGCTTTTTCCCATTCCCCCCCTCCCCGCCCCCCCACCAGCCTTCAGATCTCACACAGTACTGAACTCCAGAGGGGATTCAGTCATGAGACGGGATCCTAGCAGAAAATGAGCTTAAATATCAGCTTGTTCTTTTTTGAGCCTATTCTTGCCCCTCTGCAGCTTCAGGAGGGAGGAGTGGGCATCTGAAGCTCTATTCGGAATAGTTATTTTACACACCGTAGAATGAGTTACTGTCCATTCCCCAGCTGCAGCAGGTAGCCAGTGTGGCCTGTGATTCTGGGGCATAGGGAGAACTGACCAAATGCCAGTCACCGTGCCTGAAATTCTATCAGCCAACCTCTGGTCTTGAAATATTTTTTCTTCTTCTAAAGTCACGCATTAAAATGTAAATACTCTGGGGGAGAGAGAAGCCTTCTCTCTGCCTATTCGGTCCCCTATCTGACCACCAGCTGGATTCAGGTGCTGCACAGTCCTTTGTGGGCAGGCAGGTCTAAGCAGAGTCTTAGGGGACAGGGGACAACTGTATGCTGCAGTGGACGGGCCCCTTCATTTGGGAGCACAGAAGGGGGGCACCTGGCCCAGCCGGGGGAGTTCAGGAGAGCCTTCCTGAGAAAAGGACTTGGGTGCTGAGTCCTGAGGAAGGAGTAGGCATCAGCTGGGTGAAAAGCAGGGAAGGTGAGAGGGTCCCAGGCAGAGGGAACAGCACATGCAACGCCCTGAAGACAGAGCACCTTGGGCTGGAGAAGGTGGGGCTGCGTGTCCCTCAGTTTTGAGTGGCAAGAGCTGGGAGAGGAGCTGGAGAGGGTTGTGAGCTATAAGGAGCTTGCTCTTCTCACTCTGGGCAATTGGGAGCCACGGAGGGCTCTAAGCAGGGAAGGGACCAAGTTAGATTTGAAGCATAGAAAAAGTGCTCTACTGCCACACGGCGACTGGGTGGGTGGTTGGGGGGAGTCCAGATAGAAGAGGAGGGGCAGGTGGGAATCTATCACAGGAGTTCCAGTGATGGGTGGTGGTGGCCTGGACCCAGACTGTGACAGGTGGGATCAGAAAGTCAGTGATCCAGGGTGAGACAGAGAACAACATCCCTGACTCCATCCTAAACCCCAGTCTTCTGAACTCCATCCCTTAAAGCAGGAGGCACCCCTCTTCCCTTCTTCCAGAACCCACCCCACGGCCACGGAGATGCAGGCCCCACCACCGATACCTGGCTGGTCCGGGTGATGCAGCGGCGAATGAGGTCTCTGATGTTGTTGTGCTTGTCCGTCTGGAAATACACAGTGGCGCTGGACTTTTCCTTCAGGTAGGGCTTCTGGGCTGAGGTCCAGCTGTGCAACAGGGTCGGCTCGCTGCCCTCGGAGGCCACGGGAAGTAGGTACCGGACTGCAGGGAGCAGGAGTCGAGTCCCTTGGGACCCGCCTCTGCCCCTCCGGGTGGCTCCGGGGCACAAGGAGGCTGCTTGGCCTGGGCCTGGATGTACTGGGCCTCCACCGAGGACAAGAAGTCTACCTCACCTTCCTGGCCAAGTGCCTGCCAGTAGGCCTCGGGACCCCCATCCAGGAGGGCGTCTGTGGCCAGCCGGGCACTCTCATTGTCGCTGAAGTCAGCCCTGGCCGGCCGGACCCACTGGCTCTTGACATCTTCCAGGCGTTTCCGGATCTTGCCCACATGCCTTGACCGGCTCATGCTGCCCTGTCCCTGGGCCGCGGTGGGGAGGCCGGCGCCTGAGCTCCTCCTGATGGCAGGGCTCGTGAGCCACGGAGTGGGGATGAGGAGCCCTCAGCACTCCTGGGAAGCACCCAGCATCCACCTGCCACCCCTCACACCCGCTCCGCTCGGAGGAAGCGATTTAACGTTGTCCTGAGTAACACTTCACAGCCAGGCCTTGGCTTATCTCTGGGCGACACCGCCCTGCCCGCGGGCTGCAGGGCCGGCTCAGTCACGCCCTGGCACACTCAGCCCTGGGAGCCGGCCTCTCCTCCCAGCAGCCTGCCTCCGCCCATTGCACAACGCTCCAGATCCCCCGGCCGGCCGGCTGCTGGTGCAGAGCGGGGAGGCTCTCCCTGCACCCCCGGGCCTCGGCTCCTCCCGTGCTCTCGGTTCAAATGCCATTGGTTCAAGACGAGAACTCCCCTGTGCAGCCAGATGCTGCCCCTGAGATTGCGCCAGCGTGGGGAGGGAGGCTGGACGCGGGCCACCAGAACTGTCCCCCAGGCACTTCTCTCTCCCAGTGACACCCGAGTCCCCAGCCTCCGGTCCTCTGAAAAAGCTTTTCTCTGCTCCCTCTCTCCCCTATTGTCTGTCAAAGTCATGTTTGAACAGATCGCCCAGAGAAGCTCCAGTCTGGGGGCCAGCACTGACCCGCTGCACGTCCCGCTTGGAGTACCGCCTGGAGAGGAGGCTGCGGCTGAGTCTGGGCCGATGGGACCGGCCGCCTGTGAGCTGGAGCGGCAGGTGCAGCAGGTGTGTTTGAAGTGTAGGAACAGCTAAGGGAGAAGCCACATTTTCTTTCCAGGTCAGGTCACGGTCAAGTCCATGTCGATGGAATGCAACGTACGTCTTTGGGTTCTGCCAGAAACAGACTGAGACAGGATTGGAGTACAAGTACGAGGGAGCCGCCACGGGGCACGTTAACGAGGGACATCTGGGGTCAGTCCTGCCGGGCCCCCTGGGAGATGGTATCCACTACATCTTGGAGTTTTCCTACGCAAAGGGTGAGAATTTGTCTACCAACCTCCATTTGTCACTGGCGGAGGGCTGCTCCTGGGCCCACATTAAGCCCCCTGTGGCCGGCCTGCCCTGTGTGCTCACCAGGCACAGCCCTGAAGTCAGAGGAGGCACGTGGTCAGACTCTCAGGTGCACGGTCAGAGATTCACGGGAGTGGTGAGTGGTGACGGTCGGGAGTAGGACCCTGACGATGTCTGCTCAGGGAACTAAAAAACTGGGACTGTGTGGTCCTCACAGCTGGCAGATAGGGAGAGCCAGAAGCCTGTGGCATATCTATTCTTTGGAGGAGAATTGCTGTTACATCTGTAACCCACCAAAGCTGTGGCCCAAGTGGCTCAGTCCAGTAAGAGAATAGTATATTTTTTTAATGTTTATTTATTTTTGAGAGAGACAGAGACAGAGCATGAGTGGGAGGGGGGGGGGGGCAGAGAGAGAGAGAGAGAGAGGGAGGGAAACACAGAATCTGAAGCTCCAGTCTCCCAGCTGTCAGCACAGAGCCTGATGTGGGGCTTGAACCCACAACCTGAGAGATCATGACCTAAGCCGAAGTCGGACACTTAACCAACTGAGCCACCCAGGTGCCCCAGGAGAATATTTTTGAAAGCACAGTCCAGGGGGACCTGGGTGGCTCAGTCGGTTAAGTATCCGACTTCGGCTTAGGTCATGATCTCACGGTTTGTGAGTTTGAACCCCACATCAGGCTCGCTGCTGTCAGCACAGAGCCCACTTCGGATCCTCTGCCCCTTCTCTTTCTGCCCCTTCCCCACTTGCACTCTCTCAAAAATAAAACATTTAAAAAATAATAATAAAAGCACAGTCCAAAGAAGACAAAAAGAAATTTCCTCTCTATTTTTGAAGGTTGTTGAAGAAAATCCAATTTATGCCCTCAGGCAGCCTTCCCTTTATTAGACTTTATCTCTCTCCCCTCAATCCCTGGAACGTTGAGGACAAAAAACCCAACAAACTCTCCCCCTATTGCCTTTGTGCCTCTGTGCCCTTCTTCCTCTGTTTGGCCAACTCTTGCTTGTGCAGATTGACTTAACCTCTTTCCCACATTCTCCTCTGAGCTTGTCTCCTCTCTGGCCCTCCTCAGTCCCTTCTCTCGTTGCCTAAGTCCAGTGCCCAGTCTGGTTAGACCAACCTGGGGAGGGAAGTACTAATCCCTGGGATTTGTTCTGGTTCATGCCAGGGCTCAACAGTTGTCTGCAAGTCTCCATTGCCCGCCATGTTAAGTACCCATTCCTGAGTCTCAAGTTTGAGGTCCTGCATGTTTGGGACCTGTGTGAACATTCCATTCCTCTCCTATACTTGGCCATAATTGAGTGCTCACTGCATGCTGGCCATCTGTGCTGAGGGAGACACAGATTAGTGGACTCCATTACACAGATGAGGAAACTAAGGCTCAGAGAGGTTGAGTGACTTGTCCAAGATCACACAGCGAGTGAGTGGCATACCCTGGGCACTGTTGCCCTAAAGCCCATGTGTTTTTCACTCTGCCAAGCGTCACCCTTTCCCTTCCCCTCCCCTTTCCCCTCTATCCTCAGAAAAATCCCCATCATCTTATGAGTTCCAGAATGTATACAGGAGAGAATGGAAGAAGTGGGTGGACATGATGGGGTTCTCTTCTCACCCAGGACCAATTCTCTTTGTTAGATTAGTCAATGGCTGAGGGACGCCTAAAGCAGTGGTAGGTCTCCAGGGCTGGTAAGGACTATTTTTTTTTTTAATGTGTTTTTTTTTTTTTTTTTGGTGGGGCGGGGGGTGGGGGGGATGGCATAGAGAGAGAGAGGGAATCCAAAGCCCAATGTGGGGCTCAAACTCATGAACCATGAGATCATGACCTGAGCTAAAATGGGATGCCTAACTGACAGCTTGGAGCCTGGAGCCTGCCTCGGATTCTGTGTCTCCCTCTCTCTTTGCCCCTTCCTTGCTCTCTCTCTCTCTCTCTCTCAAAAATAGATAAATGTTAAAAAAAAAAATGAAAGAATAACACAGACATGTCAAAAATATGAAGAAACCAGCTTGGAGTTCCCACTGGCTAAACTTGGCACAATTTGAGTATCAAAATAATGGTAAAAAGGATTGTCATACATGAAATAAAGTAGAAAGCCATGAGTCCATACGAACAAAAATATAGATACTGAAGTTTGAGGAAGAGCAAATGTTTTTTTTTTTTTTCTTAAGATTTTATTTTTCTAAAGTAATCTCTACACTCAACGTGGGGCTCAAACTCACAACCCTGAGATCAAGAGTCACATGCTCCACCAACGAAGTCAGCCAGGTGCCCCAAGAACAGGTATTTAAACAGTTTCAAATAAATTCTCCATGAAATACTTAGTAAGTACAAAGAGGGAATAAGAAACTTTGTGGCAACAGACCCCATCAGCCACACCCTAACCACGTGATCAAAGTGACCCTCATCAATAATGGGACAAATCAACACCTGGAGCCAGTTGATAGGACGCAGTGAGAAAAACCCAGCATCGCTCTCATGATATTCTTGCCAAAAATACATCACCTGAATTTTGGCTGAGTTTTTAAAAATGTGTTTATGTGAGGGGCACCTGGGTGGCTCAGTCAGTTAACCTTCCGACTCAATGTCGGCTCAGGTCATGATCTCGCTGTTTATGAGATTGAGCCCTATGTCAGGCTCTGTGTGGAGCCTGCTTGGGATTCTCTCTCTCTCTCTCTCTCTCTGCCCCTCCCCTGCTTGTGCTCTCTCTCTCAAAATAAATAAACGTTAAAAAAATGTGTTTAGGTGATCCCGCAAGGAGGAAACAATCAGATAAACCCAGACTATGAAGCATTCTAGGAGACCAGCAGGTGGGAGAATGGGGGAGAGGACTGGGACCTGGGGAAGGGGGTGTGGAGAGTCCTGTCACATACATAGTAAATTGCCCAATGGCCCAACAGCAGAGCCTCCAAAGCCCTTGCTCCAATCTGCAGCCAGATTCTGTAATTACTGGTTTAGGTAAGACTCTCCTCCTTTAGGCTGTGAGCAATTGTGGGTGGGGGATGGGGGTCTAGCAAGGCCTGACTTAGCTTCTTGGCACCCCGGTGCCTATGCCCCTTGGGGGCTGGCACGTAGTAGGCATTTAATAAATGCCTATTAGGCAAATGAGTGGCTAAGTGCTCCTGGGACAGAGGCCGGTCACTCAGGATGTCACAAAGAGGATTCCAGAACTTGTCTCGGAGAGGCCCGGGGCTGAGAGCCTGAGCCTTGGGCCCCGGACCCGGGAGGAACAGGATGCCTGTTTGACCTTAAGGAGCAGCTGCCGCCTTGTCTCCAACACCTCTCCATCAAGGCCTGCAGCAGCATGAAAACTGTACGGTCTCATTACCCAGTGACCCAAGAAGTGCAATTAAGTTGAAAAGTAGTTGGCATAATTAATTAGACGGGTAAATAGCTCCCTGTCAACACCAATCAATCCATTCTGCATCTAATCAGCCCCTCGAAGACAGGCTGGGAGCCCTGGCAGCTGTGCCTTCCGCTGGCAGGCAAGGGCCTGGGGCAGGAGCAGAAACGGGCAGAGTATCCAGCCGGGCACCCCAAACCCCATCCACATGCCCTTCTACATTCACTTTTCGTGGGAGCGGCCTCTCCGGGGCTGTCCTCAGGGATTCCATCCTGGGCACCCAGCAAAAGCACAGCTTAACTCCCAGGGACCCTCAGCTGCACAGTCCCTTCGCCTCCTTCAGGGTCCTATTGGAGTTTGAGTTCTCAGTTTGTGGCTCGAGATTTCTGATGTGCATTAAAACCATTATAAACGTGCATAAAAACTGTGGGAGCTCCCAGTTTTGGAGCTAGTAAATTTGCAGATGCTTTTGTTTTTAAATTAAGGTATAACTTAGAGGCAGTAAAATTTGCCCTTGTTAGTGTTCACCTCTATGAATTTTGAGAAATGCACACAATCATATAACCACACCACAGCCAAGATCTAGAACATTTCTATCACCCACACTCTTCTGTAGTCAACTGCTCCCCACACCCAACCCCTGGCAACCACTGATCAATGATCTCTCCCAAAAGCTTTGCCTATTCCAGAATATCCTATGAATGGAATCATACAGGGTGAGCCTTTTGGGTGTGGCTTGTTTTCACTTAGCATAATGCATTTGGGATTGATCCATATTGTGGCATGTGTCTCAGTGGTTAGCTACTTTAAAAAAAATTTTTTTAACGTTTATTTATTATTGAGAGACAGCATGAGCAGGGGAGGGGTAGAGAGAGGGGGAAACACAGAATCCGAAGTAGGCTCCAGGCTCTGAGCTGTTAGCACAGAGCCCGACACAGGGCTCGAACCCACAAATTGTGAGATCATGACCCAAGTCGAAGTCAGTTGCTCAACCAACTGAGCCACCCAGGCACCCCAGTGGTTGGCTACTTTTTATTGCTGAGTAGTGTCTTATAATATAGATGTACCAGTGTATCTGTTTCTCAGGTGAAGGACATGGGGTTGTTACTAGTTACAAGTGTTTATGAATAAAGCCACTATAAATATACATCTATAAGCTTTTAAAAAAATGTTTATTTATTTTTGAGTGATAGAGTGTGAGGTGGGGAGAGGCAGAGAGAGAAGGAGACACAGAATCTGAAGCAGGCTCCAGGCTCTGAGCTGTCAGCATAGAGCCCAACATGGGGCTTGAACCCATGAACCACTAGATCATGACCTGAGCTGAAGTTGGATGCTTAACCAAGTGAGCCACCCAGGCACTCCTATCTATAAGCTTTTGAATGAACTTAAGTTTTCACTCACTTAAATACCTAGGGGTGAGGTTGCTGGGTCTTAGAAATTATAAATTACTTATAAATTTCTTTATAAGAAATTGCCAAATTCTTTCCTAAAGTCCTGTACCATTTTGCGTCCCACCAGCAATGTATGAGACTTTCAGGAACTTTGCATTTATGCCAGGGTATAGACTTCAAAAAACTATCATATCCATTGCTGCTGACAGTAAGGCTGGCCATATAACTTTTCGGGGCCCCGTGCAAAATGAAAACATGGGGTCTCGCGGAGCCAAACAAAAGGAAAAAACTGCCATTAATGGCATTAAAATAGAAAGATTTTTCCTTTCTACCACAGAGTCTTTCTCTCTCGACTTCTCATGGTGTTTTTTTTAACTTGCTATTTCATGTTTTAAGTAAAGAAATACTAAAATTCAAAATTATTAGCATGAATTTTACCTTTCATCTTCATATGGTGCAATGCCTTTATGTATGTATGTATGTATGTATTTATTTATTTATTGTTTAATTTACATCCAAGTTAGTTAGCATATGGTGCAACAATGATTTCAGGAGTAGATTCCTTAAGCCCCTTACCCATTTAGCCCATCCCACCCCCGATCCCTGGTGCAATGCCATTTTAAACGCAACTATGACAGCATTTACCGTGTATGTAGAATCACTGAAATTATACAATGCGTATTTTGTTTGTGCATGCATATGTATTTTCTTCTTCCCAGAGAGTGGAAATGCTGCAAAAAATGAGCTCACCTGTTTTTATTTCACTTCTTGCTACGTGCATATTCACGTATATAACAGTCTCTACCTCTGGCTTACCTGTGAATATGGAAGGACAGAAAGAAGGAAGTATTTCTTTCTCTTCCCTTCCGTAAGCATATGTAAAATCCCTTGGTTGTTTTTTGGGACATGATTGCCTTTTGCTGCATTCGATGCAAATTCTGGTTCGAACAGAAAGCGTGACCTCTCCGGTCTCGTCTTGCCTCTCTCAGTCACAGATGTAAGGCATGTACCCGGTCTTCACTGGGAGTCTCACTGACTTCCCACGCGTCATGGACCCACCGGAGTTCAGTGCTCACGGGGCACTGTGAATGCTCTGTGCCAGTGGGTCAGCAAGGAACTGCAGGCAAGCACAGTACACACGTCTGTTCTGCTCACTCCGCCATTGGACTTGACTTACAAACCCCCAGCTCAGGGGCACCTGGGTGGCTAGGTCAGTTAAGCGTCTGACTCTCGGTTTTGTCTCAGGTCACGATCTCGTGGTTCATGGATTTGAACCCCTCATCGGGCTCACCACTGGCAGCGTGGAGCCTGCTTGGGATTCTCTCTCTCCCCCCTTCTCTCTGCTCTCCCCTGTTTGTGTGCTCTCTCTCAAAATAAATCACTTAAAAAAATAAATTAATAAAAAAAACCGCAGCTCAATGATAAAATTATTAAGAATTTCAAGATGGTGACGGTAGAGTATTAAACCAAGTGCAGGGTCCTTCTGAGCCTGGGACCTGTGTGAGCAAATTAAATATTTGTGATACCACTAAAATAATTTTATAATATTAAAAAAAAATCAATCCCTGAGATTCTAGCTAATTACATTATTTGGGGTATTATGCTTTGTTTCTCTAGTGAAATTGTTCCTTTTTCTACAATAAAGAACACGACTTCTGGGGGTGCCTGGGTGGCTCAGTTCGTTAAGTATCCGACTTCGGGGGCGCCTGGGTGGCTCAGTCGGTTAAGCGGCCGACTTCGGCTCAGGTCACGATCTCACCATCCGTGAGTTTGAGCCCCGCGTCGGGCTCTGTGCTGACAGCTCAGAGCCTGGAGCCCGTTTCCGATTCTGTGTCTCCCTCTCTCTCTGCCCCTCCCCCATTCATGCTCTGTCTCTCTCTGTCTCAAAAATAAATAAAAAAAAAAAACTCTAAAAAAAAAAAAAAAAAAAAAAAAAAAAAAAAAAAAAGTATCCGACTTCGGTTCATGTCATGATTTCATAGTTTGTGGGTTCAAACCCCTCATCAGGCTCTGTATCAGCAGCTCAGAGTCTGGAGCCTGCTTCAGATTCTGTGTCTCCCTCTCTCTCTCTGCCCCTCCCCCGCTCATGTACTCTCTCTCTCTCTCTCTCTCTCAAAAATAAACATTAAAAAAAAAAAAAAAAAGAACACAACTTCTGCTCTTTCGTTACAGCACAGCCCCTGGCCTGGCCAGGACTCCTATGGGCACTCAGAAAGTTCTAGCTGGTTTTCAGAGAAACCCACTGCAGTGGATAAGCTCCGGCACCACTCTGGCTCTGTGTGGAAGCAGGAGTGGCTCCCCCGTTACTCCCCTTACTCCCCTCTACACACGGCTGGGAGTGGCTGAGGTAGGAAGGTTGGGGATATCAGATGGTAAAGGAAGGAATGTATGAGTAGGTCAGCCCAGCAGCATCTCAACGACTTCGAAATGATTATCAGGAATTTCACATAGTGCCTGGTGCAGGTCAGCAAATGGTCAGAACCTGCCCAAGGTGCCCATCGGCCTGGTGTGGGTTGTCAGAGGGACCCTCCCTCCAAGCTGGGCGGGGAAACTCTCTGGGACTCCACCCTGTCTCTTTGCTTTGGAGAATAATTCTGGTGGCTTTGCCCTTTGTTTTGTGAATATTACATGTTCATTATAAAAGTTTGTGAAAAAAACCGTGGCGCCTGGGTGGCTCGGTCGGTTGCACGTTTGATTCTTGATTTCAGCTCAGGTCATGATCCTAGGGTCGTGGGATGAAGCCCCGAGTCGGGCTCAGCGCTGAGCTTGGAGCCTGTTTAAGATTCTCTCTCTCTCTCTCTCTCTCTCTCTCCCTCTGCCCCCTCACCCATTCTCGTGGTGCTCTCTCTCTCTAGAATAAAAAATTTAATGAAAAAAATTAAAAATTGGTGAAAAAACAGGCAAAAATAAGTAAAATGCATTAAAATGAAACAAACAAACAAACAAACACCCTATTTTCCATAGCCCCGTCACTGACATACTTTTTAACATTTGTTGTGTGTGTGACAACAGTGTAGATTAGACCTCTCAGGATCCACTGCAAACTCCCTCCGGTGTGTCCATCTCCCTTTTTCCCCAGGCCTCCCAAAAGCCAGAGCTCTGCATGGGACCCAAGCTCTGTGGGGACAGGAGCCATCCTCCCGGGACAGGAGCACCCTCACGGGACAGGGCCATCCTCACGGGACTCGGAAGGCGCTAGTGAGCAAATCGGAGCCACCAGGACCATGCTGGGGGTTCGGCTCTTCTGCAGCCGCAGCTGCGGCAGGAATGAGTGCCGGCTCCAGTCCGGTGTCAGGGGTGGAGAGCGCCGGTACCGAATTTCCACTGGAACATCCGTGGTGTGGCCGGGCATCTTCCTGGGGTTGCCCTTGCCTCTGTAGCGTCCAAGCACGGTTCCCCAGCCCTCCTGGAAATTCTGGAATGAGCTAACTCTGCAACAAATACCCTCCTGCTTAACCAGCTAGAGTAGATTCTGTCGTCAGCAGTGAAGAACTCTCTCCTGGGGTCTCAGCTTCACTCTGCCCAACCTCCTTCAGAGCACTTACCATAAAATGGAATGGCCTTGTGTATGTATTGCTTTACCACTTAATGTGTCTTCATGAGGGAGGAACCAGTTCTGTCTCATTCACCACTTGGATCCCAGTGGCTGTCTCAGGGCAGCGCTTGGTTAGTATCTGTCCGGTGAAATATTTGGTCACCTTCCAGCAGCACTTAGCCCAGCACCAGCCACTCCTGTGGATCAAGTCAGGGGGTATTCTTTCTACATGTGTTCCCTCCCTGCCAACATTTGCTGACTGCCTCTTCTGCAGAGAAAAGTAATGAATTGGAAGATACCAACTTGCACCCCTCTGAGTCTAGTGACTTAAGGTTGTACAGATGAATGAGCTCACCGTGGCCAATTCCTTGCTTTCCTTCAATGAGCAAAGACCTGCTCTGTGATGAGCATGTGTGTGTCTGTATGTGTTAAGTGGGGACAGATTTTTCTGAATAAAAAAACCCACAGACTCAGAATACCAAATTCATTCATTCATTCATTCACTCATTCATTCATTCATTCCACAAACACTGATTGAGGGTCTGCTCTGATGTATGTATGCATGAAGTGCAGGAGGAGGCCTGGACCTCCCAGTCAAATCCACTTTGTAATCAGACTTTCTCCCTTTGGCTATCAGACTGTCACCTAAATCACTTCAAGCCTCTAAGCCTTAAATTAAGAGCCAGATGATGCAACATTTCCATTATGTGGTTGTGCAATTTCAGGCGCAAACTCCATGTTTGAAATACAGGTGCGGGAGTAGATTTTAGTGATATGCTTTGAAAGCATTAATATTTAAGCAGGCCAGTCCCTGGATACCTACTGCAGGTAGGAGCCATCACACCCATTGGCCCTGTGACGAAGGTGGCTTCATGCCTGTGTGTCTCAGGGCTGTGCCAGGACACACGGTGTGACCTCTGTCATTGCCATTGTGTCTGTTGGAACCATAGGCAAAACCATTGTCTTGTTCCAGGTCTGAACCTGGAAGGGGCAGGCCCACCTCCTTGGGGCCCCAGGGCTGCTGGGACCACACCCATCACCACCTGTCTCACCTGAGGAGTGGGGAGGCCCTGAGAAGTGAGTGCTGTAACCCTTTCCTCTCCTCTGGCTAAGGGACCTCGCTGTCCTCTCCGCCCCGTATGTGAAGTGGGCAATGGATCTTCGAGTCCATTCCTGGCCAGGTCATGGAAAGGCCTACCTGGTTATTAAATCAGATCCTGCATGTGTTTGGAACTAACAAATAGGTTTTTGATCAGACTAAAAGTTGGGGATATAGAAATGAACCAACAGCAGTCCCTGCTCTCCAGGAAAGACAAGCAATTACAGTAGAATATGAGAAGCTTCCTCTCCTAAGCAAACGTTGGTAGGTCCACCATGGGTTCTACAGAGCCTACAGCAGACCCCTGTTGTGGTGGTGCCTACCTTTCCACGGGAAAGACAGCAAATGAGCAGTCACGACATCTGCTCATTTGAAGTGTTAAGGTCAGGGGAGCTAAGAGAGAGAGCTATGTTCTCTGCAGAACAGAGAGGCCTGACCCAGCCCCAGCCAGGAGGCCTCTCTCAGGTCATGACACGTAGGCCGTGACCAGCAGGGCGCTAGGAATGAGCTGGGAGAGGTGGGAGGGAATGGGCACCCCCCCTTCCCATTGTGTAGAGGTTGTACAGAGGGTGTTGGGGGTGGGGGGGAGAGATGAACTCCAAAGCTCAGGCCTCTGAGGGCACAGAATGACTTCCCACAGAGGAAGTCTGAGGAAAAGCCCCCTCTGGCCCGATGTTCTGCCTCTTGCAGTCTCTCCTCGACCTGCCCAGCTGGCTGTGCCCTCGCTCCTGGCCTGTCACAGCCAGAATAATGAGATGGGACACGTGGGCCTGCAGCCAGTTACCAAGTCCTGGCTGGGAAGGGACCAGGCCTGGGAAGTCCCTGGTGCTTCCCAAAGTGCCGCAGGCGAACTTACACCATAAATGGGGCCTTTCTCCCCAACCCCTTCCCTTCCCCGATAGCCCTTCCCCTCGCTCAGCCCTCTATATTTCATTTTTGTTAATATGTGTACATAAAATATAGTATATATAATTATATGTTATATAATTATAAAATATAATTTTACATGTATATATATGATATATTATATGTATATATAAAGCAGAGAGAGCTGGAAAGGAGATGAGAATCGCAGTGAGCTTGGGCCCCACGACCTGCTCACCCGGACTTCTGCCCAACTAGATCAGTGACAGCAGGGAGCTGCTTGAGGAAAGACAGGCTGTGGGCTGCGGGCAGGTCAGATGCGGCCCGCAGCGTGGTGGTGACCCTGCCAGGCAGATGGAATCAGCGGCCCCGTGGGTGGGATGGAAGTGCAGGGAGAGGTCAGGGTGGAAAGAGAAGTCCCAGCTCTTCACAGCTGGGAATGCCCCCCCCCGCACAGACGAATCCTGGAGCTTCTGGTCTTCACCTTCAGGTACGTGGAAAATTCTGTATGTGCTCCCTTGGGAGCGAAACAGCAAATCCACCAGAAGCCAGGACAGAACAAATGTTTTGGCGGTCCCTCCACAAGTGTGTCAAACCCAGGCACAAGAATGGTTCGCGGCAGCATTGGTTACTGACTGGGAAGAATGAGATGTTCCAGAATCAGAAGACCCAGGGCAGCTGGGGCTGTCACAACAAAGCGCCACAGACTGGGTGGCTGAAACAACGGAAATGCATCCTCTCACAGTGCTGGAGGCTGCCAGTCTGAGAGCAAGGTATTGGCAGAGTATGTCTCTGAGGCCTCTCTCCTCTGCTGGTAGATGGCCATCTTCTCCCTGTGTCCTCATACGGTCTCCCCTTTGTGGGTGCACGGCCTGATCCTCTCTTCTCTGCTGTGGTTACAAAGAACAGGAGGATCTATATGTATTGGCAGAAAAAGAATTCCAAGCTTACTATTAGTGGACAAAATCAGTCACAGAACAATAGGATACTGGTATCAACGGTTCCCTCTGGAAGGGAACAGATTAGGGGCCAGGATGGGACAAGGGGGATTTTATTTACTTCTGTATGTATGTATGTATGTATGTATGTGACAGAATGGATGATTGTTCTCACCTCTTCACTCCCTCCCTTGCCCTGGTTTTGCACCTCTCTGGCTGGGAGCTGAGTATATTTCCCTATCCCATGGATGTTGAGCTTGGCCAGATGACTTGGTTTGCCCAGTGGAATTTTGATGGATGCACCCAGAGCAGAGGCCTTAAATGTGCTTGCTTGGCATAGCTTGGCCTCTTGGGCCGCCATGACCTTCAGTGAGAAGAATATACCCCCAGGGAAAGGCTGGTGTCAGGAGAAGGTGGGGACAACAATGAGCAGAGCGGAATTCAACCTCAGCCTAGAGCAGGCCCAGCAACCCACATACCTGCGAGCAAGAAAAATACATCCTTACTTTGAAAATGTTATGCTGAGTGAAATAAGCCAGACACAGAGGGACAAATATTGTATGATTCCATGTACATGAACTATCTCGAATAGGCAAATCCATTCAGACTAGATGAGAGGCTACCGGGAACAAGGGGGTGGGGGAAAGAGGGAGTTATTGTTTAATGGGTACGGTTTCTGCTTGGGGTGACACGAAGGTTTTGGAAATTGATAGTTCTAACGGTTGCCTGACATTGTAAATGTACCTGGTGCCATTGAATTGCTCACTTAAAATGGTTAAAATAGTAAATTTGGTGTATCTATCTTCTGCCAGAATTAAAAAAAATAATGTAGGGGCGCCTCTGTGGCTCAATCAGTTAAGCATCCGACTTCAGCTCAGGTCACGATCTCGTGGTTCGTGGGTTTGAACCCCACATCCAGCTCTGCACTGACAGCCCAGAGCCTGGAGCCTGCTTCAGATTCTGTGTCTCCCCACCCCCCTCTCTGCCCCTCTTCCGCTCGTGCACACTCTTTCTCTGGAAGCAAGCAAGCAAGCAAAATCGTTGAATTTAGCACAATGGGTAGTGAATTGGATGGTGTGTGAATTACATTTCAATAAAGCTATTTTTAAAAAAGAAAAATACATGCTTGCCGTTTAAGCCATTGAGTTTTGAAGAATTTGTTAAGTAGCACTAATAAGGCAATTTTAGATTGAGAGAGTAGGTGTGTAGGTATGTAGTCTATAATGAACATGTCTTATTTGTGTAATATAAAATATGCAAAATCAGCATCTATTGGGTTCCCCTAAACAGGCCCCTCTTTCTTGTTTTCCTGCCTGTTGATGGCACCAGGACTTTTCTGGACATTGTTCATCCTAATTTCGAGTGCCTCTTGGCTTCTCTCTCTATCCTTGGCAGTTAGCCAGACCCCAAGTCCTGGCTGTTCCTAGAGTACGTGTCTCCACTGGCTCCCTAATCTCAGTCTCCACAGCCATCGCCTGGTAGGGCTTTTGTCGCCCTGGGCCTGGATTGTGTCGTGGGTTTCCCGGGTGGCCTCTCTGCCTGGGTCCATCCAGGCCCTGGGAGAGCAATAATTTGAATATGTTTCCATGAAGTTACCCTGTTCAGCTGGCCCTGAGGCCTTCTCTCCAAACACACACACTCAAGCACACACACTTTCCACTCTGTAAAATGGATTCACAACAGTCTCTGTTGCCTGTCAGTACACCCACGGGTATATGAAGAGGTCCTAAAATTGATCAGCTGGATGGTGGGGGGCAGGGGTGGGTTAGGCCACTGCTCCTTCTCCATAGCTTGTTTCCCATCTGCTCTTACTCCACTTTCAGGGTTGTAACATATGGGTGTGGAAGCCTCTGGCCCCTCCAGTAAGGGGACTGTTCGATTCAACATCACTTAGAAGTTGAGAAAACTAGGGGCACCTGGGTGGCTCAGTTGGTTAAGCTCCGCTCACGATCTCATGGTTCATGGGTTGGAGCCCCTTATCAGGCTCTGTGCTGACAGCTCAGAGCCCGGAGCCTGCTTCAGATTCTGTGTTTCTCTGTCTGCCCCTCCCCCAGTCATGCTCTGTCTCCCTCTCTCTCAACAGTAAATAAAAAACATTAAAAAAGAAAAGTTGAGAG
This sequence comes from Prionailurus bengalensis, assembly GCF_016509475.1. Taxonomy (NCBI): domain Eukaryota; kingdom Metazoa; phylum Chordata; class Mammalia; order Carnivora; family Felidae; genus Prionailurus; species Prionailurus bengalensis. Next base: position 66,581,543 of record NC_057353.1, on the reverse strand, counting down.
AGCTAAAGATTCTAATGACTAATTATTGTGGCTTTCAATTCAAAACTGAAAGAGGACCAACCAAGCTGCTAAATGGATGAAAATGATTTTTGAAGTATTTGTTAGGCTATAACTTGAAACATGCTTGAGGAATTGAGTTTTAGTGCTGAAATGAAACCCTTTCCACCTTTTTTCCTTCTTTATGTGAACAGTTTGTATGGATTCCATACAAACAATAAGCTGTTTTATTAATTTTTTAAAAAGAGGTGGGGTTTTTTTGTTTGTGATATGAAAAACAGGAATAAAATTAATGTTGAAACCCATCTTATTCTGGCAAAAAGTAATAGTCATACACTCTATGAACTACAGAGGATTAGAATGTTGCATCCATCTCTTGGATATTTGTTTTGGGTTAAGTTTTACATTTTTTTCATTTAATAATTATTCTTCAGATCTAGATATTTTTTTGATTCACCCGTACTAATAAAAATAGCAATATGTCAATTTAGAAGAAATTTTTGGCCCTTAGAGCCTTATGGTCATGAAGAAACAAGAAGACTGCAGTTTATGTACCTATTTTTGTTGCTGAGAGACGTGTTAAGGCGATCGACTACAGTTATTAATCAGAATATGTATTATATGGGGTCAAAACTCTAGGAGCAGGGAATAAAATGGAAATAGAAGTTCGGGGCAGGGAGGTGAAATAAATGCAAACTTAACCAGCGCTAAAAGGGAGCTTGTCCATATAAATTTAAAATAGACTACGGGGGGGGCAGAGTGCACCCGGGTGGTTAGCGGGTTGAGCGTCCAACTCTTAGTTTTCAGCTCAGGTCACGATCCCAGGGTCGTGGGATGGACACCCACCTCGGGCTTGTGCTCCGTGTGGACCACGGAGATTTTCTCTCTCTTTCTCTCCTTCTGCTCCTCCCCTCACTCTTTCTTTCTCTAAAATTAAAAACAAACAAACAAAAAAACCCCCACCTCTTAAAAAGAAAACAAAATAGCTTATTATTTGTATGGAATTCGTAGGATATTTTGATTTCACTGGATATATGTTTAAAAAACAGTATTATTTTTAGAAAATTTGCATACACTGGAAATTACATCTTTTGTGACTGCAATTATAATGAAAAAGTTTAGACATCAACATTCTTCAAGGAGGTGCCTGAATGTTTCCAATTTATTTCAGGGGGCGCACGTGAAGCAACACGTTCGCCAGTTGCTGCTGGGGGTTGGGGGAGAGAGGCCCAGCGTTGTCTGACGCCCTGCCCCCGCCCGGGCCCTGCTACCTGCTACCAGCGGTTCCAACTTAAGCCGGTTGTCTAATCGCCTTGAATTTGAGTTTGTGCACCTGTAGCTGCAGAACAGGGGTGGTGCTGACCCCTTCAGGTTGTTCCCGGAGTAAATGCGCCGCCTCAGGAAAAGTGTTCGCTGGGAGGAAGAAGCGCCAGAATCCACCCAAGGGAGCGGCGCAGGGAGTGGGGGAAGAAGCAGATGAGCAAGGAAAGTGGGATCAGATTTTTGCAGAGGGAGTGACTTTTTGCTTGGCTGAAGAAAGGCAAGGAAGAGGTCCCTGTCACAAGGTGCTTGACGGTGGGAAAAGCCTGCGAGCCTGGAGAACAGCCCGTCTAAGGGCCAGGAGGTGGAAAGGGCTTGTTTGGGGATTCCCCCCCCCCCCCCACCCCCACCTCCGGCGCTGGCACAACCTGAGGTCCTGCCAGGCCTCCGCCATCAGTCACCCACTACCAGCCAGGCCTGGTAGTCTGCGACCCTGAGTCTGCGACCCTGGTGGGCAGGTGACACTGACCACCCCTTCCTCCGGACTCAATCAGAACACAGCCGGTGGCATCCAAGAGGTGCCAAGTGGGGACCCGGCGCCTGCCCAGGTTCTGCAAGAGCGTGGGCCTCGTGGAGGCAGGGAGGAAGCACGTGTGTGTCTCAGTACAGGGACTCGCTCGGAAAAAGTCTTTGAGAACTGGTGACACACGTATTTGAAAGATGGAGACACTCTTTTTAGTGGAATATTTGTACCTCCTCCCCCCGCCCCGCCCAACTCCTGCGATCTACTCTCCGTAAGTACGTTTGGGTGATGATGTGGGGTCCCCTATGTAGGGGCCTAGCCTGGTTCCCCGCACGCAGTCGTGGCGCAGTGTCCCCAGCAAGATCGAGTGGCCGCACCCCCAGACCATCCCCGCGTCCGCTCCCCTTTCCCCGCCCCTGTGCCCCGGCCAAGGGCCCGAAGAAGTTCTAGAACCAAACGGACCGCCCCGCCTCCCTTATCCCGCCTTCCGGCGCGAGGCAAACCGAAGCCCCGCTGGGTGAGGGCGGAGAGGGTTGGGCAAAGCTCCCCCTCGCGGCCATCGGGCTCGGCCAAGACTGGGTGCCCCGTGCAAACACGCCCCCCACCCCAGGCTTCCCCTCCTTCTTTTCTCCCCTCCTTTCCCTTGTCTTCACCTTGTCGCTCCCCCCCCCCCCCCCCCCCCCCCCCCCCCCCCCGCCTTCCTTTCCTCTTTCCCTTCTCCTTCTCCCCGTTTCCCCTCCCTCCTCCTCCTTCCTTCTCCTCCTCCTCCTTCCTAGTTCCTGCAGTTTGGGTCTCTTTTAGGTTTGTTGATTTATAATTTTAAATAGGCAATAGATTAACACACTTCAAGTATTTCATTTTCAACTCTTCAAAGGTATACAGTGAAAAGCCTTCACCCCAGAAGAACATCAGACAAGTCCCCTAACTGAGGAACCATCTATAAAGTATCTGACCAGTTCTCAAAACTGTCAAGGCCACCAAAAACAAGGCAAGACTGAGAAACTGCCACAGCCAGGAGGAGCCTCAGGAGACATGACCATTAAATGTGATGTGGGAGCCTGCATGGGATCCTGGAACAGAAAAAGGACATTTGGGGAAAACTAAGGAAATCCGAGGCAAGATGGACTTCAGGCAATAATATATCAATGCTGGTTCATTAACTGTAACCAAAGTACCACACTAACGTAAGATGTTGGTAATAGGGGAAACTGGCGGTGGGCTTTATGGGAACTCTGCTATCTAATTTCTCCATAAATCTAAAACTGTTAAAAAGTAATAGTTTACTTTAAAAAAAAAAAAGTCTTTATCCTATCCTTGCCTCTAACCATCATTTCCACCCACTCCCAATACATAAAAATCATTGATCTTAGTTTTCTGTGTATCCGTTCAGAGATGTAGGGTGCAAATACTAGCAAATATGAATATTCTTACCCCCACTTCATACTGTAACGACAGCACACCCCACACCCAGTTCTGCCCTTGCTTTCTTCACCTGTTTCATATCAGGCATAGAGCATTCTGTGTTCTTGTTTTCAGCCTGGAAAGACCCTCATTCCTGTGGCCAGTTCCCTGTTCATGGACTTGGGCTCTGCGATGTCTTGCAGTCCTAACACGACTTGAGGACAAACCGAGGGCATAACCCTGGCAAACAGTGGGTGAGTTTATCTGTTGGCCTGCGGGACCCAGGAGCGACTCAGTTTGTAACAGTGGTAGACAGGGACCTCACAAGGGTTCGTATGAGGGTGTGTGTTGGGGGTTTCCCTCTCCAGTCACTCTGCCCCCGGCCTCGAGCTCCTGCACCCGCGGGTTGGGGGGGGGGGTGGAGAGGGGTTGTGCAGCGACCTCACCTCGAGCACCGCCCCTGTGTTGGATCCCCCCACTCCCAGGGAGCGTGGGTGGTAGAGCTGCCCCGAGGATTGGGTAGTCGTGGGGCTTCACCCGCCACAGTGAGTGTGGGGAACTCCCCTAGGATTGGGTGGAACCCATCCACGAGTCCTGGGTCCAGACTGCCTGCACGACCAGCGACTCCCCCTAAAGAGACTCGATGCCCTTAAGAGCCCACCCCTGTCCCCCGGCCTCATCTGCCCTGGAGCTCGCTGGCAGTCTTTCCCCGTGTGGGTCTCGCTGACCTCCCGCACTCCAGGGGTCTCTCTCCAAAATATAGAGATCTGCCACCCACCCCACCCCCGACTCTCTTTCCCCCAGCTCTCAGGAGTTCTGGTGCCTGGTCTCCACCTCCTCACACCCACCTTGCCATTCGCGCCCCTAACATCCCACCGTTTCTCCCAAATTCTGGGTGATTTAAAAAAAAAAACTCCTCCCGCAACATTTTATAAGGACAAGTTTCAGAAAAATAGAAAACCTTGAAAGACTTGTAGAGTGAGTGTCAGTATGCCCACCGCCAAGATTTACATTAACATTCCTCTGCTCCAGCAGACTTCCAATCTCTACCTCGCTGTCCTTGAAGTTGGCCCGCCAGCAAACTGCCTGAGTTTTTGAAGCACTTCAAACTTCCAACCGTCAGTGCATGCCCCCAAAGCCCTTCTGCACGCCGGTCGTCGGCTGGAGTTCATTCTTAATTTACGTTTCTTAAGGTAAAATTCACTTACAGCGAAATATACAGATTTTAAGTGTGCCGTAATGGTAAGTGTGCCAGATGGTACATGGAAAAGTATTTACTAGTTTAATAGTTATGTATTTATTTTAAAGTGTATTAAAAAAAAAGTCGCTTTCCATGTATGATAGGGACATAGTTTCCTTTAACAATGAATATAGTATGCAAAGGGCTAGGGGGAGGGGAGGGCAAAGGAAGAGAGGGGACTTCCAAAAAGCTGAGGCTGTGGCGAGGTGTCGTTTCCTGAGCTGCTGTCGCTTCTAAGAGTGGCGCAGCCGGCGAGCTCCGGGCCGCGGTGCAATCCTGGGGCGCCGGGAGGGGCTGGGCAGGCTGGATCGGGGATCTGCGGTGGGGCCGGAAGGGTGTGCATGTGTGCTTGCCTGTAAGTGTGTGTTTTCAAATCGTTATGCATCTGCGCTTCCACTCCCAAGTTTGAGGCTGGGAGTCCCTATGAACGCAGCACTCAGCACAGGGCCGCGAAAACAGTAGGTGCCCAGTAAGAGTTTCACTTGATCACAAGTGTGCAAACACTGTACAAAAATAAAGTAGTACAGCAGCAGGAAGAATCCCACTCCTCCGTGTCCTCACTACTCAGCGCAGTGGGGTCAAGCAAGCCAGAGTGTTTGTTGATTGACAAACAGCGGAGCAGGCGGAGGAAAACTCAGCGCGGGTAGTTGGTTGCCAAGGACGCGGGTCGTTGGTTGCCAAGGACGCGGGTCTGGCGCCAGCGTCGGCTGTGGGGTCTCACAACCCATTGCAGACAGAAATAAAGCCACCGCTTTCTGGGCATGCGCGCCCCGTCCCCGCACTAGCCTCATTACCCTACGGCCGCGAACAGCCCGTAGGTGCCTCGTTAGCGCAGTAGGTAGCGCGTCAGTCTCATAATCTGAAGGTCGTGAGTTCGATCCTCACACGGGGCACAATACTTTTGTTCTCTTCCCGTCTCCACTCCTGCCAGCACGAAGGGTTTTATTTGCTTGTCTGAGGACAGAAAGACCCCCGGCGTCCGCGCTTTTCCGCAAAGAGGTCTCCAGTGTGTCGTTAGGCTCGGTCTTGCCTCCCCGAAGTACCGGCGCAGGGACGCTGCGTTTAGTGCAAAGCCTCCCTTCTCTGTTCGGGTCCGGGACCGAGGACGGGAAGGCGGAGGCACGATGACCCGGGGGCACCCTAGTAGACTGGTCCGCGCCGGGTGGGCCGAGACCTCGTAAGCCCTCGAGAAAGAATCGCACCCCTCCGCCCCCAGCCGTGCCACTCTCCCCCGTCCTCCTGTCCTGGCCCCGGAGCACCCGCAGTCGCCGGCGGGGCGCACGGTCTGGGGTTCGGCGGCACCGGTGCTCGGGGTCCAGCAGCGCGCTGCGGGCGCCGCGGGCGCAAGGCTCGCTCGGGGAGGCGCCGGAGCAGGTGGTCCCGGGAGGGGGCTGGTCCTTTTCGCTCGACAGCAGGGAAGGGTGGGTCTGCGAGCCGGCCAGGCTGCGCGGGGCACCGAGCACCGCCGTGCAGGGTGGGCTGCGGAGCTGGGAGGGGGCAGCGCCCGAGAGGGGCGGGAGAGGGGTCTTAGGGAGTTGGTGCCGGTGGCCGCTGCGGCGGCGTAGCGGGACGGGGGCCGTGTTGCGACTTCGTCCGAAACACGTGCTACAATTGCAGCCGTCACCAGTTAAGTTTCTGATAACTCTGTCGTGCCGCACAGGTCAAATAGCCACTTAGATGGAGATGTGATAGCTGGTATCTCCCCTTCACCGTTCAAGTTTTTGACGGCGGCACTAACCTCTGCAATTTCCCCCATCAGGGATGCGGTAATACTTTTGGTTTACTATCCTGAGAGGAAGCACCTTCCAGAGGCTTTCACTCAGCTCTTTTCACCGTAAGGACCCTTGGTCAGCGAGTCGTAGTGCCACTGCGGAGATTCTGCCATTTGTAGAATGTGTTTATTCCGAGTATGCATTCAGGTACTCAGAAAAGAACCGCAGTTGGCTTCATGGCCCTACTGCCTCCGCTGGGATTCAGACTTGTCCCAAGACCCTATCACCTGCCACCGTTAGCTCTAACTTTGGTGGACACAGGAATTGGTGTCAATTTAGAGCCAATGTCTAGGGACTCCTGAAAGGGCTGGGTGCTTTCTTTTCCCTACTACCAATCCTTCAAGTAAATGGCAACAGGCCCCTTTGGAAAAGCTTGGGGGATTATTTATAGCATAATATGTGGCCCTCACTCCTGCAGGACCCTTCCTCAAGGGGACCTGCCCCACCCCCCTTCAGTCAGATGGCTTTGGATCTGGAAATGAGTGTAGGTCTGGAAAGGGTGACAGGCATGGGTCTCCACTGTGACGGCTCAAGTCAGGTTTTCAGGCACCAGGTCTGAAGTTTCCCTGTTACATATATCAAGCAAGCAACATTTTCGTAGGCTGGCAACTATTTCATTCTTCTTTGGCAACTATTTCATTCTTTTTTTTAATTTTTGTTTTTAGTGTTTGAGAAAGAGACAGAGTGTGGGGGGGGGGGAGGGACGGAATGTGAGTGGGGGAGGAGCAGAGAGAGAGGGAGACACAGAATTCAAAGCAGGCTCCAGGCCCGTCAGCACAGAGCCTCTGAGCTGTCAGCACAGAGCCCGATGCGGGCCTCCAACTCATGAACCTGGAGATCATGACCTGAGCCGAAGTCAGGCGTTTAACTTACTGAGCCACCTAGGTGCCCGGCTGTTTATTTATTTTTGAGAGAGAGAGAGAGAGAGAGAAAGAGAGAGAGAGAGAATGAAGGGGAAGGGGCAAACAGAGAGGGAGACACAGAATCCAAAGCAGGCTCCAGGCTCTGAGATGTCAGCACAGAGCCCGATGCAGGCTCGAACTCACGAACTGAGAGATCATGACCAGAGCTGAAGTCGGGGGCTTTCCGACTGAGCCACCCAGGCACCCCGCAACTATTTCCTTCTTAGGGACAAGGGAATCCATTACCAAGAGCCCAAATACGCTACTACTGCAGCTTCTGTGCTGCCCGCTGCTCTAAATGGTTGTCTCTGGTAGCTGAATGCCGCCACTTAGCCTCTGCTACTACGGAATCCCGTCACCTGCACTGAAATCAGGGAGCATATCAACAACGGCATCTCTCACCCTCCTGCATCACCCACAGAATGCCACCACAGAGCTTTTCAAGTTCACAGATACTCCCTTCACTCGGTGCCTCAACGAAGGGAGCGTCTTTGGGGCTGAGCATGTGGTTGGGCCGTGAGCCGGAAGTTCGTATGTAATAAGTCCACTCCTACATTCCTACCTTCCTGGGCTTTTGGATTTGCCGTCCACATCATGCCAGGCAAACCCTGGCATCTTAATTTGATTTAAAAAAGGCAAACATTGAGTCCACATCGCTGTCAACCAATGAAGTCAAGTGTGAGAACCACTTTTAATTGCATGGGAATGCCAGTTACCAGTTTATCGCCTCTCAGCTCCAGCGTCACCCTTCCTTACCTGCCCTGCAATAACCCCCTGGATTCCAGCCCTTCTACGGTGTGCAGGACAGCAAGCTGTCGGCAGGGGGTGCTGGAGGAAGCGGCAGGAGGAATGGGCCTCCTCTTAGTTCCCAGGTGCTGTGCTGCTTATTCTTGCCCCGCTTCTCATAACCAGTGAGAGTGTGTGGGAATGGCCGGGGTACTCCGCCGCAGCCGTGTGCCCTGAATGCCCAATCTCCCAGTGACTCCAGGGCCTCGGCCCGATGACCACTTTGCCACAATCCTCCCAACACGGAGAGGGCCTGTTCCAGGTCTGGAGCCAGAAAGCAGCCCCTGACACGCTCTCGGCACTTGCCTTCCAGCCTCGGTTTGCTGTGTCCCGGAGGGTGGTTTCCCGTGGCCCTCTCAACATGCACCCCCCCCGCCCCAGACAACACTCCAGGGAGTAAGAGGAGCCTCCTTTCCGAGTTAGTCCTTCATTTACTCTCCCCTGATCAGTCCTGGGTACCCTTTACATCTATACATCTTTAAGTTAGCTACTCGCTTATAGTTTAATAACTCATTGTATCTTAAAGTTTTCCTGTTAAGATCACTATGCGGTGTGTCTCCTAACTGGGTCCAGATAGTAACTCCAGAAGCTGTGCCGGATGCACTCCTACTAATAAGTCAACCTGCTCGCAGTCCTTGTAGCGGCTCTTGCCGCTGTGACGGTCGGGGGCGGTGGTGACTGTGCAAGGGCCTTTAGCAAATGCTCAAGTCTTGCTCAACATCAGAGAGCTCGTACTAGACAAGAACCATATGAATGTAATAAACGTTAAACGGGTTAATTTATTTGACACCACTGAATTCATACTGCAGAGAAGTGCTTAAGTGCAGCCAATGTGGAGAATTTAGCTGAAGCCCCGAATTTATCCAACACTGAACCATTTACACCAGAGAGAAACCTTATGAATGTAATAAATATGAAAAGGCCTTTGGAAACTGCTCTGCTTTCACAAATTCAAGGATTCAAGGGAGTACCAGAGAGAAGATACCAGGAGTGGGAAGAATTTTTGCTAAGCTCAACCTTTATTCAATTCCCAGAGAATTTACATTATAAAGAATCTGGGGGTAAGTTGAAGTTATGCCAAGAAGCAGAAAGAGATAATTAGAAATGTGTTTATGTATTTTATGAAGTGTGATAGCCTTTGAAATGCCAACCAAGCACATGTGACCAGAGAGTCAAGCAAATATCTGAAATCTGCTAAGGCAGTGACATTAGCAAGAGTATTACTGGGAGAACTGTAGATTCAGAGAAAATTAAGAATGTGGTAAGAACTTCATTTGGGTGTTAGTATGAATAACTCCCCTTCACTGGATAAAGGGAAGCTTTTTTTAAATGAAATACTGTAATACTATAAAAGAGATGTGGGTAGTTGCAAAACCAGTCTGAGTAGGTTTAAGTTTTCACAGAAGGGGACCTGAAGTAGAGGTAAAAATGGGCCTTATACAGCTGATTCTGGCTGGCAGGATCGGGAATATTTAAAAATTTATTTCTTAATGTTTATTTTTGAGAGAGAGAGAGAGAGAGACAGCACAAACAGGGGAGGGGTAGAGAGAGAGGGGGACACAGAATCTGCAGCAGGCTTCAGGCTCTGGGCTTATCAGAACAGGGCCTGATGAGGGGCTCAAACTCACAACTGTGAGATCATGACCTGAGCCAAAGTCGGACGCTTAATGACTGAGCCACGCAGGCGCCCCAGGATTGGGAATATTTTAGAATTTGAATGCTTTTAAGTGACCAAGCAATTTCTAGTTCACCCAAGTTCCCATCATTATACATTTTATATTCTGTGACTTCCCTATTGCCAAACACACACCAGCCTGGCCCTTGAAGGCAGGTTTGTGATGACCTGCAAATGAACAAAAAAGTAGACTGAAGAAAGTGCTCTTGGGAAACCAATGCCTTGCCTCAGGACTTTGCCTATTAGCCAAGAGAGCATTTTGCTTACTGAAGTATTTGGTTTACTATAAGATTATGCTTTATGACCACAGAAACAAGAATTACTATTACATATTACATGCTTACTATATGTCAAGCACAATACCAGAACTTTACATTATCTTAATCCTCACCTCAAGTCCCTGAGCTATTTCTATCTTTCGTTTTATTTTTTTAAGATTTTAAGTAATCTCTAGGGGCGCCTGGGTGGCGCAGTCGGTTAAGCGTCCGACTTCAGCCAGGTCACGATCTCACCGTCCGTGAGTTCGAGCCCCGCGTCAGGCTCTGGGCTGATGGCTCAGAGCCTGGAGCCTGTTTCCGATTCTGTGTCTCCCTCTCTCTCTGCCCCTCCCCCGTTCATGGTCTGTCTCTCTCTGTCCCAAAAATAAATAAAAACATTGAAAAAAAAATTAAAAAAAAAAAAAAGATTTTAAGTAATCTCTACACCCAACATGGGGCTTGAATTCACAACCCCAAGATTAAGAGTCACATGCTGTACCAACTGAGCAGGGCAGGTGCCCCTTTACCTTCCTTTTATAAAGGGGTTCACGGGGGCACCTGGCTGGCTCAGTCGGTTAAGCATTTGATTTTGGCTCAAGTTATGATCCCAAGGTTGTGGGATTGAGCCTTGGGATTCTCGTTCCCTCTCCCTCTGCCCCTCCCAACTTGCACACGCACATGCACTCTCTCAGAATAAATAAACTTTAAAAAAAAGAAAAAGAAATGGTTCAGGGAAGGTTCCAGAAGTAATCTGCCCTAGATGATGAAGTTGTGAGGAGCCCTGTTATGGAGCTCAGGGCCCAAGTGAGAGAGCGGCCAGTGCTGTCCGGAGAAGGAGAGACGGAGACCCCAGGGTGGGCTCGCCAGCAAACAGGAGACCCCCGCCGCCGGGGGACAGCACGCTGTGGTGCACACTGTCGGTGCCCTAAATTTCCTGCTGCCTTCCCCCTCAGTTCTGGTCGGACAGTTGTTGAGATGGTTTCCTGTTCTTTACTTTTCTGTTTATCTTTAAAATAAACTCTCATCAACTAAAGTTAGAGGTTTATGCTGGCCCTTGTGACCTGAAAGATCCTAATACGAGCTTTAATAGCTTCACAAATTTTATTATGAAAAGTACAAGAAGACATTTACAAGCCCAAAAGCATCAGAATGAAATAGTCCACATAATTTTTATACATACATTTTTCTATATAAGAAGTTGATTTCTGTAGGGATATAAAATAAATAATGTAAAAATCAGTGCCACTGATTGCCAAGTAGGTATCTCTCTCTCCACCTCAAGGTGACCAGCCTCCTACGTGGCCAAAAGATGAGGTGTTCGGCATCTGTTACGAGCCTGGGCCGTGAGCCTCTGGCGAAGATTTCTCACTCTCTCCATAAGATCCTGTTCCATGGTGTCCCATTGTACTCTTCTTTGATTTAAAGAAACTTGAAAACAAAATTTTAAGGTAACAATAGTTTAATGTTCTGATATTAGCAACGATACAGCATGGATTTTAAAGGTAAACATGTTGCAAAAAATCAGTAATGAAATGATATTTGAAAAACCAAATTTCTTTAACAAAAAACTTAATGTGTTGTTCCCTATACTGTTCCATTTACAAGCCAAGTATTTATTTGTTGAATTGAATGAATGTTATCAGAGAAAGAGAACTCATCTACTTTTGGTTATTTACCATTTGTTTTTTATTTGGGGGAGATAGACAATCTTTATTAACAATATATTTTTTAGTATTTTTAATTATTTAATATATTTTAATTATTTAATAATATAAATAATTTTATTTTTGAGACAGAGAGCGGGGGAGGGACAGCGAGAGGGAGACACAGAATCCCAAGCAGGTTCCAGGCTCTGGGCCGTCAGCACAGAGCCCGACGCAGGGCTTAAACCTGAGCCGAAGTTGGATGCTTAACCGACTGAGCCACCCAGGCACCCCGTCAATCTTTTAAATTAGGAACAAATCTTGTCCAAGAGAGGATGAGTGAGTTCTTTGCAACAGTAAGTTTCCTCACTATGATGCTTAATGGTATTGAAACAAAGCATTCTGAGTTGCCAAAATTAATATTTAGAAATGTATACCAAGACTACTTTCCCAATGACTAAATACAAATAAATGGTTTTAATAGTGGCCAACACAGGGAGAGTCAAATTAAAATATTACAGTGTGTCTAACCAAGTGTAACAGCCATTTCATACTGAGTTGGGGTGGCCGGGGGCGGCGGGGGGGGCTAGTAAACATTGGAATCTGAAGAAAAAAAAAGCACCTTAAAAAAACACTTCTCTCAGGGTACCTGGGTGGCACGGTGGGTTAAGTGTCTGACTTCGGCTCAGGTCATGATCCCATGGTTCATGGGTTTGAGTTCCACGTGGGCTCTGCGCTGACAGTGTGGGGCCTGCTTGGGATTCTCTCTCTCCCGCTCTCTGACCCTCCCCCACATGCATGCTCTCGCTCTCAAAATAAATAAACTTAAAAAAAAAAATCCACTTCTCTTAAATGTAGTTACATATGCAGTCAGCTCCAATTCCAGAAAACTATATTTTCCTGCAAAGGAATACAACGTTTATGGTCTTATTTTGCTGCTAAATAACCTAAACTTACCAAATGTCTTGAACTTGATTTTCTAATTTAGAATTATCTAACTAAAAATTTAAGTTCTGACATGTCAGCATAGAGAACAGTTGAGAATCTTGTGTACTTTCATTTGACTGATGCATGGCTTTTGGTTTAATTCATATTCTGACACAGAATTTACAGATACAGGTAAAGTATGAGTTAACAAAAATATACAGTACTAGAGTCTCATGACTTGTTATTTATTAGGTATATTTCTTATAAAGCTTGTTTGTCTTTAGAGGCCACTGTATAAAAATCTGTTCTTTTTTTTTTTAATGTTTATTTTTGAGAGACACAGAGAGAGAGACACAGAGCGTGAGTGAGGGAAGGGCAGAGAGAGAGGGAGACACAGAATCTGAAGCAGGCTCCAGGCTCTGAACTGTCAGCACAGAGCCCAACACAGGGCTCGAACTCACAGACTGAGAGATCATGACCTGAAGTCGGACGCCCAACCGACTGAACCACTCAGGTGCCCCTAAAAATCTGTTCTTCTAAAAGAACTCAGAAGATCTTGTTAAATTCTGCTTCTTCTATATGACAGTTTTATTGAAAAAGTCGGTGGAAATCAAAGTCTAACAGGGTTTCTTGTTCCTTCCCCCATTTTAAAAAGAAATCAAATACTTTATTGGGAAAACTGTCAGCTCCTTTATGAGTTAATGACCATATTTCTGACCCACCCTGTCCCTTCCAAAAATAAAACTTCAGTGGATCAAGTGGAGGGATCAAAGGTTGGCTAATCAGGGCGCCTGGGTGACTCTTGACTTCCCGCTCAGGTCATGATCTCACAGTTCAGGAGTTTGAGCCCCATATCGGGATCTGTGCTGACGGTGCAGAGCCTGCTTGGGATGCTCTCTCTCCCTCTCTCTCTGCCCTTCCCCTGCTCTTCTTCTCACTTGCTCTCAACAAAAGAGTTCAGCTCATCAGCATGAAGCCGATGGTCTCCAGCAGTTCCAACACCAGTGGCCTCAGCGGTCCATCATGGTGCCGAGAGCAAACACACATTTTCAGGGGCTGCTGGATGGAGCCCAGCCCAGAAGAAGAGAGTCAGAAAATTTCAAATATGTAATAGCTTTGAAAACCAATGCTCAGATTTTCTTTCCAGAAGGATGTAAAAAACAGTTACGAATGTCATTAATGTAGTGAGTAACAGACTTCTGTAGCAGCCCGCAACCGTTTCTGGACAATGAAATTCATTCCGGTGCTAATGAAATCGCATCGATATCTGGCAAACGCTCCTGACTTGGTTTCAGTCTGATCTCTTTTTAACTCCCCATTAGAAATTTGAGAATTTTGCTCCCTCCATTTCAGGATTGCCATTATCCATGCCCTGGGAAAATGGCGTCAATATGCTGTAAATATAATTCAAGCCACAATCTTGCTTAAGTTAATGCTAAATTTTAAATGGCAGAAGAGGGGCACCTGGGTGGCCCAGTAGGCTGGGCGTCCAACTCTTGATCTCAGCTCAGGTCACGATGTCACGGTTCTCGAGATCGAGCCCCGAGTTGGGCTCTGTGCTGACAGCAAGGAGCCTGCTTGGGATTCTCTCTCCCTTTCTCTCTGCCCCTCCCCAGCTCAGGTGATCTCTTTCTCTCTCTCAAATAATAAAACTTTAAATAAATAAGTGAATGAATGATAAATGATCGAAGAAATATTTATTGCTTATCAACTTACTGTGTGTTGAGGAATCCACTTCAGAACTGTCCTTTAATTGTGAGGTTCTAGGCACATAGCCTGAGGCAGCCTGTCCACTTTGGCATCTGGGCACTGTCACAGCAGTGAGGAGATAGAGAAGACATGTGGGAGCGAGTAGGAAGCCTTTCTTAATTGCAAACGGTCCCTAGGAAATTACAACTGCCAAGGATGAAAGCCCCTAATGTTTCTATCGAGAGGAGCCGCCGTCAACATTCTGGAGGCAGGGTAAGTGCAGCGAAGGCTGAAGTTCTGGTGACGTATTTTATTTATTTATTTTTATTTGATTTATTTTTGAGAGAGGGAGAGAGCACATAAGCAGGAGAGGGGCAGAGACAGAGGAAGAGAGAGAGAGAGAGAATCCCACTGGCAGGGCAGCTAGGCGCCGCTAGCTAGAGGTGTTTTTAAAATATGTCCCCAAGGGGCACCTGGGTGGCTCAGTCTGTTAAGCGTCCAACGCTTGATTTCAGCTCCGGTCATGATCTCGCGGGTTGTGGGCTTGAGCCCCTGTTGGGCTCTGCTTGCACAGGGCCTGCTTGGGATTCTCCCTCTGCCCCTCCCCCACTCTCTCAAAATAAATACATTAAAAAAAACCCCACCTTTAGCTAAAACAAAAAGCCAACAAACAATGCAAAAGTAGCGACGTTAGGACAGAGATCCCAAACATTTCTTGGAAAAGATCATGAACTGTGATGAGCAAGCCCTCCCTGAGGACTACTGGGAGCCCACCTCTGGTGGCTTCCTGCACGCGGGGCCTAATCTCAGCAGCAGAGAGCAAACGAGAAGCTGCGAGAGGCAGGCGCCCCTGAGACCTTCCGGAGCAGCTGGCACAGCAGTGTTCCAGAACCGACCTGGGGCCTCCCCTGGTTTGAATCACTCTCATCTCAAAAGTTATACTTGCCCCTCAGCTGTGTCTTCTCTGTTCTCCAACTCCTACAGCCTTTCATCCAGTAAAACACCAAGGTCTTTTTTTGATTTTTCATCCTCACAAGAGTCATGACTGTTCCTTCCTTTCTACTCCCATTACTAGGGTCCAAGCCTCCAGGAGTCAGGCCCACTGGAGTTACACTGACTCATTAAGATGCCTGCCTTTTACCTGGTCTCAAGGGCTTTAGCTAATGGTTCAATGAGTCATTAAGACTATTTGGGGCTAATTATCAAATGACTAATTTGAACTGGTGTGGGGAAATGGAATGTAAGCCTCGTCTTCAAAATATCTGAAGGGCTGTCATGTGGCAGAGGTAATAGATGTAATCTGCATTTGCTCCAAAGAACGGTTTCTAATGAGAGAATTTACTAAAACACACACACACACACACACAAAACCCTATTCAACTTTACAGAAGGAAGACATAGCTTTTAAATAAAATACTGGCAGAAATAGAATCAGGTAGTGAGCTCGCCAGCTCCGTAATATTCTGGCATAAGCTAGATACGCACTATTCGCTACTGTAGTGTCGCAGAGAGGATTCACACGGCAGGCCCTGGTTCTCCAGATCCTTCCACGTCTGAGACCCCACTGTGCCTTGTCTCGCATCCGTCCCCTAAAACCCATCGTGCCCGTGGCTGTTTACGTCCCCTTCACAAAGGGGCACGGTGTAAACACGAGGTACCTGTTCCAGTGCCGAATGGTCCCCTCTGCCTACAGCCATGTTTCACACACTGCTGAGCAGACTCACCTATGAAATTGTACAACAAAAATCCAGCTTTCTAGCTTCTATCCCAATTCTCCCTAATTCAATCACTGTAGGTGAGGTCCTGAGTATGTATTTTTTTAATCTGTAATTTACCAAAAAAAAAAAAAGAAAAAAAAAGCTGATTGTAACAAATTAGAACGCATAAAGTAAAAAGCCAAAAAGTTCCTTTCATGTACTTTTGTACCACGATTTATTCTTTTTCTTCACTTAATGTAATATATTTTAAAGCCCCAAAGGTGATTCATATTAGTTTAAATCAGTATTTATGTACTGAATTTGTATTGTGAGTATCACAAAATCCAAAAGGAATAAAAGGTACGTACTACAATTCCTTCCTGTTCGTAACCCTGCGCACCAAGTTCCTTCCCCAGGAGGTAAGCCCTACACTAGTGTTTCCAGGTCATTCTGCTGTGTATCCAGGTTGGCAAACAGGATGTGGCCCGATTCCTGAGCCTGGCACTGATGGTCCCTGTCTTCTTCAGTGGTCTCGATAACTACTCTGCTCCAGCCGGTCTAACTTCTGTCACCACCACGGGCAACTTTCTCCCATGGATTCATTGCATCCAACATGTTCTATCATGTATGAGTGGAGTTCATGGAGGCTTTGGTTGGTGAATCCACAAAAATTATAAGGGAAGAAACTCTGTGTGTGTGTGCGCATGTTCCTGGGAAGATTCTCAGAGGGGCCTACGGTCCGTACATGGTTTTGCCATAGACAATGGTGTACCGCCATGCTAGAAAGCCGTAACAAAATGGAAGATCACCCGGGCTCTACGTTCTCATTTTACAAATGAGCAAAGTGAAGACCAGTCAACATTTCTGAACAAATCCAAATGAAGAAACACAAGTGGCTAAATAAACTGCCCCGAGGTCTACAGCTTAGTGACTCCGGCCAAGTTTCACGGACCATAAAGCTGGGACTAGGACCCGGTGCGCCTGTTGCCCGGGCCGGGGTCTTGCGCCACGTGGTGAAACCCTCCCTCTGAGTGTGTTCCTGTGGCACCAGGCCTGTCCTCTTTTTAAAGGCCCAGTAATTTAAAACCTGGTCAAACGGCCCCACCTGTTACCACCTGGGAACAGTACTTACTAACGTCTTTTTTTAAAATAACGGTTCACTGACATATAATCCACATACCAGAAAATTGATCCTGGTGAAGTGTACGATTCAGCGTTCTTAGTATATTCCCAGAGTTGTACAACCATTAGTTGTACAACCATCACCACTAATCTAGAACATTTTCATCATCCCAACTCCTCGCAGCCATTTGCGGTCACCCTCCCGATCCCCCTGAAACCACCAATCGACTTTCTGCCTCTATGGATCTGCCTGTTCTAAACATTTCACATGAATAAAATCATAGGCTATGTGTACTTTCGTGTCTGGCTCCTTAAACTTAGCATAAGGTTTTTAAGGTTCACCCACATTTTTATTGCTATGGAAGTTTCCATCGTATGGATATACTATATTCTGTTGGCCGATTCCTGGTCTGATGGATATCCAGGTTGTTTATACTTTTTGGCTATTATGAATAACGATGCTATGCACATTCACGTACAGGTTTTTGTGTGGACGTGTTTCCGAATCTCCCGGGCACATGCCTACGAATGGAACTGCCGGATCACACAGCTACCCTACACTTAGCCCTCCGAGAAGCTGCCAGACTGTCTCCCAAAGTACACCACGTTACATCTCCTCTAGCATGTTCCAATTGTTCTCTGACCCTCGTCAGCACGTGTTATTATTGTCTAATTACGGTCATGCTAGTGGGTGTGAAATAGTATCTCACTGTGTTTTTGTATTTAAAAAATGTTTTCCTCATGTGGTTTTGGTTTGTATTTCCCTGATGAGTAATGAAGTTAAACAGCTTTTCATGTGTATTGTGGTCATGTGTATCTTCTTTGGAGAACTGTAAATTCGTATCTTTTGCCCGTTTAAAACTCTGGACTAAAAAAAAATAAAAATAAAAAAATAAAACTCTGGACTAATACTGTTTTACAGGACGTGACTATTCAGCTACAATGTAAGTTTATGGACCTGGGATTTTAGGGGTAGCAAGGGCCATTCACATTGTCCAGAAGGTTCTGTTTTCTAGAAAATAATAAGAATTTCCTCCCCCACTGCTAATAGAGATTTGACACTAAGCAAAAATTTGAAATAAATGACCCGTCACTGGCACACTCTTATCTGGTTCCTACCGCATACTCCTCTATTCTAGGCCCTGAGTGACAAACCAATGCTGAGCGCCTCCAATCAAAATGCCATTTTCCTAATTACAGCTGATTATCTTCCAGTGTTAAGATCAAATGACTGATTTCATTTATACACCCTGATTAAGAAAGTGACAAATCCTTACACATTTGCCTTTTGAAAAATGGACGATTCTTAACCAAATGGTCTCTCGTTGGTGAAATTTAGGAAAGTTCAAAAAAAGTTAGGTAGCATGGTGGGAAGAGCCCACGGAGGCAGCGGGGCCAATACGCAAGACTACTGATTTCTGATGAGGGAAGGGGAAGAAGCTCTTTAGAGTTTCTTCCTTTTTTGTACTTCTAAATCCATAGCTTCTCTAAAAGCCACATGAATTGTCTCTTCCTAGAGGAGGGGTGAGTGTGAGAGGGTTAGTGACAGGTCGCGGCCCCACTGGTTACTGTCTTCTGTAGGCCGGTTGTAAATATTTACTTTTTTTTTTTTTTAATTTTTTTTTAACATTTATTCATATTTTGAGAGACAGAGCATGAGTGGGGGAGGGGCAGAGAGAGGGGGAGACAGAATCCGAAGAAGGCTCCAGCCTCTGAACTGACAGCACGGAGCCCGACGCGGGGCTCGAACTCACAGACTGTGAGATCATGACCTGAGATGAAGTCAGACGCTTAACCAACTGAGCCACCTAGCCCTGTAAATATTTACTTTGTGCAACGAGTGACACTCTTCTCTCCCTGCTTCTTCATCGGCTGGGGTGATATCTGGGACCTAAATCTAAAGTATGACAGCTGGGGTGCCTGGGTGGCTCGGTCAGTTGAGCATCCAACTCTTGATTTTGGCTCAGGTCATGATCTCATGGTTGTGGGATGGAGTCCCGCATTGGGCTGTGCTGACAGCACGAGCCTACTTTACATTCTCTCTCTCCCCCTGCCCCCCTCCGCCCCATGCTCATTCGCATTCTCTCTCAAAATAAATACACACGAAAAAAAAAGTACGAGGGCTAATGAGGAGTTTTAAAAGTAGGCATAATTAGACGATGATGCACCTGACCTACATTTCTACTTTTCAAATTTGTGAATTTAAAAAGTTACGCACATAGCGACATTATTCATAAAAGCCAAGAAGTGGACACAATCTAAATGGATAAATGAAGTGTGGAATACCTACACAACGCAATACAGGCCATAAAAAGGAATGAAATCCTAATGCGTGCTGCAACATGGCTGAACCTTAAAACATTATGCGAAGTGAAAGAAGTCAGACACAAAAGACCATAGATCACTGGACTCCATTTATATGAAGCTTCCTAAACGGACAAATCTATGGTGGAACAGGAAGTTTATTAGTGGGAGCTAGGGGCTGGGCGGGGAGTGAGGGGAAATGGGCAGTGAAGGCAAATGGGTACAGGGCTTATTTGGGGGCACCAAAAATATATATATATTTTAATGTTTATTATTGAGAGAGAGAGAGAGAGAAAGAGAGCGAGCGCACAAGTGGGGTGGGGCAGAGAGAGGGAAACAGAATCTGAAGCAGGCCCCAGGCTCTGAGCTGTCAGCACAGAGCCCGATGTGAGGTTTGAACTCAGGAGCTGTGAGATGTGAGATCATGACCTGAGCCGAAGTCGAACGCTCAACTGACAACCGACTGAGCCACCCAGGCGCCCCTACTTTAGAATTCTAAGTACAGTAATTTAGGTTTTCAGTTGATGCCACTGCAAGCCTGTAAACCCAAACCTAACGTTTGGTTATAACACGTTTCCTTGTGCTACTTTACTACACTGTTGTTCTGAGGACCGGCTATTGGCAAAGCACAATTTCTACCAAAATAAACTAGAAATAGCACTTTGGGAACAAATCATATCCTGATAGATGAAGGGGATACCAAGGACCATGAAACCATGGAATAAAACAGAATTCTACAGGACAGTTGAGAGATTTTTCTTGACTGGAGCTGGGTTTTTTTGTTTGTTTGCCTGTTTTGTTTGTTTTAATAAGCCCCAGCAACCCCCAAAATGATGACTAGTGATCACCTTTTAGTTGAGCAATCATTTGAATAAAGTGCCAAAATACAGCTCAGGGATTTGCTCACGACAGCAAACAGCCTACCTGTGATGGATGAATGTGTACTGTCATGAAGAGAAAGGCACTCATGGACACGCACCTGTATTATACGGATGTTCAGCATGTTCTAAAGCACCATCTAGCTCTTTCTCCAGAAACCACTTCCGAGATGCATCTGAGAGAGCCGAAGCTTTCTTTTCTGACTTCAGACGAAAGTCTTTTTGTTGAGCTTCTTCCCACTATACGCAAATAAATGAAAGAAAACAAAAATCACCTAAAAATTGGGGTAATGTCAGTTCCTACAGTGGAATAACTCCCTTCCGTCTCCTCTACTCCACTTCCTTCGGGATTCCCATGGTGCGTGGGATCTGTTTGGTTTTAGGGTAATTTGGGTGCCAGTCTTGGCCCAAGGCTGCTGAGGAAACTTCAAGGTGCAGGCACGTGTGATGTACCACTCAGTACCTCCAAGTGCCACAAGCACACACACAGGTGCCCACTGTCTTTGCAATAACAAGTCATTTCAACACATTTCACATGTCAAACCTTGCAGGATGTAGTTTTTAGAATTAATGATAATTTTCTTATTTAATTTGCACGCTATCGCTTAATAGTAAGATCTGCAAAGTTCAGAGAATGAATTCTTTGCCCAGCTCTGCCGTGGAAGTCAAGGAATTTCTATTAACCCCTACTTTCTTCTTCCTACAGTGAGAAAACAATTATCTTAAAATTAGCTCAAGGGTAACTAAAAATAACACGTTTAAGATATTCTACAACTCCTAAAGTTCATCAATGTTCTATGCTGTAGCTTTTATATGCAAACATATAGTTTTTTAAATTTAAACCCAGTTAGTTAACATATAGTATAATTTTTGTTATAGAAATGCTAACGCATTAAATATGTGTGAAATGACACAATTTTAAGGAATCATTAGGGGCCAAGAAATCCAGGCCTTTCCCATTACTGATAAGGAGGCCGAGTTTTAGTGATTTCCCAAGGCCTCTCAGTAATCAGGCTAGCTTTAGAAGCCAGCACACCAGATACAAAGGAGGAAAGCCCTTACAGTGATCCCGAGTCTACCCTCAAACACTCTGTTTCACCCAAACTACAGCAGCACCGAACAGTGTGCAGTCCAGCGCTAAGGTCAGCAATCCTCGAAGACGTGGGCTCCCACCATAACGTTCCTGAGAACAGCCTCAGTGGGCATCATTCCCACCCCTCCCTGTCCTTGACCGAAAGTGTTCTCACACAGGGCCACGTTATATGGGGTAGGAAGAAAATGAATAGGAACAGTCACTTGAAGGAAACACATTATGAAAAGCTTTCAGAATAGACATCACGACAGAGCAGCATGAAGAGGAGTGAACTACAGCCAGCCCTCTGGTTCCTGACCTCTCCCTAGCTCCGCAGTGTCCTCGGGGAAGTCTGCTCTGTCTGCGATAATATCGACAGAGCACGGGTGCCAGAGCTGCTGGTGGGATCCACCAAAGGATTCGTCTGTGTGACATGCTCTTCGTTGCCTCCTTGAAATCCATTCTCTGACTCTTGAGGAATAGAATTCTACTTTTATCTCGGATGATAATGCTCCCTGCTAAAAAATGCTACGTTTCCCAACATCTTCTGCAGACAAATGTGGCCAGAATGTGATGTGGGACTTCTAGAAAGGAGTTACAGGGTTGTCTCAGCCGGGAGTGGGCCCTTTTCTACTTCTGCCCTACCTTCTTCCTGCTGTCTGGAATGTATATGTGATGGCTGGAAAGCAGCAGTCATCTTGGGTGGTAAGCTGTCCTCAAGAACGAAAGCCATGCACCAAGAAGTAGCGCAGAAAGACTGAAGGAGGCACTTTCCCTAATGACCTTGGAGCCAGGAAACCAGCCCTGGGTTTCCTACCCCCGGACTTCTTTCACATGAAAAAGAAAAACACTTACATCTTGCTCATTGTCACTATTATTTCAGGTTTTGTTAGTAGTAGCTACATATAATTCCTAACCGTTTAAAGCTGTCTACATTGTAAGAATCAAAAATTAGGTAAAATTAAATAGTAATATTATCCAATCAGTCAGAACAAACCCAATCCAGGAAGCTGAGAACTTGAGAGGCACTAATGTCATTGAGAAAGATGCCTAGTCATTTTTAGGTATCGTATTAGATTCCTTCTCTGTATATACCTACTAAAATTAGATTCGCTTTTCCAAGAGGAATTATCTGGTTTGATGCTTCTGTTGTTTGATTATATTTCAAAATTTATACGATGAATAACAAAAAAAATCTGTAACCCCATTCTTACCTTTTTAGCTCCCTCCCCCACCATTGCATTCAATACTTCTGTTTCTTTCCTTCTGTTTTCCCGAAGGAGTTTGGCCACTTCCTGGTAACATGCGTTCCGCTGTAGATCATCACATCTTTGTTTATGTAAAGCTTGAATTCGCCAGTCGGCATTTAGACATGCTTGTTCAGCTTCTGCCAAATTTTCTTCAATTAACTAAGAAATATTTGTAAATTTCAGAAACAAGGTCAGACTATATATAAAATATGGTATATCTGTTCAATGTAACCAAGTTTCTAGGGTAGCTGTTTGTAACCTAACGGTGTTTACTTTCACTTTTTATTTTTTTTTACATTTATTTATTTTTGAGAGACAGAGTGAGACAGAGTACAAGCAGGGGAGGGGCAGAGAAAGAAGGAGACACAGAATCTGAAGCAGGCTCCAGGCTCCGAGCAAGCGTTCAGTACAGAGCCCGATGTGGGGCTCGAACCCACGAACCGTGAGATCATGACCTCCGCTGAAGTCGGTCACTTAACCGACTGAGCCACCCAACCCAGGCGCCCCAACCTAATGGTATTTAAAACACACTGGTGTCCAGGACCCAGCACAAACCAATTACATCAGCTTCTGGGGTGGCGAGATGTTGGAACTTTTACAAAGGAGATTCTAATACATAGCCAAGACTGAGAATTTCTAGGCTCAGGAATGGGTAGGATTAAACAATTTCCATATTTCAACCCGTGAAAAGGAGTCAGAAGAGCCCATTCTTACAGACTGAACAAAAGCCTATATGGAAAAATCAATGGTGGGCTATGCTGATGGGATCCGCTAAGGGATGGTTGTTGAACAGAAGACAGGGAAGTCTTATATCGTTGCTGGCTTTTGGACCAGGGCCAAGCCTGGCCACAGACCTACTCAGCATTTTGTTGACTGGATGATACAGAAAGTTCTTTCTTGAAGTTCTCAAATTCTATTTCAATTCACTTGAGCCAGCATTTCTGAAAGGGTACTCCACAGAAATTGTACAAAATAAGTTTGGAAAATTTTCTTAAAGCCTCACAAAGTACCATATCCTCAAATTTGGCATGAAAAATCCTAACTTCTTTTTTTAAAGTTTATTTATTCAGAGAGCGAGACAGAGAGAGAGAGAGAGAGAGAGAGAGAGAGAGAGAGAGAAAGAGAAAGAGAGAGAGAAAGAGCAAGGGAGAAACAAAGAGGGAGAGAGAGAATCCCAAGCAGGCTCAGCACTGTCAACACGGATGGAGCCCAATGTGGGACTTACTCCCACGAACCGTGAGATCATGACCTGAGAAAATCAAGAGTCAGATGCTAAACTGACCGAGCCACCCAGGTGCCCCGAAAAATCCCAACTTTAAACAGCACTTCCGATACTTAGTTGCCACCTGTTTTACTGAATAATAGTTATGAATATTCTACAGAATATACTTTGGAAACCCTGGCTTATATACCAGGCAAAGACCTGATGTTTTGCAACTAATCTGCTCAGGGATAATTTCTGAGACATAACACAGTAGGTTAGTATTTATGAAGTTATTATTTCCCTTGTATCTTCTAGATCTTAAAATTCTCAAAATATAAAAGATACTTGTATATGTCTGGCAGTGAAGTAAGTAGCCTATAAATAAAATAATGTGAGATTCTAAGAGCTGTGATAACTGAAGCAAAGAAATGAATTAACTCCGTTGCAGAGTTCAATTTTGAATCTTCTCCTTTGAGAGGATGACAGATGGGGGAGGCAGGGCAGGGAAAAATAAACACAGAAACGGATGACAGATGGAAACTTCCCCCTCTCTATGTGCACTAAGTTTACCATATTTTTACCTTCTGAGTTTTTTGGTTCTGAGTTTGACCTGCTTCTATCAGTTTATGGAACATGTGTTCTTCAAGATCCACTTTTCGCCTATAGGTATCTGCATCTTCTCTCATTTCTTTTGCAACAGCTTCCTGATTTCTAATAAGATTCTGTTAAAAAAATTTTTTTTAAAAATAAAGAGAGAAAACACAAATCTATATAATAATGCTAGAACACAAAATGACTCCCCCCCCCCCCCGAATACTAGCACACAAATAAGAATTGTGGTCATCTAATTTTCAAAGTAGAAAGCAAACAGCAGTGACATCAGTGAAAATAAAAGTAGGGACCTCTGAAAATACTCTCATCCAAAAAAGCACTGCGAACACTTGCAAAACCAACTCTTTCGGAACTCTGGAAATTAACCAAAGGCTTGAAGCAATTTGAGGATCATTTACTCACAAAAATGGCTCCATCTTGGTAAGAACAGAAAGCATTAGGGCATTTTTAACTTGCCTCATCCCTAGTCCCACCCTACCCTTAAGCTCTGCATTAGCCTTTAAGACCAGCAACCTGGCAGCCAAAGGAGGGGGCAGAATGGAGGTGGGACTCCTGCAAACTCCCACTGTCCAGTAACGGTCCCCACTGACCGATACGGTGGTTCTGGAAGAACGTACTCCCAAAGCTGTCTTTATTTGCCATGACTCAGAACTCACTACCTTGAACCGCCTCTTCCCTGGGGACATTTGCTGAACTACATGAGGACCCTGGTGAATATCTTGGCTGCTGGAGAGAGCCTATCGCAGTGCAAACCACAAGCTAACCAAAAAGTATTCACAGAAAACACTGAAGAATTAGACGTCTGCAGGGCACTTTGAAAAGCTGATAGATTCCCGGAGACCTAAAAGTCCATGTGCACGTGGAAGGCTGTACACATGCGCAGGGCTATGTGAATGCTCAGATCTGAGGAAGCGCAGGGCTCTTAAGTCTGGTGAATGGGGGTTCTGCATAGTCAGGAAGGGAACTCTGGAGTTGTAAGCTGCGAAGCGAAGCGTTGAAGGCAGGCCCCAACACGATGCACACAGAGCCTCTGGGCAAAGACCTAGAGGCTTTACTGGTACAAGGCCACTTAAGGAAATCTCTGTCCAGTCGCTAAAACCAAGTGAAGACTTTAATTTAGTTCTCTGTAAATTCAACTTTACCAAATCAGCTCAGTGAAGTCACTAAGAAACAAGAAATGCTGAGGAGGGAGGAGAATCTGATTTTCAGAACTGTCATATCACATGATTTAAAATATCTAATTTTCTTTCTTTTTTTAATGTTTGTTTATTTTTGAGAGAGAGACAGAGCACGAGCAGGGGAGGGGCAGAGAGAGAGGGAGGCACAGAATCAGAAGCAGGCTCCAGGCTCTGAGCTGTCAGCACAGAGCCCAATGCGGGGCTTGAACCCACAAGCTGTGAGATCATGACCTGAGCTGAAGTTGGGCGCTCAACAGACCAAGCCACCCAGGCACCCCTAAAATATCTAGTTTTCAATAAAAAATGACAGGAGATATTAAACCAAAAGCATGGCTGTGCGTACTTTGAATAGACATTAGCCACACGTTCTCCAGAGAAGATATAAAAATGGCCAATATACACATGAAAAGATGCCCAGAATCACCAGTCCTTGGAAAAATGAAAATCCAAACTGCAAGACACCACTTCATACCCACTGGTGAGGCTAGAATCAAAAGGACGGATGGTAACAACTGTTCACAAGAATGTAGAGAAGGGAGAACTCTACACTCCTGGGTATAGATCTAAGGGAACTGAAAATACATGTTCGAACAAAAAGCTGTACATGAATTTTCAAAGCAGCACTACTCATCACAACCCAAAGTAGAAACAACCCAAATATCCACCAACTGACAAATGGATAAACATTTATCATACACCGGAATATTATTCAGCCATAAAAGGAATGGAGTACTAACTCATACCACAACGTGAACAAACCTTGAAAACTTTTGTGTGAAAGAAGCCAGTCACAAAAGACTATACATTGTATGGTTTCACTTGTATGAAATGTCACAACAGGCAAATCTATAGAGACAGAAAGTAAACAAGTGCCTGCCAGGGTCAGGGGGCTGGGGAGGGAGTGCTAACAAGTAGTGTTGGGAAGGACGGCAAACAGAATTCATGAAGATTTAAGTTAAAAAGACGCGTAATAGCAACTGTATGTACCAAATAATCTCACTTATCCTTACTGATGATATTAGCAGTTATTTCCTAATTCAGGAATTTATTCCTGCTTTTCTAATTATCCACTGGCAACACAATTACCTTCATAATTAAAAATAAAAATGTGGGACACCTGGGTGGCTCAGTTGGTTAAGCACTTGACTTCGGCTCAGGTCATGATCTCACAGTCTGTGAGTTCGAGCCCTGCGTCAGGCTCTGTGCTGATAGCTCAGACCCTGGAGCCTGCTTCGGATTCTGTGTCTCCCTCTCGCTCTGAACCCCCCCTATTCATCTTTTGTATCTCTCTGTCTCAAAAATAAACGTTAAAAAAAATTAAAAAAATAATAAAAATAAAAATGTTTTCCAATTATATGCAGAGAAGATATATGTATGAAGAAGTTTATTGCCAAAATTGTAAACCACTTAAACATCCAACAGAAAAAAAAGTTATTTTTTTATTTAGCTTATTTAAAGTTATTTAAAACTTACTCAAAGTTATGGTTCATCACTATGACAAATGACAATATGAAGATATGCAGTCATTTAGAAAAAGGATTTTAGTAAGTAAAAATGAAAAGCAGAATATGGAATCTTAGATACTCCATAAAGAAGCAAAACAATGTATGTGTAGAGACTAGGGATTAGGAGGAAAACAACGGGAATCTACCAACAGCAAAGACGAAAGACGACAGGGCGGTGGTTTAAAGAAGCAGGTGGGGGAAGGAAGCTGTCAATTCATTTTGTAAAATGAGCATCTTAGGCCGGGGGAATGAGGGGAAACTAATACCTACCCGGCATGTGCCAATATCAGACACTGAGCAGTAAAGCGTGACTCAGAAGCCTGAGCTATTCAAATTCTACACACTCCGAAGCAAAGATTAACCCTTGACCAGCTCTAAACCCCTGGAATATGGTGCCTTAAGAGTGTGTCTGTATACCTGGGGCCTTGGGCTCCCCCAGACAGTTTATGCTAATAATGGTGCATGGCAGGAGCCTTGGGCCACACTAGATCAGCCTGAGCTCTGCAGACTAAGTATCCAGGTTCAGCCACATGACGCTCCATGCCTATGTGACTGACTCCCAGTAAAACCCTGGATATCAAGACTCGAGTGAGCTTGCCTGTTGGCAGTACTCTACACGGGTTGTCATACATCTTTGCTGGCAAAATTAAGCGCTGTCTGTATGACTCCACTGGCAGAGGATGACTGGAAGCGTGTGCCTGTTCTCTCCCGGACTCTACACTGTGTGCCTTTTACTTTTGCTGAGGTTTTTTTTTTTTTTTATTTTTTTAATTTTTTTTATTTTTGGGACAGAGAGAGACAGAGCATGAACGGGGGAGGGGCAGAGAGAGAGGGAGACAGAATCAGAAACAGGCTCCAGGCTCTGAGCCATCAGCCCAGAGCCCGACGCGGGGCTCGAACTCACAGACTGCGAGATCGTGACCTGGCTGAAGTCGGACGCTTAACCGACTGCGCCACCCAGGCGCCCCGGTTTTTTTTTTTTTTTAAAGTAATCTCGACACCCAATGTGGGGCTCACTCATGATGACCCTGAGATCAAGAGTTGCATGCTCCATCAACTGAGCCAGCCAGGTGTCTCCTACCTTTGCTGAGTTTCATCTGTATCCTTCCACTGTAATAAACCGTGATTACGAGTGTAACAACTTTTCCAAGTTCTGTGAGTCCCTCTGGCAAATCACTGAACCTGAGGTAGTCTTGGAGACTCCTATCGCTGACATCTAGATATAACTCATTTCATCATCACAGCAATGTCGACAAGGGTGGGCCTATGCCGAGAAGGTACATATGCATGAGAAAGAGACCACGGCAGAGGCAGAAAATGGATTTGATGTAACAAGGTCCTAAGAGATGAAGGGGACGGAATCTGGATCAGAGGTCAGTATTCATTTGTTTGTGCTTTTATTCTTCTGTTAAAAAATTTTTTATTCAAAGTAGATATATATGGAATATTGAGCATGCATTTCCAGCAGAGGGCAACACAATATTGTCTGTTTTCTAGGATAGAATTGGTTTAGAAATACACACAGCTAATCTGAATGTCTGAATCTAACGGACCAGATAAAATTCAAGATAGAGTTTTGATGAGTAGGTTCAGTATTTTCTAACTCTATTAAAAGTTTGCTTAATAAATACTTCCTTCAAAAGAGGGCAGAAATGGTATGGATACATTGATGTGGGGAAAGAAACTCAGCATCATTTCTGAGGCATTCCTGCCAAAAGTGTGTAAGTTGAACCTTGTATGAGGAAGCAACAAACAATAATTGAGGGACATTCTATAAAATATCTGGTCAAATGCTTCAAAAACATCATTGCTATAAAATATAAAGAAGTAAAGAAGAACTCAGGAATGGTGCCGTAGGAGACTAATGAGACAGGACAACTGAAAAAATGGATTATCTTAGATTTTCTTTTGCTCTAAAGGACATTTTTTCTTAATGGTTATTTTTGAGAGTGACAGAGCATGAGTGGGGGAGGGGCAGAGACAGAGGGAGACACAGAATCTGAAGCGGCCTCCGGGCTCTGAGCTGTCTGCACAGAACCCGACGTGGGGCTCGAATTCATGAACCACGAGGTCATGACCTGAGCTGAAGTCGGGACACTCAACTGACTGAGCAACCCAGGTGCCCCTGCTCTAAAGGACATTTTTAGGATGATTGATAAAATCTGAATAAGGCTTATACAACAGATAATGATATGTTCATTTCCCGATTTTGATAAGTGTTCTGTGGTCAGGTATTCAGGATTCCTTGGTTTTAGGAAATAATACGCTCAAGTATTTAAGGGTGAAAGGGCATCATGTTTGCAACTTTCTCTTAAAAAGTTTAGAAAAAAAAATGTATCTACGTGTGTATTAGTATACAGATAGAAAGAGAAGGACAATACCAATTTAGCAAAATGTTAATATTTGAGAATGAGAGAAACAGACTTGGAAATTCTTAGTATTTTACTTGCAAATTTTCTGTTAATTCAGAAATCATGCCCCCGTGGTGTCATCACCCACTTCCCCCAAAGGAAAGACAGTAAAAAGTAAATTTAGGTTTGGTCCAAATGAATTCAAAATCATAGGAGACTCAGCCAAAGTGTGAATCCCAGGCTCAGTTCTAGAAGTAGTTCAGCGTGGTAATTAAAAGTGTTGCAGATATGAATGGATGCCATATGTTTTAAATCTTATTTAATGTGACTAACAATTTACCTGTTACATATTTGCAGTTATCACTAATTTCAAACTCAAAGTCTCACTTTAAGAGGCTGAGGGAAGTGAAAACTTATGGTTTCAACATTAAATAAATGAATAACAAAATGCTTTTCCCAAATGATAAATATTTATATTAACAAAATTCCTTTTTCCAGTGTCGTGGAAACTAAATATATACTCTAAGTAGATCTTGACAATTTGATTCCAGAAGATTCAAATTTAAAGTACCGTACAGCTCTTGTCTGATTTACCTCGTAAAACCCTTGTGAAGCACCAGGATAATTCTGTAGTCACTATTATACAGATAGAGGGAAACTCAGTACATCGATAGAAAATCCTGAGGCAAAATCTGGGGCTTACATCTGGTGCTTCAGACCCTAGACTAAGTTGCTAAGAGAAAGGTGAATTAAAGAATTACAACAAACTGTACATTCAGACATTCTGGCTACAGACATTCTGGCTATCTTAACAATCCTGGGTGACATTATATTCTGCTTAAAAAAAAAACAATAAACAAACATTAAAAAATTATGAATAAATACAATCTAGAAAGAGTATAAACCCTGCTGCTCTTACGGTGAAAACAGATGATTTATACCTTCTCATAAAGTCTTTTCTGTGATTCCAGTTCCAGATGTCTCATTTCTAGGTCTTTCGCTGTAGTAGCAATTTCTTGATCTCTCATATGTACCTATGGCCAAACAACAAACTGAACACCAAAAGGAATTTACAAGATAATTTCTGTTTAGCAGATCTGGTAATCTTGAAATCCAAACAACCCACTAAACGTATTTACAATAAGAAGTACTGGGCTTTTGATACCAGAGTAATTGACAGTATATTAACACTCACTGTAGAGTCTAGGAATAATGTCTGAGTTAAAGTTAAGCTTAATTTTCTAAAAAGCAAAGTACAATTACCATATGCTCATCTACCCAGACTGGGAGAACAGATGGGAGCTCTTACCATATTATATCAGCCAATATTATGTGTTAGAAAAACTTGAGCAATATAAATTTGCGGTGGCTAAAAATATAGAATGTTTAATCTTATTAAATATAATATTATTTAATGTTCTTTTTGATTAAATGTCTATACTTTTGTAAATTCACTTTGGAACTCCAAGTTTAAATGTGCCCTGCTTGGACTTAGTTAAATTTTTTTTTCATGTTTGTTTATTTTTGAGAGAGAGAGAGAGAGAGAGAGAGAGAGAGATACAGTGTGAGCAGGAGAGGGGCAGAGACAGAGACACAGAATCCAAAACAGCTGTCCAGGCTCTGAGCTGTCAGCACCGAGCCGGACGTGGAGCTCGAACCCACGAACCATGAGATCATGACCTGAGCTGAAGTCTGATGCTTCACTGACTGAGCCACCCAGGTGCCCCTTGGACTTAGTTAATTTTAAGTTTACCTTTCCCCAAATTCTGATTACTTGGAAGCTTTTCACTCCTCTACACTAGAGGGTTTGAATAAGGCCTTCTTGAGGTAGACAGAGAAACTGAGGAGCTCTCTTAATACAATACTTGGCTTCCCAAAGTCCCCATTTCTTAGGCATGATACGTGTTTCAGAAAGAAAACCAAACAAACTACCCATCAGTCATCTCAGCCCATTCACTTATTCAGTAAACATTTAATGACGCATCACTAGTTGTATCCCTGAGTTTTAGACATTGGAAAGATAAAAGACACACCATCAAATACCTCTCATCGGAGAAACAAAGGGTAAAAATGAAAATATGGTGGGGTGTACAAGAAGGATATACACCTGGGAAGCAAATAAACCACTGACTGGCAAGCAGTTCAACTTAAGGAGGTTCCTGAGAAAACAGCTGGCTCAAAGGTAGGGATGCTTGAGTTTATGAAACAAGAGTAGTAAAAATGCCAATAGGTGGAGGAGAGGTTTGGCACAGTTAATAATGCCTCTTAGGACTTTCAATTAGAAAAGCTCTTCTGTTTATGAATTTTTAGACACACACCTAGCTCTGTGCCAGAGCAAACGCACATCCACTCTGCTTACTGCTAACGAACGTGCAGTCACTCGTACGTGTCGTGCTGGACCCAGTCTTCCTGCTGGTGCCTGAACTCTGAGTAGGAAAGCTCTGGCAGGTTAGCAGGGTCAGAGCTTGCTATCGGAATAAGGAGATGAGGGACAGAAGGCTGGAAGGGTGGGCAGAGGCCAGATCATGCAACCTGAAAGAACTTTCCAGGATTCTTTGACAAAAAATTGCCTTCACCATCTCAAAGAGTTTGGAATAGAGAGGGCAGAGTTCTAAGCCTGTATTACTTTTGGAGAACACAGACACACTTCTAGAATAATGTATTATCAACCTCATTTGCTAGATGAGATAAAAGGAATGATAGCTTTCAAAAACCAATTTAAAATTAATTGGCTTTAAACAAAACAAAAACTACTATCTGATGCTATAAAAAAAGAGATGACAGATTTCTAATATATGAATCCAAGTATTTTCAGAGGCATGTGAGTGGCTCAGTTGGTTAAGCGCCCGATTCTTGATTTTGGCTCAGGTAATGATCTCCTGGTTCATGGGACTTAGCCCCGCGTTGGAGTCTGTGCTGACAGCATGGAGCCTGCTTGGGATTCTCTCTCTTTCTCTCTCTCTCTCTCTCTCTCTCTCTCTCTCTCTGCCACCCCTGCTCATGCTCTCTCTCTCTCTCAAAAATAAATAAAAAAAAATACTTTCAGGGTGGGAGGGAGGGGAGGGTGGGTGATGGGTATTGAGGAGGGCACCTTTTGGGATGAGCACTGGGTGTTGTATGGAAACCAATTTGTCAATAAATTTCATTAAAAAAAAAAAAAGAAAAAAAAATACTTTCAAAGACTGGAAACTATTTAGTATTTTACTAAAATTAGGTTTAAAACTCCCTAAATCAGTCTATACATTCAACGCAATCCTAATAAAAATGCTGTTAGGATCAGGGGAGGTAAGGATTCAGAAAGAAAGAGTGGTAAAATTCTCAAAGTCTATTTGAAATGATACACATTTGAGAATATGGAAGAAAACTATGAAAAGGCAGACTAATAGTGGGAATTAGGTCCGCTAGTCAGAAAAACGTTATAAAGCTGCCATTCAGTGTGGTGTTGGAGGGGATAAAGCGCGTGCGGGGATAGAACATTTAGTAACCATCCGCTGGCAAGTGACTCTGCTAATCAAAGAGTGGGTGTGACTGTGTGCCAAGAAAACCGTATTTGGGGATACTGAAGTATCAATTTCATTGTTTTTAAGATGTCATATAATTTTCATGTCAAGAAATTATTATTTACTTGAGTTCTTTTCACCATTTAAAAAGTTAAAACCATTCTTACTCAGGGTCCTTACAAAATAGGTAGCAGGCCAGATTAGTTGGTGCTTTATAATTTGCTGACCTTTGTGACACATCAAAGATCAAAACCAACAAACAAACCCACCACAGAGGGGTGCCTGGGTGGCTCAGTCGGTTAAGCGTCTGACTTCAGCTCAGGTCATGATCTCGCAGTTCATGGGTTCGAGGCCCGTGTTGGGCTCTGTGCTGACAGGTCGGAGCCTGAAGCCTGCTTCAGATTCTCTGTCTCCCTCTCTCTCTGCCCCACCCCCCACCTGGCTCACGCTCTGCCTCTCTTTCTCAAAATGAATAAACATTTAAAAAAACCCAAAAAACAAAAAACGTAAAATTTGAAAAAATATGCATAAATGGTAATGTAATCTTAGAATTTCTAAATAGGACACAGGGGGTGCCTGTCTGGCTTAGTCAGTAGAGCATCCAACTCTTGATCCCAGAGTCATGAGTTCAAGCCCCACACTGGGCATGGAGCCTACTTAAAAAAATAAAAATAAGTAAATAAATAGGACATGAAACCTAGAAATCATAAAAATTAATAAAAAGTTATTCAAAAATTAAAGTATTTTGCATGATTAAAAAAAGACATGATAGCCACTCTTAAGAGACAAGCAACACTGACGTGAGGAAAACATTTGCAATGAACAAAAGAGTTACTGTCCTAACTCTAAGCTGTATGCAGCCATTAGTTACATATGTCTGTTGAGCGCTGAAATGTGACCAGTCCAAATTGAGGTGTCCTATAAGCTGACTACTGGATTTCAAAGATTTAGTTAAAAAAATTTTTTTAGTGTTTATTTTGAGAGAGAGAGACAGAGAGTGAGCAGGGGAGGGGCAGAGAGAGAAGGAGACACAGAATCGGAAGCAGCCTTCAGGCTCTGAGCTGTCAGCACAGAGCCACCCAACATGGGCTTGAACCCACGAACTGTGTGGTCATGACCTGAACTGAAGCTGGACACTTAACCAACTGAGCCACCCAGGCACCCTTCAAAGATAAAGTAGAACAGCTCATTAACCATGTCTTTATACTAATTACATATTAAAATAATTTACAAATATCTGGAGTTAAATAAAGTGTTGTTAAAATTAATTTCATCTGTTTCTTCTTACTTTTTTAATGTGGCTATTAGAAAACAAAATTGCCTATGTGGCTCACATTGTATTTCTACTGGATAGTGCTGCCCCAAATGGCACAAACAGCCCATGTAAATCGATAAGAGAAAACTTGATAGAAAAGCGGACAAATGATAATGGATATACAATTTATATTTCTTCCACAAATGGAAGACAAGTAACTGGAGAGATATTTAACCTCACTAGCAAGAAAAAAGAGGCAAATTAGAATATATAATTTCCACCCAGCAGATTGGCAAATGTTAAGACTGATGCACTCCAAATTGACTAGGGTATAGGCACTCTTACATATACACTTAAAATAACATAGGTGGGTTCATTTTTGGAGGATAATTTGGTATGCCTTGGAATTTACTCAACAAAACTGTGTCTGCAACTCAAGGTTTGTACTGAGAACATACAAACTAGCACCATCTTGGAGAGCAAAGCACTGCAAACAATATCAATGTCCAATAGCAAAGGATTAGTTAAATAAATTATGACGGTCACACAATGGAATACTATGCAACCATTAAAAAGGGAAAAGATAAGGGGTGCCTGGCTGGCTCAGTCAGTGGAGTATGAGACTCTTGGTCTCAGGGTTTGTGAGTCTGAGCTCCGTGTTGGGTATAGCGATTACTTAAAAATAAAATTTTGGGGCGCCTGGATGGCTCAGTTGGTTGGGTGTCTGACTTCGGCTCAGGTCATGATCTCACTGCTCGGGAGTTTGAGCCCCATATCAGATTCTGTGTTGACAGCTCAGAGCCTGGAGCCTGCTTCAGATTTTGTCTCTGTCCTCCTCTGCCCCTCTCCTTCTCGCTCTCTGTTTCTGCCTCTCTCTCTCAAATATAAAAAAATAAAACAAAAAACAATTTTTTTTTAAATCTTGAAAAGAAAAAGATATATATCCATTTTCTCATTTTATGTCTGGGGACAAAATGAGAGAAAGTAGGAAAGGCCTATTTTTGACTCCATGAATTTAATAATGGAAATTTTCTTACACTGGCCATGTGTACATTTTTATATTAAAAAAGAGTACTTCCCCTACTTCAGTTAGTGGTTAACTGATTCTTCTATTTTTAGAGAAATAGTCATCAAGGACACCAGTCAAATTGACTAATTTTCTTGACATTTCTGAAAACTTAAAACTATTAATGAAAGAGATCAGGAAAAGCTGAGGGAAAAAGTAAATAAAATCAAAGGGTCTATTTAGCATTCATTGTGGATCCTGGCAATAACCTTTAACTTGAAGGTGGTCACGACATTTGAGTGAGAGTGAATGGAGATCATGTGTGGGAACTAAGGGAAGAATCATGAACCTTTCTCTCGATTTCATCGTTCAGTCTTCTTAGTTCCATTTCACGCTGATCTTGCTGAAGCTTCAGAAAGCGCCTTCTCGTAGCATCTTGTAAGTGCATTTCCTTCGCTCTCAGCTCTCTTTTCACAGAAGCTAGTCTTAAACACAAAATACGTCAAGAGGAAAGCATGAAAACATTTCCCAATGTGGATTTAAATGGAAAAATGCTACGTTTTGCAACAACGAAAGGCCTGCCCCCCATTCTGGCCCGCATCCCAGCGCAGCTGCTGTTGTACCACACACAGCTACAGGAGTAACACACACACACACACACACACACACACACACACACACACACAGAACAAACGACGCCCATGTCTGCGTTTGTGAAAATGACAAGCGGTCCAAACACAACTGGCTATTCTTTTCATATTTAAAAGTTCCTAACAGGTCTACTCAGATCATCTCAATATAATCGATATCCTTTATCTGAAGGAAGGATGCCAAAAAACGCTCCAGTGTTACCAAAGATTATGTATGCTTATTCTTTCGGAATTTTAGGAGCAGGTTACTGCTCAGTTCAGTCATTCTTTTTAACCCACACGTAAAATCGGTTTCATGAAGTCCCAATCAAAAGTAAAAATAAGTAAACAGTTACAGAAGTGAGTTTCCCCACAATTTGGCATAGTCTTAATGCTCATCCCATAATCTTAATTTAAACATTTTGTTTTATGAATATACTTTTGAATAAGCATTTAATACATCTTCCTCTGGCCTCCAACGCATGAAATGCATAATGAGATAATCCTTTTATGTTCCAATTTTCAAGTCACACAGATATGTTTAAAACATAATTTTCAAAATTATACTCCCCTAAAGGTGATTTATCCAGCGCTGTATTACAAAGCATTTCTGCCTACAGTACAATGATGTTTCTAATAATGTCCTCCAAGGAACATTAGATCTTGTATTACTTCTGAATAATCAGTGCAAAGTTATATTCAATGTAGTTTTAGAATTACATTTCACTATATGCCAATTTTTTGCAATGTGGTATATGCAGATATCTTTTTACTAACTTAAATATTTGCTTACTGGGCATGCCATGGCCGGGTAATGTTGTATATAGAAAAAAGGAAGTAAAAATCATCCAACTGACTCACATGTCCAGAGTTTTTCGAAATGATCAACACACCTCTGTCTCTGCTGTACCATCTTCTCCTCCTCCTGTAAGAGCATTTCTCTCCTTGTCTCCTCAGCTTTACGAAGTAGTTCTTGTTTTTGGTACCAAGCTTCATCTTCAACTCTTTGCTGGTCTACTTCAGCTTGCATATCTTCAACCATCTGCCTTAAATAGATAATATTATTATTATATCAAGATGCAAACAAGACCCCAATATGCATGTGTGGTTATGAAAGGGTAAATTACTATTTCCCTTTGAGACCTTGAATTACTGCCTTTCACTTTTACAAATAAAATTTTATCTCATTAAAGTAGTAGAAAACATGGAAAAGGGGGCGCCTGGGTGGCTCGACTGGCTGATTGTCTGACTCTTGATTTCGGCTCAGGTCATGATCTCACAGTTTATGAGTTCGAGCCTCACATCAGGCTCCACGCTGACAGAGCACAGCCTGCTTGGGATTCTCTCTTCCTCTCTCCCTGCCCTTCCCCTACTCTCTCTTGCATGCATACATGCTCTCTCTCTCTCAAAATAAATAAACTTAAAAAAAAAAAAGCATTGAAAAGGATGCCCTACACAAGTCTCACAAAAAAATGCAAAGAAAACTGAGTAACTTAAAATCCAAGAACAACTAAAACACAAAATGTAGGGGCGCCTGGGTGGCGCAGTCGGTTAAGCGTCCGACTTCAGCCAGGTCACGATCTCGCGGTCCGCGAGTTCGAGCCCCGCGTCAGGCTCTGGGCTGATGGCTCAGAGCCTGGAGCCTGTTTCCGATTCTGTGTCTCCCTCTCTCTCTCTGCCCCTCCCCCGTTCATGCTCTGTCTCTCTCTGTCCCAAAAATAAATAAACGTTGAAAAAAAAAAAATTAAAAAAAAAAAATTAAAAAAAAAAAATTTCAAAAAAAAAAAAAAAAAAACAAAACACAAAATGTATACCAGATCAAAATGTCATTATTTTACTTCTATATGCAAGAATTAAATATCTTTAAAGATATTTCTAGCCTTCAAACTCTGATTTTACACAAATACTTAATATTTTACCTGTGTTTCTTACAAAAAATTTCTTGTCTGTATTTTTAACAGATTTTGCTTCTATCACACAAAGAACAACTGTTCTATGATTACCTCTCCCTTAAGAAGTCCAACTCATCATTCCTTATTCGTTCTCGCTCCTGTGTCTGATAGTCCACAATAAACTTTGGATACTGGTTAAATACTGGATATTGCCCTTTCGTCAACGCCACAAAAGCATCAAGCTTGCCGTTTGGATGAATATCGGTAGGAGTTGTATCCATGAGATGATAAACTTCTCTAATCACAACACTTATATCCAAGTTATTCCGATGATGAAAAAAATACTGTAAGAAAATTTTGTGTTTAAGTTGAGATTTACCTAACAAAGCCATTATGAGATAGAATTAAAACAAGAGTTTAAAAAGTAAATGTGAATTTATCTTTAGGAGGATTTCTTCCTTCCTCCCTTCCTACTGCCTTTCTTTCTTTTTTGGCAAATTCACTGAAGCTTTTCTTAACCTAAGTTTTAAAATGAAGATCCAATTTCATATTTTCAAAGTCAAATAAAATTTCAAAACCAAACATTTGAAATAATACTTTGAAAATCTGAACTCAAACCAAAGGCTTCCTTTGTATCAGAAGAAGAATGCTTCACCCAACAATGGAATAAACTTTTCTGCTTGCATTCTTTTCCCTTCAAAATCCAAAATAAATAAAACTGAAAATAAATTAGCTTGATTCATTAAACATATCTGAACTGTTTCCACATTAACTTGTTCTGCTGGCAGGTCCGAACTCTAACATACATATATGGATGTATCCTGCGAACATTAAGTAAAAATAAAGTTTGACGGGAACCATAAAATAAGTAACAAACAAACCCAATTCATCCCGTCTACCGAAAAAACCTCCCCCTTTAAAAACCTCCTCTAATGGGGCGCCTGGGTGGCGCAGTCGGTTAAGCGTCCGACTTCAGCCAGGTCACGATCTCGCAGTCTGTGAGTTCGAGCCCCGCGTCGGGCTCTGGGCTGATGGCTCAGAGCCTGGAGCCTGTTTCCGATTCTGTGTCTCCCTCTCTCTCTGCCCCTCCCCCGTTCATGCTCTGTCTCTCTCTGTCCCAAAAATAAAATAAAACGTTGAAAAAAAAATTTTTTTTTTTTTTAATTATTTTTTTTTAAAATTTTTTTTTTTTCAAAGTTTATTTTATTTTTTGGGACAGAGAGAGACAGAGCATGAACGGGGGAGGGGCAGAGAGAGGGAGACACAGAATCGGAAACAGGCTCCAGGCTCCGAGCCATCAGCCCAGAGCCTGACGCGGGGCTCGAACTCACGGACGCGAGATCGTGACCTGGCTGAAGTCGGACGCTTAACCGACTGCGCCACCCAGGCGCCCCTGAAAAAAAAAATTTAAAAAAAAAACAAAAAACCTCCTCTAATGCTGTCAAGTAACTTTCCGGCCAAGTCTCAGAATTCTCCTAGTTACCACTTTGTATGTGTGTGTAATAAGCATGCAGATTGTCACGGACCAGATGGATCGCTGATAAAACCACGCACAGAATTAACAACGACCCAACTGTTAAACATCCTTTCCGTAGGCAACAAGCACTAAATTCCAGTGTTACCAAGTTTGTTTTCTAAAGGGATGATTTTAAGACAGTTAGTCTGCTGTAACTGTCTGTTGAATTATCTGCCAACGATGTCAGGGTAAGGATGTGATCTAACTTGCTCTCCACTGTTTACCACGTTCCACGGGCGCCGGACGTGCAACAGGTACTCAATAAGCGAATGGAGTTTTCAACTGAAATACATGAAAGTTGAGAACTGCTACTTGAGAACAAGGATATTTACCTCAAAATCATCTCTGAGACTGCAGTTGAGCAGAGGAGCCCTGGAACATGTGTTGTAGGCCACGACAGTCATCAGGAGGAATGAAGGATGGTTGGAAAAGACATTATCAAATAATTTTAGCCACTCCTCTCTTGTTAGTACTTCTGAAAAAACGGTTTCAAGAAGAGGCCATGCATACAGCTACAATCAATAAGGAAAATTGATCAGTCTTCTACAGAAAAGCCGTAAGTCATTCATTGCTAATACTCTCTTACATTTGATGTAGCTATTAAAAAATCGTTATATCAAAAACAATTATAAAAAGAACTACCTCACTATGGACCCTTCTTTATAGATTTTTAGGAGAGCGGTTTAATGGAGAAAAAGAATGGAATACTTTTTATTCCATTCTTTATTCCAAAATATAAAAGGTGACCGGTTTTTTATTATATACTTTCAAGAAAATACTGCTATATTTATACCAGAACCAATGTGAGCTTCCAAAATAAGTCATGTTATTCTAAAAACCTTTTACTTCTTACCTGGGAAGTTATATCATGATCTATGAAATGCTGCAGTAGTTCTTTGTCGTGAAATGCCAGAACATTTTCTATCATACTGAGAATATTGATAGGAGGATTAGGAAAATATTCAAACCAGTGTTGACACCAATTGACTATGAAGAAAAAAATGGGAAATTTATCCTTACCATTCTGTATTATCAAAGGACTTCGTAATTCTTAAATGTATCCACTCTATGTCCTTAATATGCCCATTAATAAAGAAAACATGATAACTCTTTAAATTCTAGAATAATCGATTTTAAAGTTCCATCATGTTAACTTAGTATTTTAGGTCTGTAGAACTGGCCAATTTCTCCAAATGAGAGCTGTCAATGACAAAGTGTCCATTAAAACAAACAAAACTTCCCAAAGTATTCCTGATCCTCACCACAGGGCACTCTGCTTCCTGCTTCTCCTGGTTAACAAAATGACCCTTCGAAAAAAGGTTCCTTTTTAAGTCTTCATTAAATGTGATGAATGTTAAGTGCCAATCTCCTGAAATCTACTCAAGTTCATACCTAATCAAAATTAGAAAAGTTCACGGGAAATGTTAAAAATTACATTCTTATGCATCAGTAGCAATACATTTAAAAAATGGGCATGTATCAAATCCCTATTCTTGAAATGTTATATGAGAATAAACACGTCTCCATTACTAGGACAAGAATGACTGTTCCACAGCCATGGTAACAAGTAACCACCAGAATTGTTT
The DNA here is from genome assembly GCF_016509475.1 of Prionailurus bengalensis. Taxonomy (NCBI): domain Eukaryota; kingdom Metazoa; phylum Chordata; class Mammalia; order Carnivora; family Felidae; genus Prionailurus; species Prionailurus bengalensis. Next base: position 66,540,914 of record NC_057353.1, on the reverse strand, counting down.
TCATTTTTGTATTTTAATTAAAAAAATTTTTTTTTAATTCTTATTTATTTTTGAGAGAGAGAGAGAGTCAGGGAGCAGCAGAGAGAGAGAGAGGGAGACACACAAACTGAAGTAGGTTCCAGTCTCTGAGCTGTCAGCACAGTGCTTGACACAGGGCTCGAACCCACAAACTGTGAGATCATGACCTGAGCTGAAGTCGGAGGCTTAACTGACTGAGCCACCCAGGCGCACCACAGCCCCCAGCATTGTTTTTAAATCTATGTCATCAATGACAACCTATTCAGTTGACCTATCTTTGAAAACCAAACAGTGACAGCGGTATCCTCTGAAAGTCAGCCAGTGGAAAGCATTCTGCTAAAGATGCTTCTAAAGCTGACTTTAGGGGCACCTGGGTGGCTCAGTCGGTTGAGTGGCCGACTTCGGCTCAGGTTATGATCTCATGGTCCGTGAGTTCAAGCCCTGCGTCGGGCTCTGTGCTGACAGCTCAGAGCCTGGAGCCTACTTCTGATTCTGTGTCTCCCTCTCTCTGACCCTCCCCTGTTCATGCTCTGTCTCTCCGTCTCTCAAAAAAAAAAAAAAAACAAAAAAAAAAAACTAACATAAAGCTGACTTTAACTCACTGAGTAACCACTGCAACCCCCAAAACATTCTCCTTAAAAACCCTGGTAAGATCAGTACGTTTCACTCAATGAACTGTATCTAACCACCACAGTGCTCCTTAATTATTAAATTCAGATTTTCTTACTTTAAACATTGAGTTGTGATTTCATCCTATGATGATAAGATCTCCTTCTTTCTCATATTAGCAAAAGAAGGCTTCGATCAGCAGAATTTTGGATACATAGGGTTTATAAAGGGCTCACTAATGCCAGAAGTCAATTATTTATTAGAAAGTAAATTTGAGTTAATAATTAAGGCATTAATAAACTCTTGCAAAGACTAAACTTTAAAAGACATTATTTCAACTTCTTTAACTGCTGCTTTTAAGTTAACTTTAAAAGAAAAATCCAGTTCAGGGGCGCCTGGGTGGCTCAGTAGGTTAAGCGTCCAACTCTGGATTTTGGCTCAGGTCACGATCCCACGATTTGTGGGCTCAAACCCCGTGCTGTTAGTGTAGAGCCTGCTTGGGGTTCTTTCTCCCTCTCTCCTCCTCCCCTGCTCATGAGCTCGCTCTCTCCCTCATAAATAAATTAAAAAAAAAAAGAAAAAAATGCAGTTCAGCAACATGTACTAAGTACCTACCATGTCTCAGACACTGCTAGTGCTAGGAATTTTAACACACACACACACACACACACACACACACACACAGCCCTGATTCCTGTATCTAAATCTTCATCAACAGAACAGTGTTCTCATTTAGGCATGAGGGAAACCCCGCTTTACACAGAAACTGTTTGCCTTCTCTTCTTTCATTCTGCTCGGTGTCACCACAACAGAGTGTGCGTAGAGGACCCGGTGACAGAACGGGGAGCAGGATAAAGAGAAATACCTGTGTGGAGATCCCTGACCAAACCACAACAACTTCCTCTTGGTCATAAAAGACCATAAAGAATGCCTACAGAAGGCTCATAAACATTCCAAATTCTACATCAAAGTGACCGTGTTCCATCAAACTTTCCCCTAGGTCCCAAGTAGACTGTGAACCTAAAAAGCCAGAACAAGGGCATATTGCAAGCAGCGCTAACATTTAGTTGGAGCTCAGTAAATGTTTACTTGCAATAAAGTTAGTTTGAGACCCTTGATGAAAACTCACAGCTACTCATGCTGATCATGATGGATCTTCTAGATTTAGATTTCAGGTTTAGAAGAGAAAATCAATTTCCCTAGCACACAATCATACTCCAGGGATGTAACAAGATTTTACTGGAAATATAAATTAGTTTTGCACGCTTACCTAGATATAATAAGCCTTTCTTATGGTAAAACATAATGTGCCACTTTAACCATATTTAAGTGCACGATTCAGTGCCATCAATTATATTCACAGTGCTGTGTAACCATCACTATTTGCAAAATCCTTTTCCAAAAAGAAACTGTACCCATTCAGCACTAACTTCCTATTTCCACCTCCCACAGCCCCTGGTAAGCTCTAATCTACTTTCTACGTCTATAAAGTTTCCTATTTGAGATGTTTCATATAAATTTGTCCTTTTATGCCTAGCTTATTTCACTAAGCATAATGCTTTCAAGGTTCATCCATGTTGTACCATGTATCAGAATTTCATTCCTTTAGATGATGGAATAATATTCCATTGACTGTAGATAGATAGATAGATAGATAGATATAGTTTATCCATTCACCTGTTAACAACAATGATGTTAACATAATGAGGATGGTGATGGTGACACTCAGGCTGTTTCTATCTTTTGGCTGTTTGGAATAATGCTGCCATGAACATTCACATACAAGTATCTGCTCGGGGCTCTGTTTCCAGTTCGTTTGGGTATATCCCTAAGAGTGCAATTGTTGGGTTATATGGTAATTTTATGTTTAACTTTCTGAAGAACTGCCAATTTTCCACAGTGAACGTACATTTTACATTTCCAGCAGTGTATGAAGGTTCCAATTTTTCTCCATTCTCGCCAACACTTGTGCTTTTTCCTGTTTTTTAATTATAGCCATCCTAGTAGGTATAAAGTGGTATCCTGGCGTGTGGTTTTATGACTAATGATCCAGAGGATCCTTTCATGTACTCGTTAGCCATTTGTGTATCTTCTAAGGAGAAATGTTTAATCAAGTCCTTTGCCCATATAAAAATTGGATTGTCTTTTTGTTGTTGAGTTGCTTCTTTTCCTTTTAAAACTCTAAGTGTTATTGCCAGAGTAAACTAGTAAAACCCTTCTCAGGAATCAGTTGGAATACTCATGTTTTATGACCTAATAATACCAATTGTAGGAATCTGACCAAGAGAAAATACTGTAAATATTTATATGTGAAGATCATTATAACACTGCTTCTTTAACTAGGTAAAAATTAAAAATAACCTAAATGTTCAACAACAGATCAGACTAGTACACTCACATTAGAGAATATTATAATCATGTGGGGAAAAAAAAGAATATTACAGTCACTAAAATATTTATAAAGTTTATAAAAAGAAATATACATATTAAATAAAATAGTATAATTATAAAAATATAAAAATTAAAAACCTGCTTTTAAGTATGGAAAAATTATCAGAAAAACTAAAAGTCTAGCAGTTGGCACTAAACTATGATATACCTGTATAATGAAATATTACATTATGCAGGGAATAAACTATGTTTTTCAAGAATATTTAATGATTTGGGGGAAATGCTCTTACAAGAAATTCATCAAGGGGCGCCTGGATGGCTCGTCATTTGAGCTCCAGCTCTTGATTTCAGCTCAGGTCATGATCTCATGGTTTGTGAGATTGAGCCCTGCGTTTGGCTGTGCTGACAGGGTAGAGCCTGCTTGGGATTCTCTCTCTCTCTCTCTCTCTCTCTCTCTCTCTTTCTCTCTGCCTCTTCCCTGCTTGTACTCTATCTCAAAAATAAATTAAAAATTTTTAAAAATTCATCAGTGTATGGGGGTGCCTGCCTGGGTGGCTCAGTCAGTTAAGCGTCCGGCTTTGGCCCAGGTCATGATCTTGTGGTCTGTGAGTTCGAGCCCTGCGTCGGGGTCTGTGCTGACAGCTCAGAGCCTGGAGCCTACTTTGGATTCTGTGTCTCCCTCTCTCTCTCTGCCCTCCCTCTCCTGCTCATGCTCTCTCAAAAATAAATAAAACATTAAAAAGAAATTCATCAATGTATTATCAAAGATTATACATGGGGAGGAGGAACACTGGTGAATTTTCTTTTGTATATTTTCCTGTATTTTCTCCAATGATCAGGAAAAAGTTATCAAATCAAATGCAATGTAATTAAATGAACAAAAAAACATAAAGTATACTAAAATATTCACAATATATATGCTTGAATCTTTTTATTTCTACTCTTCAGAATTTTACTGTTATAGTTAAGTGCTTATCTCCTTTGTACAAGAAAACCTTTTTAAATAATTTTTAAATTATGAATGAAAACTGGTGATTTTTGTTAAACCAATGTAAATTGGATCTGGTTTATCAACTGTTTAGCTGACCCAATTATATTAAGATGAAGAAAGGATTCAGTTTTCAGTGTAGACGAGCTGGTAACACAATGGTTGGGAGAACAGGCTAGAGTCTGACTGCCTGGGTTCACATCCCTGTTCTGCTACTAACCTACCCTGGGGAACTTAAGCTATCTGTGCCTCAGTTTCCTCAACTATAAGAAGGATATAATAACACCTACCTCATAGGACTGTTGCAAGATTTAAAGAAGTTAATAAAGGCAAAATAATAAGAATGCTACCTGTTGGCACAAAAACAGACACATAGACCAATGGAATAGAATAGAAACCCCAGAACTAGACCCACAAACGTATGGCCAACTCATCTTTGACAAAGCAGGAAAGAACATCCAATGGAAAAAAGACAGCCTCTTTAACAAATGGTGCTGGGAGAACTGGACAGCAACATGCAGAAGGTTGAAACTAGACCACTGTCTCACACCATTCACAAAAATAAACTCAAAATGGATAAAGGACCTAAATGTGAGACAGGAAACCATCAAAACCTTAGAGGAGAAAGCAGGAAAAGACCTCTCTGACCTCAGCCGTAGCAATCTCTTACTCGACACATCCCCAAAGGCAAGGGAATTAAAAGCAAAAGTGAATTACTGGGACCTTATGAAGATAAAAAGCTTCTGCACAGCAAAGGAAACAACCAACAAAACTAAAAGGCAACCAACGGAATGGGAAAAGATATTCGCAAATGACATATCGGACAAAGGGCTAGTATCCAAAATCTATAAAGAGCTCACCAAACTCCACACCCGAAAAACAAATAACCCAGTGAAGAAATGGGCAGAAAACATGAATAGACACTTCTCTAAAGAAGACATCCGGATGGCCAACAGGCACATGAAAAGATGTTCAGCGTCGCTCCTTATCAGGGAAATACAAATCAAAACCACACTCAGGTATCACCTCACGACAGTCAGAGTGGCCAAAATGAACAAATCAGGAGACTATAGATGCTGGAGAGGATGTGGAGAAACGGGAACCCTCTTGCACTGTTGGTGGGAATGCAAATTGGTGCAGCCGCTCTGGAAAGCAGTGTGGAGGTTCCTCAGAAAATTAAAAATAGACCTACCCTATGACCCAGCAATAGCACTGCTAGGAATTTATCCAAGGGATACAGGAGTACTGATGCATAGGGCCACTTGTACCCCAATGTTCATAGCAGCACTCTCAACAATAGCCAAATTATGGAAAGAGCCTAAATGTCCATCCACTGATGAATGGATAAAGAAATTGTGGTTTATATACACAATGGAATATTACGTGTCAATGAGAAAAAATGAAATATGGCCTTTTGTAGCAACGTGGATGGAACTGGAGAGTGTGATGCTAAGTGAAATAAGCCATACAGAGAAAGACAGATACCATATGGTTTCACTCTTATGTGGATCCTGAGAAACTTAACAGGAACCCGTGGGGGAGGGGAAGGAAAAAAAAAAAAAAGAGGTGAGAGTGGGAGAGAGCCAAAGCATAAGAGACTGTTAAAAACTGAGAACAAACTGAGGGTTGATGGGGGGTGGGAGGGAGGAGAGGGTGGGTGATGGGTATTGAGGAGGGCACCTTTTGGGATGAGCACTGGGTGTTGTATGGAAACCAATTTGTCAATAAATTTCATAAAAAAAAAAAAAAGAATGCTACCTGTTAAAGAGAAAGTTCTCAATAAATGCGCACTATGAATAATGAGAATGAGGATAGCAGCCAGAATTGCCACATTAGGCACTGTGTGCTAAATGCTTTACGTTCTCACTAAAATCCTATGAATAATAACTGACTTTCAGTAAGTGAAGCACCTGCTTCCTTCTGACCACCAAAATCTGGCCTATAACATTATCTTCTAAAATGCAACTATCCTGAGTCCCCTCAGTGGCTCAAACAATTGAGCATCTGACTCTTGATTTTGGCTCAGGTCACGAACCCAGGGTCATAAGATTGAGGCCCACGTCAGGCTCCACACTGACTGTGGAGCCTGCTTGGGATTCTCTCTCTTTCCTTCTGTCCCCCTGCTCCTCCCTGCCAATAAAAAATAAAATGTAACTCTCCAAATTCTCTTGTAAATTAAAAAAAAAAAAAAAGGTTTATGTATAAATGTCCAAACTGTCCATTTTGTGCTCTAAGTCTGTTTGCTTCCCACTAGAATTGTTGAATGTTGCAAAGACATCAGAAAAATACACAGGAATCCACTCTTAGTTTCATTATTACATACTTATTTACTTACTTATGAGAGTAGCAACAACTTCAAAACAGATGAGTTGGTTGTTCTGGAATAATTTTACAAATGGAAATGCCAAGAGTGGAAGATACGGTGTGTCGCTAAAGATGGCAGACCAGTGAGCTAATGCGGAGAGCGTTCTGTGGATCAGACAAGGAAATACAGGCCAGGAAACAGTTTGCTACTAGAATTCATCTATGTAATATATTAACATGATAAAAAATTGGATACAGGGGCGCCTGGGTGGCTCGGTCGGTTAAGCGGCCGACTTCGGCTCAGGTCATGATCTCGCGGTCCATGAGTTCGAGCCCCGCATCGGGCTCTGGGCTGACTGCTCAGAGCCTAGAGCCTGTTTCGGATTCTGTGTCTCCCTCTCTCTGACCCTCCCTCGTTCATGCTCTGTCTCCTTCTGTCTCAAAAATAAAATAAACGTTAAAAAAAAATTAAAAAAAAATTGGATACAGAAGGGATATTTGGTGAAAGTTCTCCCTCCTACTTTTATCATCTAGTTTACCTCCCTAGAACCACTGTTAAAAGTATAGTGATTTTACTTTACAAAAAGTATAGTGATTTTACTTTACTTTACAAAAAAATATTGTGATTTTAAAAATCACAAACGTAAACGTTGTTTTGCACCTTGCATTTTTTGCTTAAATAGTGTCTTGGAAATAGTTCATTATCAGTATATGTGGAGCTTTGATACACAAGACAGTTCTGTATAAATATACCCTAATTTCTTTAACGTGGCCTTACTGGGCATTTGTTTCTAATCCTTTATAACCAATGCCATGCTTACTGTTGTATTTACATCATTCTTAATGTGGGAATATAGATTTGGATAAATTCCTAGAAATGGAATTGCTGAGTCAAAGGACATTGTGCATTAATTTCAATAGCCAGTGCCAAATTATTCTCTGCAAAAATAGTGTCTGTTCACATTCTCATTAGCAGAGTTAAGGGGATGCCCATTCTCTCACTCTAGCCAACATGTTTTATTATCAACCTACTTTTTATACCTTTAGTCTAGATGCAAAATGGTATTTCAATATGGTTGTGTGTATATATATATATATATATATATACACATACATATATATATACATACATATATATATACACATTACACATTTTTTCCAATGTAATTTTACTTTTGTTAAAAAAATTTTTTTTGTAACGTTTCTTTATTATTGAGAGACAGAGAGAGACAGAGCATGAGCATGGGAGGGGCACAGAGAGGAGGAGGAATCTGAAGCAGGCTCCAGGCTCTGAGCTGTTAGGCTTGAACTCACAAACCACGAGATCATGACCTGAGCCAAAGTTAGATGTTTAACCGACTGAGCCACCCAGGCACCCCTCCAATGTAATTTTGATTAGCATTTATTATAAGGGAGGTATAGCATCTTTACATGTATGTCTCCCTCTCTCTCTGCCCCTCCCCCGTTCATGCTCTGTCTCTCTCTGTCCCAAAAATAAATAAACGTTGAAAAAATAAAATAAAATAAAATAAAACATGTTTAAGAACCATATCCCCAGCTATGAACTATACATTCAATCCTTTTTGTTTTTTATTGGTTGGTCCTTTCCATGTTCATTTACACGAATACATCGTATAGAAATTAGCCTTTCATTTATCTGTTGTTTTGTATATATACGTACTTTCTCGGCTTCATATATGTCTCTGGGGAATTTTTTTACATGTAGAGATTTCTGTTCATATCAAGCTCTTCTAGATATGTCATGCTCAAAAAAGGCCTGCCTTACTCTAGGACTGCAATTCTCCCATATTTACTTCTGATACTTTTAAGGTTTTTCTGTTTTTGTTTTTGTTTTTAAACCTTTCGTTTTGAAATAGTTTCAGGTTTACTAAAAGTTGCAGAAACAGTAGAGCGTTCCTGTATATCTCACTCAAATTCTTCTCACGTTAATATCTTGCATAAACACAGTAGTTATCAACACTTATTTAACATCGGTACTATGCTAGTAACTAAATCAGACTCATTCAGATTTTATCATTGTTCCCATTTTCCTGTGTGCTGGGTTTTCACCTCGCCAGTCTAGGATATAACACTGCATTCATTCGCTAAGTCACCATAGGTTCTTCCAGTGCGGGAGCTCCCCAGTCTCTTATTTTTTCGACACTGACATTGTTGAGGAATACCAGTTATTTTATAGATTGGCCCTCAACGTTTTCTCATGATTTGGACGGACGTTATAAATGTTTGGCAAGAATATCAAGAAAGTTATGGGCAACATACTGATGTGTGTTACTGCTGGTGACTTTAAATTTGACTACTTGGCTAAGGTGGTACCTGCTGAGTTTCTCTACTATAAAATTACTATCTTCCCATTCGTAATTAATAAATTATCTTGAGGAAGATTCCATATTGCTGCAATATACTGGGCATACCTCTGTAATACTCTGAGTAGTTTCCTACTTTTGATGGGGTATTTCTTCTGAAGGTTGAGAAATGCCACGTGAACACCTTTATCCACCAGGCTACTAAATGCAGTATGATTTTCAGGCAGTTGTAGCAGAGAGCGCCAAATGAACATTCTGAAATAAAAATAGAATTTTAACCAAGAGAAGTTTGGGGGGTGCAACTGATTTAACATAAAAGAATATAAATTTTACCTGTATTTCGTTGGATATTCACCATAGCCTTTTAGTAAGATTTGTAAACGCTTTTTGTTTAATCCATCTGACACCTCATTCTTAAAGAAAAAAAATAATGTCGATAAATGACGTAATCACAAAACTGAAAAGGTTAACACAGCCCACAGTGGCTTTCCAACTTCAGAACACAACACACAGTAAAAAAAATTTTTTTTTACATCTGAGACTTTCTATTCTCTCTCTCTCCAGTGTGCATACCGTGTGCAGATAAAGTTCCTGACATATTACCCTAGGTCCAATTTTGACAAACTTTTCTGTAAATGGTCAGTCGATTTCTTCCCTCTCCCTCTTTTTTTCCATCTTCTTGATTTTTTTTTTTTAATGGAAACCTGAAGGTCTTTTTTAAAGTTTATTTCTTTTCTTTTCTTTTTTTTCAACGTTTATTTATTTTTGGGACAGAGAGAGACAGAGCATGAACAGGGGAGGGGCAGAAAGAGAGGGAGACACAGAATCGGAAACAGGCTCCAGGCTCTGAGCCATCAGCCCAGAGCCCGACGCGGGGCTCGAACTCACGGACCGTGAGATTGTGACCTGGCTGAAGTCGGACGCTTAACCAACTGCGCCACCCAGGCGCCCCAAGTTTATTTATTTTCAAACAGAGTGTGAGCAGGGGAGGGGCAGAGAAAGAGAGAGAGAGAGTATCCCAAGGAGGCTCCACACTGTCAGCATAAAGTCTGACACAGGGCTCGATCCCACGAACCATGAAATTATGACCTGAGCTGAAATCAAGAGTCAGACACTCAATTGACTGAGCCATCCAGGTGCCCCTCCCCGCCTTACTTTTAAGTCAATTTTTATCTTGATGGAAAAATACTTCATAAATTTTTGGATTATAAAGCCAGTTTCACAGATTACTTCATTTGATACTAACAACTCAATGAAACGGATGGGATGCTGTTTTCTTTTCTTTGAGAAAATGGGAAGGTCAGCGCTCAGTGCCACGAACCTGTGAGTTCAGGTGACTAACTTGCTGAATAAGTCTCAGCTAAAGACTCAAAGCCAGGTTTTCTGACTTAGTTCAATGCCAGTGTGAGAGGGGTGAAGGGAAAACCCAAGATGATAGCGAATGAAGATCCCCATTTGAGAGCCATGCACCAGACACTGAGGGCAACCGGGCGAGACTGGGGCAGTGTGATCTATGAAATAGATATATTCATTTTTGTCATCTGCAGGACACCTGCTGCCACTGCAACCTCTTTTTAAACAAAGATAAAATGCCCAGGTGAGTTTGGCCTGAGTTTGATCTGTTCTCATCTGGACCATCTATGGGTAAAGATCCCACTTCCCCTTCCAGGTCCTGACACTGATCGTTGAAGAGATGCATCTCACCGTGCACAAGGGCTCTCCTTCGCCTACTCTTAGCGCTGGCTGAAGGTTGCTCAGAAGCAGACTGCTCCCTGATGTATTTCTGTGGGATTTCCAAATTTCACTAATACTAGAGCTCTGCCAGATGCCCTGACTGTGATGTCTCTTTTATTTCCCAGAAGTCAACTGGGATCATGGCCCCAGTTTTCCCAGAAAAGGCTCCTGTAAATTCTCAGGAAAGCTGTAGTCAGACCACGTCTCAGAGCTAACATTCAGCTTATTCTCTCATTAGAGCATCAACTAATAGGAACGACATTGTCCAATCTTTACACAGCTAGATTTGTGCCTGCTACTTAGCATTTTAAAACTAAACCCTGGGGCACCTGGGTGGTTCAGTCGGTTAAGTGTCCAACTGTGGCTTAGGTCATGATCTCACAGTTCGCAGGTTTGAGCTCTGCATCGGGCTCAGTGCTGACAGCTCGGAGCCTGGAGCCTGCTTCGGATTCTGTGTCTCCCTCTCTCTGCCCCTTCCCTGCTCATGCTCTGTCTCTCTCTCTCTCTCAAAAATAAATCAACATTAAAAAAATTTTTTTAAGTAAAAAAAATAATAAACCCTAAACAATATTTTGTTTAGGGTTACAGGTAGAGATGATAAAACTATAAAGATAATCAAGGACATAATTAGCACAAAAGCGAGGACAATAGTTACATCTCTGGGACAGAGAGAGAGATGCGGGTGGGGATAAGCACACAGGAGCTTCAAAGCCATGAGTAACACGCTCTTAATGAGGACCTGGGTATGCCCAGAAAACTGTTAACATGTCAGGTCTGAGAAAGCTACCCTTAGAAAGGCATACTAACAAGGTTTGGCCTTGTCTAGTGCCTAGAAACCTGGATTTCGAGAAAGTTCCCACTATCCCCAGAACCAGTAAGAGCGGCTCCCTGTGCCTGAATTGTTTGTATGCTATGATGTATGCTGAATACCTAATTTCCATGTAGACTCTGGGATTTTGACATGTACTAAACAGAGAATGCCTACATAGCCAGCCTCCACTAAAAGCTCCAGGCACTGGCTCTCTAATGAATTTCCCTGTAGACAACACGTTTTAGTTTTTACACGAGTTTCACAATTTTCAAATGCTCAGAGAAAAAAAGGGGTTATTAAAATTAATGTGAAAAATGTCAAGTGCTGGTGAGACCATGGAGCACTGGAGTTCTCAAATACTAGAACTCTTGGTGGGAATACGCATGGTTTCAATCAACTTCTTGGGAAAACTGACAACTTACTACAGATGAATACGCGCATTGCTAATAAGCCAGTAATTCCATTGCTAGGTTTATATCTGGCATAAATGTGTCCTATGTCACAGACAGTGATGTAGTAGAATGTACTAGAATAGTGGCAGCCCTATTTCTTTTTTTTTTTAATTTTTTTTTTTTAATGTTTATTTATTTTTGAGACAGAGAGAGGCAGAGCAGGAACAGGGGAGGGTCAGAGAGAGGGAGACACAGAATCTGAAACAGGCTCCAGGCTCCGAGCTGTCAGCACAGAGCCCGACGCGGGGCTCGAACTCACGCACCGCGAGATCATGACCTGAGCCGAAGTCGGCTGCTTAACCGACTGAGCCACCCAGGCGCCCCGTGGCAGCCCTATTTCTAATAGCACAAAAAATTAGAAAACTACCCGAATGCTTACTGACTACAGAATGGATAAAATATGGTTTATTCACATGATGGAATTTTGCACAGCTACAAGTGAATGATTTACAACTACATGGATTTCTGAAACATAAATCGAACTTAATGCTGAATGAAGGAAGCCAGACGCAAAAGAGTACAAACTGAATGACCTGACTTATGTAAGTACAAAAAAGGCAGAACTGACCTATGGTGTTACAAGTCAGAAGAGTAGTGATCCTTGGGGTAAGGGGGGCAAAGGTCTGGAGGGGAGAAGAAGGGGGTCGTCTGGGGGTGCTGGTAATAGTCTATTTAAAAAAAATGTTTTTTAAATGTTTATTTACTTTTGAGAGAGAGAGAGAGAGAGAGACAGAGCACGAGCAGGGGAGGGGCAGAGAGAGAGGGAGACACAGAATCCAAAGCAGGCTCCAGGCTCCGAGCTGTCAGCACAGGGCCCGACGCGGGGCTTCAACTCGTGAACCACAAGATCATGACCGGAACTGAAGTCGGATGCTTAGCTGACAGAGCCACCCAGGCGCCCCTGTATTGTTTGACTTTTTTAAAAACCATAAACATGTACTAACTGTATACTTAAAAGTTTAGAAAGCACATTATAATTTCAGTTATTCAGTTCTTCTCTTCATATCTTTCTTAAAAACTTCTAAGAGAGGGAAGAGTGATGATGGCCTAAGTATCATAAATCTTGTCCCCAGCAGAGTCATGACAAACAAAAACATAATTATAACATATTCTTACCTCTTTATTTTCGAAATTACCAGTCAGGTCTTGTTTTAATATTCTGGCTTGTATTTTGTTTTCCCTTGATTTTGCTGGCCGCTGAACTCTTCCTGATGTGACTTTCATCTTAAGGCCACCAGAATTCAGTTTACTCTTAGGCAAATCTTCAATCACTTTCACTAAGGGAGGAGGTGGCTAAAAGGGGGAAAAAATAAAATCCAGTGGCTATCCTTGGAAAACAGACCTGTTCACATAGGATTTCCAAGACATGTTTTGAACAGTTTCATAATGTGCCTTAACATACATCCTTATTCTTCAAGCAAAAGTGTAAATAAAATATTCAAGAAATGCTTCCTGGTTGTCAAATCCAATTTCTGCGAAATTCCTTAGAAGAACACAATAAAGATACACAATTAATAGCAACAATAAATAGAATTTAATTATCCCTTGAAAACTGGCCTTAAATCGTAGTATATCAGTCCATTCTTTGCATGATAAAGTTAGTAGTTTGGTGCATGATAAAGTTATTAGTTTGCATGATAAAGTTATTTGCACGATAAAGTTAGTAGTTTGGTGATAACTTGTAGCAGAGAAGCCGCAGTTAGACACAGGGCCCTCTAGAATGCTGAGAGAAGCACCCTAATATTCTTCGGGCTCAAGTGAACTTTCTCTGAAGGAGCTGTCAAATGACTTCCCTCTGGAAGCCTGGGACACCTGCCTCTCTGTCCTTGGTTACATTTTTTAATCTGCAGAGAGATGGCTGTTAGTCCCCTACCGCATCCACAGCTTGCGAGGCAGTTCAGACAGCACAACTTAAATTCTAAACCCTCATTTTTATGGGAAAATAAACCCCAATAACTTCAATTTACTTAAGGGAAAATGTTTCACTGAAACAGTTTCTCTATGAATAATACCTGTTTGTAATCCAAAGATCTTCCCTGAGTTCAAAGGAAATGAGGAGATACGATAACTCAGCTTCCTGAGATCATTTAAATGTTTGAGGTGAGGGCACCTGGGCGGCTCTGTCAGAGAAGCATCTGACTCTTGGTTTTGCCTCAGGTCATGGTCTCATGGGTTCATGAGTTCAAGCCCCACATCGGGCTCTATGCTGATGGTGCAGAGCCTGCTTGGGATTCTCTCTCTATGCCTCTCTGCCCCTCCCCCACTCAGCTTGCGCGCGCGCGTGCACGCTCTCTCTCTCCCGAAATAAATAAATAAGCTTAAAAAAAAATAAATGCTTGAGGCCATTATTGCTAAAGACAAGGTGGATTTGTGATTTTTTTTTTTTTTTTAAATTTTTTTTAACGTTTATTTATTTTTGAGACAGAGGGAGACAGAGCATGAATAGGGGAGGGGCAGAGAGAGAGGGAGACACAGAATCTGAAACAGGCTCCAGGCTCTGAGCTGTCAGCACAGAGCCCGACGCGGGGCTCGAACTCACCGACCATGAGATCATGACCTGAGCCGAAGTCGGACGCCCAACCGACAGAGCCACCCAGGCGCCCCGGATTTGTGATTTTAAAAATGTTTTTCTGGAAGCCAAAGTGCCAATTCCTTTCATATGAGAACAGAGAACAAGAACACAGGGAATATCCCACATGTTCAAACGAACACATTAGATTTCAGAAAAACACAATTTATACACATTAGCTTGCGTTTAAACTGTCATGAAGGCCAGAACAGTGTTCTTCCAAGATCATGTATAATGAAAATGAATCATCACTCCTCAAGAAAACTCTTTGAAGAGGAAACCAAACTTTTAAAAATATTTACTTACTTACCTGAGAGAGAGAGAGAGCGCGCACAAGCAGGGGAGAGGGGGAGAAAGAGAGAATCTTAAGTAGGTTCCACTCTCAGCATGGAGTCCAATGCAGGGTTCAATCCCATGACCCTGGAATCATGACCTGAGCTGAAATCAAGAGTTGGACGCTAAACTGACTGAGCTACCCAGGTGCCCTGAGGAAATCAAACTTTTTGACCTCCTCCCCTCTCATCTCTGAAAGAAAAAAACAGAATAAAGCAAACATCTTGACCCTTTTTTATAACATAGACGACTAAAAGACCGCTTTGAGGTTTCAAAGATTTTTCTCATTTTATCTTCATACGTTTAGGACTTCTGCTTTTGAAACCTGCAGCCTACTGTAAGTGTCCAAAAAATTTTTCCCTATTGTCAGCTGCAGTATGATGAATACATAACACTGTAAAATGTGTTGAGTAGGTAATGAAATAATGTACATGTATGTATAGATACAGCATTTTTGTTCTAAAATTATTATAAGAAACTTTTAAAGTTGTCACTGTATCTATAAGGCTTTTTAAATAGTATTTTTCTAGGATACCTTGTTATTTATTCACATCTATAAAGAATACAAGGATAATACAAAATGTAACAATAGCTCTGCTAAAAAAAAAAAAAAGTAAAATGGCCACTTATTCTATGACTTAATTTTTCAATTCTTTCTCTATGAAATATAATTAAAAATAGTCTGGGGGCACCTGGGTGGCTCAGCTGGTTAAACGTTGAACTCCTGACCTCAACTCAGGTCATGATCTCACAGTTGGAGAGATCAAGCCCTATAGTCAAGCTCTGTGCTATCGGCACAGAGCCTGCTTGGGATTCTTTCTCTCTCCCTCTCTCTCTGCCCCTTCCCTGCTTAGGTGCTCTCTCTCTCAAAATAAATAAATAAACTTAAAAAAAAAAAAAACCTGTCTGACTTCTGGGGTGCCTGGGTGGCTCAGTCAGTTAAGCATCTGACTCTTGATTTTGGCTCATGATCTCACAGTCGTGAGATCGAACCCCATGTTGAGCTTTGCACTGGGCTTGAAGCCTGCTTAGGATTCTTTCTCCCTCTCTCTCTGCATCTCTCCCTTGCTTGTGCTCTCTCAAAGAAAGAAAAACAATTTGAAAACGTCTCACTTCGGAATACTGCCCATCTTTAATATCCTTGAACGATCTTCTCTCTAACCTCAACCCGTTCTTCCAAATCTTTATTAACATTGTTATTCTAGTGCCACATTTTCTCCTTTTGAACTCCATGTGCTTCCACGAAATACAGTCTCCTGAAGGTTACAGCCTGAGATATGAATTGCCATACCTTAGTAGTGTTCAAACACATTAAGTAGGAATTAGTGTACTTATTAGAACAATACTGGAAATTCTCCAGTGCCCAATAAACAGGACTTGAAGGAATGGGACGTGGGTGGGGTTTATAGAGACCACAGACCGGAGCATTTGTGTAAGCCTAGAATAGCCATAAAGACACTAGTGGTGTTGGTAATGTGTCCAAAAAGAAAAAAAAAAAAAAAGATTTCCTACTTCTATTATAGGTTAGTTTTCTGGTCAATATGATCTTAATTGAATGCTTAACAAATACCAGAGAGGAAGTCAATGACTTATTCTGATTTTTCTCAGATCTTTCCCTGCTTCCATTAGTAACATTTCCCTAGCTTTTGTAAAATTCAGCTAAGCTGAAAACTCTAAGAGCAAATAATATGTTATTAAAATGTTTAAAGTTTACAAGAACAGTAGAGTATAACTCCATATGGTTGAAGAAAATGTATGCATGTCATGTGCATGCACACACACGTACACACACACACACACACACACACACACACACACACAGAGTAGATCCTCACTATTCATGGTAGTTCTGTTCTATAAAGAAGCTGCAAATACCAAGTTAGTGAATACTGAATCATTGCTCCTAGGAGAAATAGTTAGGTCCCTGTGAGCCAGAGATGACAATATGTCAACCAATCAACATATAACTATGTTTAGTGTGTGTTTCTGTTTAGCAACACTTTTTAAAAAATATTTATTTTTAGGAGAGCGCAAGCAGGGGAGGGACACAGAGAGGGGGACAGAGGATCCTAAGCGGGCTCCACGCTGACAAGTTGACAGTAGTGAGCCTGACATGGGGCTTGAACTCATGAACTGCGAGATCATGACCTGAGCCAGAGTCAGATGCTCAACCAACTGAGCCACCCAGGTGCCCATTTAAAAACACTTCTTTCATCTATATTGTTGATTCACTAGTATTGAACTCATGCCAACAGCACTATAACTTGTACCTGAATTAGGTTTATCACAACCTTCTTATGCTTAGGAATGTTAGACAGCACTTGAGCATTATGTCTGGGGGCCATTTAAAAGAGCAAAATCAACAACAAAAAGCACAAAACTAAAGAATGCAGCACTAACTAGACCACGGAAAGGACACTTGTCACGGGAGCTGAAGTAAGAAGGCCACGCGCTGCCCTGTCTGGCCTCAGCTGGGAGCCTGCACGACGGGCAGCCCACGGTTTGCACTGCTGTGCACAAACGAATCCCTGTGAATAGGCACCAAGTACGGATTTGAGTTGCAAGTATATTTTTAGCAGTGGCAAGTTCACATTTAAAGAATCCATGAATAATGAGGATTATAAATCCAGGATAATCTGGATTTAAAAAATTAAAAAAAAAAAAAAAAGATACAGATAAGCAAACAGTTGAGAATCAGTCTCTTTTCTCAGATGATTCTGAAGTGTGTATTTTCCCAGTCTTTTTTTCTGTTTGTAAATGTATAGAGTCAATCCTCATTATTCATGTATGTATACATATATGTATGTATATATGTGTGTGTGTGTGTGTGTGTGTGTGTGTGTATACACACACACACATACATACCCAGAAGTATGAATAAGCAATCCAGGATAATCTGAATTTAGAAAACCGGAGCATAAAGATTTTATTTTTGATGATACAACATTTAAATCTTAAAAAAACTTGATGTTGTTTACTTGAAAACATACCTTATTTATTTCTTGTGTTAGAGCTTGAACTGAATATATGTTCAGACTTCCATTTTCCATAATGGATGCAATGTACCGTCCATGTGGACTAATTACTGATGAGCTAATTCCTTCATCAAGGCTCCCAATTTCAAAGAGAAGTTTGCAAGTCTGTATATTAACAAATCTCATGATACCATCTTGACTTAGCACTCCAAGAACCTAAGAGTAGAGAGAAATAATATGAGTTCCAAAAACATACTTATTTTAACCTCCCTCCCTTCCTCCCTGCCTCCCTGCCTTCCTTCCTAAGAGAGAAAGAGAGAATGCCCAAGCAGGGTAGAGAAGCAGAGGGAGAAAGAGAATCTTAAGTAGGCTGCACGCTCAGTGCAGAGCTAGACATGGCGCTCCATCCCCTGACCCGGGATCATGACCTGAGCTGAAATCAAGAGTCAGATGCTCAAATGACTGAGTCATGCAGGCCCCCCCAAAACACATTTAAAAGTCAAATGTCTCTTGGGGCACCTGGGTGGCTCAGTCAGTTAAGCATCCAACTCTTGATTTTGGCTCAGGTCATGATCTCGTGGCTGTGGGATCGAGCCCTGAATCAGGCTCTGTTCTGACGGCGTGAAGCCTGCTTGGGATTCTCTCTCTCCCTCTCTTTGCCCCTACCCCACTCGCTCTCTCTCGGTCTTTCTCTCATAATAAATAAAAAACACTTAAAAAAGTCAAATGTCTCAGATGTTAACTAGACTTATTATAGAGATCATTTCACAATCGAAATGATCGAATATCGCAATTTCGCAATCAAAATATCGAATCATCATGGGGCGCCTGGGTGGCTCAGTCGGTTGAGCGGCCGACTTCGGCTCAGGTCATGATCTCGTGGTCTGTGAGTTCGAGCCTCACGTTGGGCTCTGTGCTAACAGCCCGGAGCCTGAAGCCTGCTTTCGGATTCTGTGTCTCCCTCTCTCTGACCCTCCCCCATTCATGCTCTGTCTCTCTGTCTCAAAAATAAATAAACATTAAAGGAGTATACAAAGTATACTTATAAAAAAAAAATCGAATCATCATGAAGCTAATCTTTTATGCCAATTATACATCAATTTTTTAAAAAGTCAACTCTCTGAAAGTCAAACTATACACACTTACATGTACACGTATGTATGTATTTATATACGGGGTTTGGTTGTTTTTGTTTTGAGGGGAGGACAGACAGAGATTATATTCACAAAGGGCCATCATATATTTCAAAATTGCTAATTATGGCTCATGTAGATTTGCCCTATTCAGGTCCAGGTAAGCCTGGCTCTGACCAAAACCAGTAAGGTGCCCGTGCTGGGAGACTATGGCAAATGATCAGCCAGCCCTTCACCTGGACCTCCACACTGGTCGTCAGAGGCAAGGAGGGGAGGGCTTGCTCTCGCTCACCACACCCACAGCTTGATGAGAACTGGCATCTGTCCCTCATGCACCCAGCTCTGGGCAGTGGTAACAAACATTTGGGGGAAGAAAGAAAGTCTGTGGGCTGCACAGACAGTAGAAGGGTAAGAAGGAAACTAGTCTTTTAAGGGGAAAAATTTAGTCTTAAGTCACACAATTTGAAAAATTAAAAACATGTACTAAAAAAGCATAAGCAAATACACAATAAACTCCTCTACTGCCTGATCTATGCACAGGCTCTTTTCCCAGTGCCGCTGGCTGGTAAGCAGTGCCACCATGTGACTGCATGAAATGCTCATGTCACTTGTTATATGGAAGACGACAGTTGGTTGTGGGAAACCCCCTCATCCACAGCTGATGCAACCTCTCTGGGGGGCAATTTGGCAAGATCTCTCAAAGTTACAGATGTACCTGATTCTGAGAACCACTGCTTCAGCTCTGGGATTTTATCCTACAGACAGGATGTATGAAATGGTACATGCAAAAAGTTATTCAGTTATTCTATTTATTTACTCACTCACTAACTCAGGCAATCTTTATACCCAATGTGGGGCCTGAACTCATGACCTTGAGGCCAACAGTAGCATGCTCTTCCAACTGAGCCAGCCCCAGGCTACCCTGGTGCAGCGTTATTTGTAATAAAGAAGGACTAAAAACAAGTTAGGTGCCCAATAACAAAGGACTGGTTAAAAACCTATAAAATACTATGCAGCTGTTAAAAAAAAAAAAAAAAAAAGAAGCTTTGTACTGACATAGAATAAACCATCTTCGAGGGCAGTGAAGAAAACAAAAACAAAAAAAACAAAAAAAGTGAAGAAAAGCAATGTGCAAAGCTGCATTTTTTATATGGCAGAAGGGCAGTTCATGAGATTGAGCCCTGCGTCCTCTGTGTGGACAGTGCAGAGCCCGTTTGGTTTCTGTCTCTTTCTCTCCCTGCTTGTGCTCGCTTGCTCTCTCTCAAAATAAATAAATAAACTTTAGGAAAAAAAAGTGGCAGAAACAGTGGACTATTATAACAGTAGCAGTTATGGAGAATAACTGGACAAATGGAAAAGAAGAGATTTCACTTGACTGTCTTTTTTTTTATGTTTTCCACCTTGGGAATGCATTA
Organism: Prionailurus bengalensis; assembly: GCF_016509475.1. Classification (NCBI taxonomy): domain Eukaryota; kingdom Metazoa; phylum Chordata; class Mammalia; order Carnivora; family Felidae; genus Prionailurus; species Prionailurus bengalensis. Next base: position 66,520,858 of record NC_057353.1, on the reverse strand, counting down.
TCTATTCAAAAACTTAAGTTGGAGGCAGCCACCTGGCTCAGTCAGTAGAGCATGCAACTCTGAATCGCAGGGTCATGAGTTATATATAACTTGTTAAAGTACAAGACTCAAAATAGTCAATTTAAAATAAGAACGTTAAGGTTTAACTACTCAACCATTAAAAAGAAAAATGGTGTGGGGGCATCTGGCTGGTTCAGGCAGTAGAGCATGTGATACTTGATCTCAGGGTCATGAGTTCAAGCCCCATGTTGGGCATGGAGCCTACTTAAAAAAAAAAGATGAAAAAGATAAAATAAAATACATAAGCAAAGAAAAAAAATGTTTAAATGCTGTGTAGAGGGGGAAGTACTTTGCAAATTAAGGCAAGATACAAAGAAAACATGTTTCATAAAACTAAGGCAACCAGTTATGGTAGGTAGAACACAGTACAACAAGGAGAAAAATTTTATTTTTTTAAAATTTTTTTTTAATGTTTATGTTTATTTTTGAGACAGAGAAAGACAGAGCATGAACGGGGGAGGGGCAGAGAGAGAGGGAGACACAGAATCGGAAGTGGGCTCCAGGCTCTGAGCCATCAGCCCAGAGCCTGACGCGGGGCTCTAACTCACGGACCGCGAGATCGTGACCTGAGCTGAAGTCGGACGCTCAACCGACTGAGCCACCCAGGCACCCCAACAAGGAGAAAAATTTTAATCTTAGCTCCTCCTTTTTAATCTTTATAATTAATAGGAATGTTGACAAGTCCCTTAATGTTTTTAAGCTTTAATGTCAGTCTATGTAACGGAGAGAGTACCTTCCATGCCTGTGTGCAAATAGAAAATAATATGTTAAAACACCCTGTAAGTCATAAAGTATGACATAAATTTAAAGTATATAGATTTTAGAAAAAGGTTAAATTGTCAGTAATACACAAAACCTAATATTTTAAAACTTTTTCAATTTTAGACTCTTCGCAATATCAGCAATTTCAAGTCTTTGTAACAACCAGGGTACAAGTTAACTAGGAGAGCTATTAATATAGTTCAGAAATTGATATGCTCTTTCTCAGAAAGTATAATGTCCTACATTTATTTATATTACTAACCTGATTAGAACCAGCATCAAAACTATCAGGAAGAAATTCTAGATGGCGAATGGCTCGAACTTTAGTAGGCATCTGAATAATTCTAAATAGCTGTTTAGCTTCCAAGCACCACAAGTGAAGGTGATTTGATTTACCCCCAGCAGCCAGGATTCGACCATCTCTGTATAACAAAAGGTGAGAAATTAGGACTACGTGAATAGTTTTTAAATTTTTTTTAATATTTATTTTTGAGAGAGAGAGAGAGAGAGAGAGACAGACAGTGTAAGCAGGAGAGGGGCACAGAGAGAGAGAGAGAGACATAGTATCCGAAGTAGGCTCCAGGCTCTGAGCTGTCAGCACAGAGCCCAACCTGGGCTCGAACTCACGAACCGTGAGATCATGACCTGAGCCAAAATCACACGCCTAACCGACTGAGGCACCCAGGCACCCCTAATGTGAATTGCTTATGGTAGCAATGTCCAGTATGATCCAACATGATAGAAATATTCTGTATCTACACTGCTCAATATGGTCACTACTGGCCACATGTGAATGAGAACTTGAAATGTAGCTAATGCTTCTGAAGAAATAAATTCTTAATTTTATTTACTTATTTTTTAAAGTTTATTTATTTTGAGAGGGAGACTGAGAGAGCACAAGCAGGGGAGGGGCAGAAAGAGAGGGAAAGAGAGACTCCCAAGCAGGCTCTGGGCTGTCAGTGCAGGGCCAGTTGCAGGGCTTGATCTCACAAACCGTGAGATCATGACCTAAGCCGAGATGAAGAGTCAGAGGTTTAACTGACTGAGCCACCCAGGTACCCCATATTTAATTTTTATGAAGTAGTTCATGCACCCAGTAGCTACCACATAGGAAAGCTCAGGTTTATAGCATATATTTTTTTACCTATTGTATTAAGACACCAGCTTAACATGTTTGTTCGATGACTTGATTGAGAATTTCTGAGTAACATTTATCTTTTATAGCATAATCTCAAAGTTAACACCCTCCAACTTCCTACATTTCACACATGACTATACTGAACTGGTACAACACCGCTACACGAAAACTCAAGAAGCCCAAGCTTTTTTTCCTGCTCAAAGAAAGCTACTTTTAGAAAGGTACAAAAAGAATAAGCTGTATTAACTTGCAAGGCTGTTGCCCATTCATTCACCAAGGACTTGTAGTGTCTAATACAAGCCAGGTATCATTTCGGTCACCAGGGACACAATGGTGAACAAGGCAGGGAAGATTCCTGATCTTGGGGATTTTCAGTCAAAAGAAAGGCAAACAAATAAATGAACTCGATCTCAGCTGATAAGTTCTATAAAGAACTATACAATGAGATGGGAGTTACAGAGCTGGGAAAGGAGAAAGGTCTACTCCCTAAAAAATGAATGAGCCAGGGGCACCTGGGTGGCTCAGCTGGTTAAATGTCTGACTTCGACTCAGATCATGAGATCAAGGTTCATGAGTTTGAGCCCTGCATTGGGCTCTCTGCTGTGAGCACAGAGCCCACTTCAGATTCTCTGTCCTGCTCTCTGGCCCTCTCCTGCTTATGCTCTCTCAAAAATAAATAAACATTAAAAAAACATTTAAAAAATGTGAATGAGCCAGTCACGGGATGATTTGGAGGAAGAATTCCATGCTGGTCGGTATTTCAGACTGCAGTGCACAGTGTGAGAAAGGAATAAGCTTGTACCTAAGGAAGAGTAAGAAGCCTCACTCAAGTGTGGTCCTAACCATGTTAGGGAAAGGAAATAGGACAAAGGAGAGGGAGACGAAGGCCAGATAACAGAGGTCTCAGGAATATTATGGGAAGTTTGGATTTTATTCTAAATATCAGGGAAAGCCTTTCAAGGGAGTTCAACAGGGAAATGACATGATTTGACTTATTTGACTAATGGTTTAAAAAGACCACTCTATCTGCTATGTAGAGACAGACTTTAGGAAATAAAATTGAAAACACTGAGACCAAATAAGGAGACTATTACAGGAACCTGAAAGAGACTAGGATAGTTGGAGGTAGGTGATACTGTGGCAATGCACAAAAGATCAGACCAATTCAAGATATAATTTGGTGGAATTGATGGGATTTACTCATGACTTAGAAGTGGGTAAGAGCAAATGAGGAAATAATATGTATTTTCTAGCACTTTCCACTGAAAAGGCCTAGAGACATTGACCAAATCAGTCACAAGGAGTGTCCCCTAGCATCCAGACTGGGTCTTGAAATATCATTACCCACACAAATGAAACCAGGTTTGGGGCACCTGGGTGGCTCTGTGGGTTAGGGGTTGGACTCGATTTCAGCACAGGTCATCATCTCATGGTTTGTGGGATCGAGCCCCATGTGGGGCTCACAGCCCAGAGCCTGCTTTGGATTCTCTCTCCCTCCCTCCCCCCCCCACTCCCCTGCTCATGCTCTCTCTCAAAATAAATAAATAAACTTAAGAAAAAAACAAAAAACAAACCCAGGCTCTTTAGAAAAGTGGCTGATACCAGGTTTGGGACAGAAAATATACAAGATAAGCCTGGAGCATTTTGTTAGATTAGAAACAATGAGAGCTTTCAAAACAAACAACTGGAGTTGTATCAAAAGGGTTCAAAGCCAACTTGAAGAGGATCCCAGTGGTCAACAATGAGAGAACTGCAGCATCACTAAGAATAATGTTAATGGATTAAATCACAGTTACTATTTAAATCCATTCATTCACAAAGATTAAGGGCAAAAGCCTTCACTGGCTACCTTGGGAAGAGGCCAATGAACAATTCATTATTTTTCATAACAATTTTTTTTAAAAGAAGGGAAATTAAGCATTTATCCCGCATTTCATTACAACCTATAAAGTAACCAGAGAGTTAACGAGAGGAAGTTTTTTCTTTAGAAAGATTCTGGTTAATAAGGGAAGAAGGAATGACAGAATGAGCATAGCACCATTTTGCTAACCTCAAATGCAATACTGGATCTAGGTCATGACCATCGATGACCACTAATATCACAAGAGAAACGTTCCTCCTGATGAAAGTACACAAACCACCTATCATGCTTCTTGCCCCCAAATCAAGCCTGAATCAGACCAAGCCTCCAATTTACAAAAAATATAGGTGTAAGCAGTTTACAGGAAATACAGATGAGAGAGGGTCACATTAAAACACCACCACAGGGATGCAAAAAGAAAATCTGGAAATACAGAGAATGCTATAGGACAAATGACCAGTTCCTTAAATAAGCTGCAAAGAAAAAATTTAAAAAGAGATATATTAACCAAGACACTGTGTGAACCTTGATTCCTGATTTGAACAAAGATTAGATACGTGAGACTATTAAGAAATTATTCATTTTTAAAAGTGTGGTAATAGGTTAACTAACTGAAATTTAAATAAAAACTTGGGGGAGAAAAGTGGTAATAGTACTACGGTTATGTTCGAAAAGGACTCTTTCCTTTAGAGATACACACTGGAATACTTACGGATAAAATGATATGCATGGGCTTTGCTTTAAGGCAACGAGGTAGGTAGCAGGAGGCAGTAATGGGTGGAGTTACAGATAAAATAGAGGTGGCTATTAGTTGATTATTACAACTAATAAGAATACTCTAGTTAGGGGGGGCACCTGGGTGGCTCAGTCGGTTAAGCGTCTGACTTCGGCTCAGGTCATGATCTCACAGTCTGTGAGTTCGAGCCCCACGTCGGACTCTGTGCTGACAGCTCAGAGCCTGGAGCCTGCTTCCGATTCTGTGTTTCCCTCTCTCTCTGTCCCTTCCCCACTCGTGCTCTGTCTCTCTCTCTCTCAAAAATAAATAAACATTAAAAAAAAATTTTTGTGGGGCGCCTGGGTGGCGCAGTCGGTTGAGCGTCCGACTTCAGCCAGGTCACGATCTCGTGGTCCGCGAGTTCGAGCCCCGCGTCGGGCTCTGGGCTGATGGCTCAGAGCCTGGAGCCTGTTTCCAATTCTGTGTCTCCCTCTCTCTCTGCCCCTCCCCTGTTCATGCTCTGTCTCTCTCTGTCCCAAAAATAAAATAAAAAAAAAAACGTTGAAAAAAAAAATTAAAAAAAAAAATCCTCTTGATTTAAAAAAAAAAAAAAAAAAAATTTTTGTAAATAAAAAATATAAAAAGAATACTCTAATTAGGGCTTCATGTATTTTTATATTTTTCTGTAGATTTGAAATTTGCCACAATACAGTAAAAAGTTTTACAGCTCATATGTCAGTTTGAAGGAAACTTTTCTCATATGACCGTAAGATAATGAAAACAGGATGAAAATTTGTAAAATTTTACTGGAAGCTAGATTTCTTAAAAATTCTCAGTGTTGTGGGGGAGGAGGAGCTAAGTCAAAGGAGCGTGTGAGTCTTTATCTCAGGGTCATGAGTTTGAGCTCCATGTTGGGTGTAGAGATTACAAAAACAAAAAAACAAACAAAAAACCCCCCAAAAAACTTAATAAAAAGGTAAAATGCACATTACCTGGTCACGGCAAACACTTTGTATAATACACTAGAGCTTTCAGGTGGAGCTGGCAGTTGATATTTGCAAGAAAGAGTATCACATTCCCAGGCGAAGATGGAATTATCTTTAAAACAGCTGAGGATGGTATTACTTAATGGTAAAAAGAAAACCTAAAAAAGGAGAAAAACAATTATTGTTCACATAATGATCATATAGCCCATAGCCCTCTTTAAATTTAAAATTATCCAGGTTGGGGCACCTGGGTGGCTCAGTCGGTTAAGCGTCCGACTTCAGCCAGGTCACGATCTCGCGGTCCGGGAGTTCGAGCCCCGCGTCGGGCTCTGGGCTGATGGCTCAGAGCCTGGAGCCTGTTTCCGATTCTGTGTTCCCTCTCTCTCTGCCCCTCCCCCGTTCATGCTCTGTCTCTCTCTGTCCCAAAAATAAATAAACGTTGGAAAAAAAAAAAAAAAAAAAGAATAAATACAACGTTAAAAAAAAATTTTTTTTTTTAATTAAAAAAAATAAAACTATCCAAGTTGTTGGGGCTTCTGGGTGGCTCAGTCAGTTGAGCATCCGACTCTTGAATTCTGTTCAGTTCGTAATCCCAGGGTTGTGGGACCGAGCCCCGTGTCTGGCTCCACACTGAGTGTGGAGCCTGCTTAAGCTTCTCTCTCTCTCTCTCTCTCTCTCTCTCTCTCTCCCTCCCTCCCGCATGCTCTCTCTCTCTCTCAAAATAAGATAAAATAAAGTAATACAAGTAGTCAATTTTTCTTTTAAAAAGTTACTTTTTCTTGGGGTGCCTGGGTGGCTCAGGCTTGGTTAAGCATCTGGCTTCGGCTCAGGTCATGATCTCACCATTCATGAGTTCGAGCCCCACGTAGTGCTCTCAGTGCAGAGCCCACTTTGGATCCTCTGTCCTACCTCTCTCTCAAAAATAAATAAACATGAAAAAAAATTGTTTTTAAGATTCTTTTTTTAGTGTTTATTTATTTTTGAGAGAGAGAGCGAGAGAGCAAGTAAGCAGGGGAGGGGTGGATAGAGACAGAGACATAGAATCCAAAGTGAGCTCCTGGCTCTAAGCTGTCAGCACAGAGCCCAACACAGGGTTCGAACCCATGAGCTATGAGATCATGACCTGGGCCGAAGTTGGGCACTCATCCGATTGAGCCACCCAGGTGCCCCTAAAAAAAAAAAAAAAACAAAAAAAAACAAAAAAAACCTTAAAAAAAAAAAGTTACTTTTCCTTAAACTGGGAAAAAAATACATTTACAACATATGATGGGATAATACTGACATCTCACATACTATCATAAACTAAAAGGAAAAGTTTCTTAAATAAAAAATAGGGGACTAAAATAACTAGGCAATTCATAAAATACTAAGTAAAAATTTTAAAACATTTAACCTTACAAAAGATTGAAATGAAAACAATGATAGCATTTTATGAGTATCAAACTTACTATAAAAATAACACACACATATACATGCACACAAACTACATATGCTAACATGTGTATTCTATTTACAAACTATATACTAATATAAACACAATGAAATACTGGCTACTCATAAATGTTAAAAATACTAAATGTTGGTGAGAGTATAGGAAACAGGCACTGTTATACATGGCTGCTGGTAATAAAAATTGGTTACAGATACTGTACAACACATTTCAACAGCCTTGAAAATACACATCACTCCTAAACTAGTCAGTTGGCTTCTAAAAGTTAATCCTTTGGAAAAAAATCAGCAAAGTGCGTTGAGATAAATGTACATAAATGTTTGTTGAGCATTATTTATAAAAGTAAAAAGTTGAAAACAAAAACATGGTATTTTATTCATGACTATTTAATGGACAATTGAGATGGAACTTAATAGCAAATTTGAAAATACCATTTTTTGCTAGTTTCTATACATAAACACTAAACGATGCTTACTTTTTAAAAAAATTTCTTTACTGTTTATTTATTTTTGAGAGAGAGAGAGAGACAGAGAGACAGAGAATGAGCAGGAGAGGGAAGAGAGAGATGGAGACACAGAATCCAAAGCAGGATCCAGGCTCTGAGCTGTCAGAGCCCAACACGGGGCTTGAACTCATGAATGATGAGATCATGATCGAAGCTGAAATCAGACACCCAACGGACTGAGCCACCCAGGTGCCCCAACACTGCTTAATTTTGATAATATAAAATTTTAGTTAAAATTCACCATTTTCTCATAAGACTTTCAATGGCCTCTAATAAAATTTTGTGTCATTTGTGTAAAGCACACAAAGGGAGGGAGGGAGGGAGGGAAGGAAGGAAAAGAAAGAAGTAAAGAAAATGGAAGAAACCAATACCCTAAGAACCAACTATTCCTGCCCATCTTCTCAAAATACGTCTCCTCAAATAGCCTGAGATATTTCCCATGGTTTAATCCTTAGCTACATCTCTAGCTCTTTATTCTTTCATTCCCATCTAGAATAGACTTCACTACATCCAAGCTTATTGTAATACTTTGTATTTGAACATAGGATTTGTTCTTGTGTTGGACAGGAACAGGGATTCACCGAGAAGGCAGAACCCCTTGGACAATCTGTAGTCTCTTTTCTGGCCCCTGATTTGTCACACACCTTCAGAATTTACTAGTGTCAGAGGGAGGCCTATTTTCTCTTGAAATGCTACATTCTTCGGGGAGGAAGCGCTCAACGTTTTTAACGCTGGATTGGAGCGTCTCTTGAGTATTTACAATCAGGATATGGCTGTCATCACAATAATGAGAGGGAGCAGGCCAAAAAGGTCCAGGGGAAAAGCAGGGTCAACGTCACATCTACTGTGGCTGTTTCCAGTGTTACAAAAATAACAAATCAATAAGGCACCTGTATGAAATACTTCTGCAACTTTCCATGTAATTTATGTTTTCACCTAAGCTATATATATACACAGTTAAGAAATGATTCTAATAGTTAATGATATTACTATAAAAATTTCAGGGAATGGAAACCTGTTATTTTTATAACAATAGTTGAAGGCTGTTATCATGAACTGTTCTGTCTGATATACATATAATAGTATCTTTTTTCAAAAGCAAATAATGATAAAAAAACACAGCCCTTACACACATACCTACATAGTACACTATGGGACATACTGGTTAATAAAAACAATCTACTCAGTGTTAATGCTAATAAGACACAATAAAAAATGCTAATCTGATTGCTGCCCTTGCCTGATTCAACCCTCACTTTTGTCCTTGGCCCACTTTATCAAAGACAATCACTGGTATATCATTCGCCAACAGATTCAGGAAGATTTATAACCGGAAGTTCTTACTGAAAGCATGTGCAGTGAATACCCTGTGATCTGTAATGAAGGCTGAGACGCTATTTCAAAACCAATGTGGAAAAAAGTAACTTAAGATTTTTATTATAATTAGCAATATTTTTCTAGAAAAGTAATAAAGTTTATTCCTTCTGGGAGAAGCAAAAGCTTTAAAGTTAATGAGCACCAACTGCTATTTTAGGGGAAGAGCTGTGATAGATTATTGCCTACATGATTATTCATTACTAGATTTGTGATTTTAATTGCCAGATTTTAATGATTATAAAATTGTTCCTAATGAATCATGTCATTATTTAGATAGTGTCATGTCTTGACAATCATAAAAAGCTTAGAAAAAACTTCAAAAGCACTAGCAAAACATACTTTTTGGAGGGTTGGGCATCAGGGTGGGGCTGCAGTTTTCCTTGTAAAATAGGAAAATCCAGGCTTTCCAACTCACTTTTGAATTAAAAAAATTTTTTAATGTTTATTTATTTTTGAGAGAGAGAGGGAGAGAGAGAGAGAGAGAGAGTGGCAGGGCGGGGACGGGGGGGGCGATGAACAGAGAGAGAGGGAGACACAGAATCCAAAGCGGGCTCTGGGCTCCAAGCTGTCAGCACAGAGCCTGATGCGGGGCTCAAACCCACGTCCAACTCACTTTTGAGAGGCCTGTGAGCTCTTCTGAAAGTTAAGAGTTCAGGATGGTAATAAGAGCAAATGTACAATTAAGTCAAACGTACAATTGAGGAAAAATTTAGCAAGCGCCAACTGTGTACAAAAAGTGAATTAAGGGGGCGCCTGGGTGGCGCAGTCGGTTAGGCGTCCGACTTCAGCCAGGTCACGATCTCGCGGTCCGTGAGTTCGAGCCCCGCGTCAGGCTCTGGGCTGATGGCTCAGAGCCTGGAGCCTGTTTCCGATTCTGTGTCTCCCTCTCTCTCTGCCCCTCCCCCATTCATGCTCTGTCTCTCTCTGTCCCAAAAATAAATAAAAACGTTAAAAAAAAAAAAAAAGTGAATTAAGTTTGGCAACACATTCTTTGTAAATGTTTTCTTACATGCATCAGAAAACCTTCTCTGACATATACTGAACCACAGTAATCAGAAATCCTAGGATTTATTAAAAAATCCCAAACTAAATATTTAATTTAAATATTCTACCTCAAACATCAACAAAATAATCAAAATCTACTAATAGGAAGAGGTATGACTGGCTTACCTGAGAGGCAGTATGGTATCCTGGAATGACTTTGGGGTAAGACGGGCCTACAGTCAAACCACGCGTCTTTGGTAAGCTATGTGACCCAGGGCACATTACTTTGTGTTTCTGAACTTCCGATTCCCCATTTGTAAAATGAGAATGGTATCTAACTTTAGAATTATTTAAGTTTAAAAATAACTAAATGAAGTGTAAGGTACACAGTGAATACTCAACAATGGGTTATCTATTGTTATTGGTATTGATTACTGCTAGTGCCAGGTACAAAAACCCAGTGGAAAGATGTTGGAATGACAGGTTCTATCTATCTATCTATCTATCTATTTACTTATTTATTTATTTTGAAGTTTATTTACTTATTTTGAGAGACAAAGAGAGCTAGTGGGGGAGGGGCAGAGAGAGACAGAGAGAAAGGCAGAGAGAATCCAAGTGGGCTCTGTACTGACAGCAGAGGTTCGAACCCACGAACCGTTAGATCATGACCCAAACCAAAACCAAGAGTTGGACGCTCAGCTGATGGAGCCACCTGGGTGCCCCAGAATGACAGGTTCTTTAAAAACATTTTGAAATCAAAGGTCCACGGTTATTTATCTGAAACCCTTGGTGCCAGATATGTTCCAGAATTCAGAATTACTTCCACTTTAAGAAAGGTAATATGATGCGTATTTTGTAACATTACGTGTGGAACCTGGGGCAATACTCCATACTCAAACATATTAATATTTCAGCCTCATGTCAATTCAGTTCAGATTTTGCTGCCAAATGAATTTAGGCAAGATCGGATTTTGCCACCAAGTAAGTTATTTAAAAACTTTCGGGTTTCTGAATTGCTGATGAGGTATCGTTCATCCATTTCATGTAGTTCGAAAGAAATACAACACAGTTACCTTGCGGCTTTTTAAACAGGCATCTGACTGGGCTGAGATAATCCCGTAACAGAACCAGATAACGGGTAGCAGAAACAGTAGCAGCTGCAGCTGACTTGTACTGTGCTCTGTATGCACCATCCCCCTCCCTCCTGAAGCCAACACTAAGGCGAATGCTGCTACTGTTTGCATCCTACTCATAAGGTTAGTGGCTCGGCTCATTGAAAATGTTGAACATGAATCTAGTCAAGCCTTTAGCTTACAAGAAATACAAATGAGAGAATAAGTTAAATGAAATAATGAAGAAGAGTGAGAACAAATCCAGAATTTGGGGCATTTTCCAGGACAGCTGTCCTGGTTGCTCTCAAAATAAATAAATGAGAGGTGTCTGGGTGGCTCAGTCGGTTGAGCATCCGACTTCGGCTCAGGTCATGATCTCATGGTCCAGGGGTTCAAGCACCGCATCAGGCTCTGTGTGGACTGCTCAGAGCCTGAAACCTGCTTGGGATTCTGTGTCTCCCTCTCTCTCTGCCCCTCCCCAACTTGCACTCTGTCTCCGTCTCTCAAAAATAAATAAATGTTAAAATAAATAAATAAATCGGGGCACCTGGGTGGCTCAGTCGGTTAAGCATCCGACTTCTGCTCAGGTCATGACTTCGCAGTTGGGGAGTTCGAGCCCTGTGTCGGGCTCTGTGCTGACAGCTTGGAGCCTGGAGCATGCTTTGAATTCTGTGCCTCCCACTCTCTCTGCCCCTCCTCCTCCCCTGCTCATGCTGTTTCTCTCTCCTTCAAAAATAAATAAACATGAAAAAAATTTTTTAAACAAATAAATAATAATAATGTCATAGGACAAAAATGGCAGAAGGGTATTTTAGATTAAAAAGAGCCATCATAGGGGTGCCTGGGTGGCTCAGTCAGTTGAGTGTCCAATTCCTGATTTCAGCTTGGGTCATGATCTCACAGTTCGCAGGTTCAAGCCTTGAGTCGGGCTCTGCATGACAGCTCGGAGCCTGCTTGGGACTCTCTATCTCCTCTCTCTGCCCTGCTCACATGCTCTTCTCCCTCTGTCTCTCTCTCTCTCTCTCTCTCTCTCTCTCTAAGACAAATAAACATTAAGAAAAAAAAAGGGCCATCATAAAATGAAACTCACAGCATCATTTGTCACCATGTATCACCAAAAAAAAAAAGCCACAAAAGTTCTACTTATTTATTTACTTTTGAGAGAGGGAGAGCACACATGCACTCCTAAGACAATCTTAAGCAGGCTCCACACCCAGCACAGAGCCTGACGCGGGGCTTGGCCTCATGACCGTGAGATCATGACCTGAGCCGAAATCAAGAGTTGGAAGCTTAACTGACTGAGCCACCCAGGCACCCCAAAAGTTGTTCTATTTGAAATACAGAATCAGAAACTGGAATAAATACATAGACTTAGTAAACACTTGGTAAGAATGAAAGTTTTACTTTTTTTTTTCTTTATTTATTTACTTATTTTGAGAGTGAGTGAAAGAGCAGGGGAGAGGCAGAAAGAGAGAAAGAGAGAGAGAGAGAGAGAGAGAGAGAGAGAGAGAGAGAGAATGAATCCCAAGCAGGTTCTGCACTGTCAGCACAGAGCCTGATGTGGGGCTCGAACTCACGAACCATGAGATCATGACCTGAACGGAAACCAAGAGTAGTCGCTTAACCAGCTGAGCCACCCACTTAACCAGCTGAGCCACCCGGGTGCCCCTAAAAGTTTTACTTTAAGATTAGCTTACAACTACTTCCTGTTTTCAACAGAATAAGCCAGGAGTGGCAACAATCAGGCCCTCCTTCGGTTCTTGTTTTGGACCTAAGAATGTTTCTTTTTTACCTTTTGAAAATTATTTCACTGTAGACAGTCATGTAAATATATACATAATATCTTCAATTTTGCTCTTGGTCTGCAGAATCAAAAATATTTACTATCTGGTCCTTTGAGAAAACGTTTGCAGGTAACATATAGACTATTATTTTAGAACAATACTTACATGCATACTGCATATTATACGTATGTTTTCTAAATCTTATTCTCCTATCACTAACTTTTGGAGTCCTATCTGTTAAACTAAAATATCTAAATGACAATGCAAGGTTAGAATTGGCAACTATCCAGCATCTACTAGTTTTAATTTCATGGTAAAAAGAACAGATGGGTTTTGTGTCATTGTTTCATAACTGTTTCCATTGTGGGTTCAATTCCAAGGCACTCTTCTTTAGAATTTAAAATTCAAGTTAAGCACTAAAGCAATTAAACAAGAAAAGACCCACTAAGATATTTGGCCTAAATCCCTGATGAATAAGCTGGCTACAACTTTTATCTTTTTTTAATTATTAAAGGCAATCTAAAGAACTCTGACATGTCCAGGGAGACTATAAAATAAATTTCTGGTTGACATGCCCTGCTAGCTGTTCATGTTAATGACCAAGAAAGTAAAAGCAATATTGTACATATAATATAACCTAAAGCAATCACATAGGAGACTCAGACAATCTTGAAAATAGTATTTAGCTAATCAAATGGGAGGAAAAAAATTAAGCCATAAAAGCAAAGAATTGGATATTCTTTTAAAAAGTGATTTATGCATAGAAAGGAATACTGATCAACAATAAAAAGGAATGGGGCACCTGGGTGGCTCAGTCGGTTGAGCGTCCAACTCTTGATTTCAGCTCAAGTCATGATCTCACGGTTCGTGGGATTGAGCCCCACATTGGGCTCTGAGCTGACAGCTTAGAGCCTGCTTGGAAATTCTCTCTCTCCCTCTCTCTGCACCTGTCCTGCATGTGCTCTGCCCTCTCTCCCCAAATAAATAAATACACTAAAAATAAATAAATAAATACATAAACAGGAATGAACTGCTAGTACATACAACAACATGGGTGAATCTCAAAATCATGCTGAAGAAGAAAAGCTTCATACATACCAACAGTGACTGGTTGTATTTATTTGAAATTTTATTTTATTATTTTTTAGAGAGAGAGAGAGAGCATGAGCAGGGGAGAGGAACAGAGGGAGACAGAGAGAATCTCAAGCAGGCTCCACGCTCAGCATGGAGACTGATGGCAGGGCTTGATCCCACAACCCTGGGGGTCATGACCTGAGCAGAAATCAAGAGTCGGACGCTCAACTGAGTCATCCAGGCGCCCCTTATTTGAAATTTTAGAACAGACAAAACTAATCTACGGTAAAAAAAACACTAGAATAGTGCTTACCCGGGAAGGGATATATGGGAACTTTCTGGGATGATGGTAATAATAGGATTGCACAGGTTACAAAGGTATATGTATTTGACAAAACTTAACAAATGAATACAAACATCTGTGCATTTCATTATATGTAAGTTTCACATCAACAGATACTGAGCCATAGTCAATTAAATTCAGTCTTAAGTATTTACAGGCAAATACATTAATGTCTGCAATTCACTTTAAAATGAAAAGCAAGAAAAGAATGAACAGTGGGACAGAAAGATGGATAGAACCTTAATACGGTGTTACAACAACATAATAACGTAATAACGAAAGTACAGTACAGGATAGTATAGGAACACGTTAACAGTAGAATCTACATGGCGTTCGTACATGTATTCACTGTGAAATTCTTACAAATCTGCTCCGTGTTTGAACTTTTTCAAAAACAAAAACCCGGTAAGTTAGAAATTGTAGCCACAAGCAACATCTTTCATCGCGTGGGCCACTCTGCTTCACTTGTTGCTGAGTTATAAGAACACGGCTATGTGGGACAAAGTACATCGTTACTCTCACATCATCTATAAATCCTGCTAACCGAGAAACGAGTCAGAGAAGCACAACAGACCAAGATGTGCCCCGCACTCACTGACCTTCTGTATTCCCACAGACTGTAGAATATTCAGCTTTCTTTTTCTCTGAAAGGTGTCCAAGTCCCACAGCTGTGCCGTATCAGAAGAAGTAGTGATGGCATATCTCCCTGATGCGTGCACAGAGATCGAAAATACTGATGATTCGTGTCCTCTCATCCAGCTAACTAGTTCCTTGGTAACTGTGGTAAAAAATAAGAGTCATACAGGGAAAACACGATGTATCATCCAAGGACTGATTCAACTGATAGCTAGGTATTTATCGTTAACACCTACAACAATGGAAGCTGGCCAGTTGATAAAATGCACAATGGAACAGGTTAGTAACGCGAATGTCATGGACATGTGAGGAGATGAGGCCAAATGAAAAAGAGTTTAAGAACAGCTTTAGATGTGGTGGTAGGGAGTTTGGGCTTTCTCTTGTAATAGTTTTACATAGAAGAGTATCATATCTGTTGTGTATTTCAGAGAGAGCACTCTGAAGATACATGAGGGATACGGTGGAAAGAAGGAAGAGACTAGACAACTAATTTATCTTTTGCGATAATAATCCAAGGAGGCGATAAGGAAGGTCTAAAATACAAATGTGGCAATGGACAAAGGAATAAAGTCAAGAGTTATGAAGGAGAAATTCAAACGGCTTTGTGATCAACTAGATGTATTGAAATAAAAGACGAGTTAAGACTTCAACGGTGCTAGTTTAGTTATATAACTAGATGGCGATACTATTAGCTGATTTAAGAAACACATAAGGAGAAACAGATTTAGCAGTGTGGGAAGAAGAAATCATGAATTTGATTTTTAAAATGGATCCTGAGGTGCGTGTGTGCATGAGAGAGAAGCACAGAAAACAGCCCGGCAGAGAAAATACCGAAAACTTCATTACAATTATCACTGGGTCACAGAATTATAAGTGATTTTTATGTTCTCTTTTACATTTTCCTGTGTTTCCAAGTTTGCTGTGGTGAACGTGTTTTACTGTTATGAACAGAATTTTTTCTTTCAGGAAGATGAAACTGAGGAGAATAATCAGAAAGCAAGATGTAAATCTGGGAAGCATTAAGACACAAAGTAGGTCAAAACTGAAAACAGAGGAACAGAGGAACAGAGAAACCCTTGGGGAGAGAGCAGTAGTTTCCAAACACCGGTCTGAAGTCTGGCATTAGTTAATGATCAAGTTTTCATTGGTCTTCAGTGAAATGAGAAAAATCAGGACAATGACATGAGTTTTTCATAAAGCTAAACTGAAAGTACTACCTTTTAATCTAGCATTCTATCCTTCTAAGTTTCTTTATGTTAAAAACGATCTCTTGTTTTATGAAATGAAGTTCTATCGTTTTTTCCTATGTCGGGAAAATTAAAAGTTGACAACCCATGTGGGTTGTTGTTCCTCTACTTTCTTTTTAATTGGGTAAACACTCCCTGAGTCTAGGGACCACTGAAAGAACACAGGAAAGACTACTGAGAAGCAGTCAGAATGGTGGGAGGAAAACCAAGAGAGAGAAGAGTATGAAAACTAAGGTCTTAATGTAAAGCAAAGTGTTAAATGCTACTGAGGGGTAGGGTGAAAAGTATAAAGAGAGCTTAAACAAACAGAGGTCACTGGGGCACCTGGGTGGCTCAGTCAGGTAAGCGTCCAACTCTTGGTTTTGGCTCAGGTCATGATCCCAGGGTCGTGGGATCGAGCCCTATGTCAGGCTCTTTGCTGAGTGTGGAGCCTGCTTGGGATTCTTTCTCTTCCTCTTTTTCTGCCCCTTTCCCACTCGTGCACGCACACACTCTCCCCCTCTCTCAAAATAAATAAAACATTTAAACAATCAGAGGTTACTAATGGCCTTAGAGAAGTCTCAACAGCGTGGAGTGGGGAAAGCAAAAATCAGAATCCACCAATGGGTGCCGTGAAGAAGCAAGATTTAGCAGTGAAGAGGGAGGTAGCTGGGGAGGTGGAGAAAACATCTTAAAGAAGGGGCTTCATTGGTAGGGGTGGGGCGTTCAACAGACAGAACAGATTGTAAACAGATGGAACTAAGAGAGAAGAAGAGAATGGGTGGAATCCAAGGGAGGCAATCACAGATGAGTATAAACATTTGGTTTTTTAGAACTTCTGTGTGTGACAGTAGTGTTTTTTTAACACCAAAAATTGGAGACAGTTTAAAGGCCACTGACAGGTAACAGGTTTAATAATTGTGGTGCTGCAAACATCTATAGAGTAGAATATTCTGTACTGATTTTAAACTTCTGTATGAATATTTTTAATGAAGTAAAGGAAATGACTCCACACGACAGTATAGATAGGATCATATATTTGTTAGAACGGAAAAGAGGCATATGCAGAGAAAACAGACTAGAAAGAGAAGTCCCTCCTGTACAAACACAGACTGTGTCTGGGCATCACTGAACGACGACTGGTTTGTCTTCGCACGTGCACAGTGACAGTGTAGTAGTGATTAAGAGCAGGGACCCTGGAGCTAGGCTTCCAGGTTAGGAATTCTGGCTCCACTGCTTACAAGCCGTGAGAGACCTTGGTTAAGTTACTTCTGTGCCTCAGCTTCCTCATCTGTAAATGGAGTTAACAATATCGATGTCTGTGGGTTTTATGATGATTAAAATTAACATGTATAAAGTCATAGAACAGTACCTGGCAAAGAGTAAACACTATGTAAGTGTTAATTATCGCTGTTATGACTGTTGTTATTACTATCTTTTAAAATATTCTATCAATTACTTTATTTACTTCTTTAATGTTTATTTATTTTTGAGAGAGAGAGCATGAGTTGGGGAGGGGCAGAGATAAGGGAGTACAAAGGATACAAAGAGGGCTCTGTGCTGACAGTAAAGAGCCCGATCCGGAACTTGAACTCCCGAACCGCAAGATCATGACCTGAGCCCAAGTTGGACACTTAACCGAGCCACCCAGGTGTCCTTCTATCAAGAAAAAAACAATACAGTTGAGGTATCTTTTCTCTTAATAAGAGGTTCAGTTTACAGAATGTTCTAAAAATACACAATGTAGTATAAAACACATAGGTTATATTAAGAAAGTTATTATTCTTGTACCTACATAGTAAGGAATTGGGGCTTCAAAGAGAGGTATGGCCTTTGTCTAGGTTCCTGGGAGACAATCTATAAACCCCTAAAATTTCCCCAGTGATAGGGTGTCTCTGTGATTCACGGCAGCTCCCTCAGACAACACCTGATGGCTTATCTAAGAAGAGAACCTCAGAGACTGGGCTGGCCACGCGGGAAAGATCAATCATGTGAGTGACTAGAAGGTTAGGGCGTTCAGCCACGTGATATCCGCCCAACCTCCAGAGAGAGGAGGAAGGCTGGAAATTTGAGTTCAAACAGGTGGGCAATAACCCAATTGGTCATAAATCTGTGTAACGGAGCCTCAATAAAAGTCCTGGACATCAAAGCTTAGGTATATGTTTGGTTTGGCAATACTCAGTGTGGAGGGCCACATATTGATGCTGGGAGGGGACTATGTCCCTAGGGATAACCGCAGCTTCTCCTTTGGGAGCCTCCCACTTTCTACCCTGCGTGTCCTACCTTTGGCTGGTTCTAATTTATATCTTTCCGCTGCATTAAACTATTATCATAAGTGGAGTGTGTTCCTGAGTTCTGTTGAGTCATTCTAGTGAATATCAAACCCAAAGGTAGCTGTGGGGAACCCTGAATTTGTAGCCAGCTGATCTGACGTGAGGGTGGTCCCGGGACCCCCAAACTTGTTGCTAATGTCTGAAGTGAGTGCTGTCTTGTGGGGACTACCCCCTCAGATGATACAGATTGGCAAATTCCTTGCAGTGCATCAGTCTAAGTTCTACTCATATTCAGAAGATAAACAGGAGGATTTCTTACCTGAATCGAAACATTTAATAGAGTAATCAGCTAACGCCACAAGGAACTCAGACTTCCTACGGAGATTAAAGGCCAGAGCTGTGCAAGCTTGTGCCGTTCGCTGAACAAGATTAAACCTATTAAGAGATTACTGCATTAGTATCAGAAATTCCTCCAACAATCATAAATTTTACGCTGGAGGAGTCCTTAGAGATGAAGAAAATGAAATGCAGAAAAATGAATGCCCATTGTGGTAGGCCAAAAATAGATTATGAAGAGTGCTGTATGCATGTAAAGGAATCTGGATTTTACTTACCAGGTTTTAAGCATAGCAGAATTATGACGAGACATGTCTTTTAGGAAGAGGATTCTGGCAGCAATGGCAAATGGATAGAGGGACAAGAAGAGACCATGAAGAAAGTTACTAAGGAGGTGCCTGGGTGGTTCAGTCGGTTGAACGTTGGACTCTTGGTTTCAGACCGTGATCTCACAGTTCATGAGTTCAAGCCCCAACTGACAGTGTGCAGCCTGCTCGGGATTGTCTTTCCCTCTCTCTGCCCCTCTTGCATACTCTCTCTCTCCAAATAAAGAAATAAACTTTACAATAGAATAAAATAAAACAAAAAAGAAGGAAGCCACTACAGAGCATCTCAATCAGAGTTACGGGTATAAATGGAAAGGACAAACAGGACAAGTGTCAGGAGTTAAGCGGGAGAGAGGCTTGGTGATGCAGCAAACATGAGGTGAAGAGGGAGGAATCAGGAATTCCTCACGTGCAAAATGAGGGTGAGAAAAGAGATCTCATAAGCTTGTTGTGATGATTAAGTGAGAGAATATGGTGATTGAATGAAATAACATATGCTAAGTGCTTAGCAGAGTACTTGGCACATAGCTAGAGTTTAATTTACTAAAAAAATCAAGTTTTCAAGATTGGGCAAAAGAGGGACAAGTCTGGGGCTAGGAAATAGGCCTGGTTTTAAATATGTCGAGTTTAAGGCCTTTGCAAAACATTTGGAGCTGTGCTGTCCAAGAAATGTAATGCAGGCCATTTAGGTGTAACTTAGAATGTTCTAGGAGCCACAGTGAAAAAGGTGGAAAAAGGTAAAGTTAATCTTCATAACATATTTTATTTAATTAATATATAATTATCATTTCAACATTTAATCAATAAAAATTATTGAGATATTTTACGTTATTTCTTTCATACTAACACCACATCTCAATTTGAACTGGCCAATTTTCTTTTATCTTTTTAATGTTTATTTAGTTATTTTGAGAGAGAGGCAGGGGTGAGGGGCAGAGAAAGAGAGGGGGAGAGAGAATTACAAGCAGGCTCCCTGATGTCCGCGCAGAGCCTGACACAGGGCTCGATCTCACGAACCGTGAGATCGTGAATTGAGCCTAAATCAAGAGTCGGACGCTTAACTGACCGAGCCACCCAACTGCCCCCGGAGTAGCCAACTTTCAAGGGCTCCAGGGCTCGATGAAGCTCGTGGCTCCTGCACGCGACAGCCTAATATAGAAGACATCCAGCAGGTAGTAGAAGCAGATCTGGGTTAACAGTATTTGCACAGCAGCTGAAAGCTTAGGCTTGCTGCTGATGAGATTATGAATGAGAATATGGGGACCATGGAAGGGAGCAGCCCAAGGACAGATGCCTGAGCAGCACAATTAAGGGGTAGGCACTGGCAGAAGAGTCAGCAAAACCAGGGGAAAAATGATCAGATGAGTAGAAAAATCAGGAAAGAGCTGTACCTTGAAGCAAAAGAAAAAATTCCAGGGAGGAGGGGAAAATGAGTATTTAGTAAGATGAGAGGGGCGCCTGGCTGGTGACTCTTGATTTCAGGGTCATGAGTTTGAGCCCCATGCTGGGTGTAGAAATTACTTAAAAATAAAGTCTTAAAAAAAAAAAGTACATAGTAGGATGAAAATTGAAAAGAGACCAGTAGATTAGGCAAGTAAGATTTCTGAGGGAAACCCACGTAGTGGGTGTTAGAATCAGACAAGCCCAATTTCAAGCCTCAGTTCTGCCACTTAACCTCTCTGCTTTACAGACGGAGAGAAAAGGGGCAGTGAACAAAATAAAAGAGAGGAACACTCATGGTGCAAAGTCTCAGGGGCGGCTATAGAAGATCAAGATTAGCACTGGAAGAAGTTAGGATCACTTATTTTTATGAATAAACTGACAAAGAGATACGGATGGTTATATATCTGAGGCTGCTCTGGGGAGGAGGAAAGGAAGCTTAAAAGTGTCTGTTTTCTAATGAGTAGGAGGCCACGTAGTTAAGTCAGAGTGGGGTCAAACACAAGGAGACAAGGAAGCAGGCAAAGGTTTGGAACGCTGGAGGAGAGTGGGAGAAGTAATAACTATTGATGAGCAAATGAAATGAAAGCATCATTAACGTTGAAGTCCATTATTCTGTAACGGCATCAATCAACAGTTATTTTTGTTTTCTTTAACAGTGGGAGCAAAGAAGAGACAGTTGTATTGATTTAAGATTGAGGATTGGCAGGGTAGGTAGGTTAGGCAAGAGTAAAGGGTGAGAGAATTGTGACTGTTACTTTTTTGGTAAAGAGCAGAAACAATGATTAACAGATTTCTACCTAATAAATCACAGATAAATTAATTATATAAGACCTCTTCCTTTCCTGAACGATTTGAGAGTAAGTTACCATGATCATGTTTCCTACAAAGAAGGAAATTCTCCCATATAATCACAATACAACTGTACGAAAATTACATTTATATGTTACCACCACCCAATCCTCAGACCCCATTCAATTTTGCCAGTTGTCCCCAGTAATGTCCTTAACGGCAAAAGGATCAGTCCAGATTCACGCCTTTACTTGTCATGTCTCTAGTCTCTCCCAGACTGGAACAATCTTCTGGTCTTTCTACAACTTTCATGACCTTGACCCTTGGGAAGATTGTAGGCCATCTTGTTACCCACTCCCTTAATTTAGCTTTGTCTGACTCCACTGATTAGATGCAGGTTACACTTCTTTGGCAGGAATACCATAGAAGTGAGACTGTTGTTTTCCCCGAGCCCCATCAGTGATTGGTCCCTCCACTCATTGACTTTAATCATTTGATACTAGTGTGGTGTTTGCTAGACTTCTTCAGTGTAAAATTAATCTTTTTCTCCTCTATAATTAGTAAGCATTTTGTGGGGAGGTGCTTTGTGACTATGTGAATATCCCTTCTCATGAAACGGTTTATTGATTACAGCATGAATTTATAGATTTCTATTTTACTCAATGGGTTATGACCCATTACTATCATTTTTTATTTTGATACTCAAAGTGTCTCCAATATGGAAAGAAGGAGCTCTTTTAAGCTGACATTTATATCCTTTTGATACTTTTTCTTTAAATAATTCCTTCTTTCTGGCTACATAACGTTCCAGGCTCGCCTTGTACTTTCCCTGCCTCCATCCTGAAACTGGCCATTTCTGCAAGGATCCAATTACTTTGAGCAGAATGTGATATTTAGAAAACAAATGGGCACTGGGTACATTCATTGCCACCAGGGTGTTGTTGCTCCCAGGTCCTATGAGCAGGCAAAGCTAGGAAAGAGCTATAATCCATTCACTCTTGGGGTGCTGAGTGGCTCAGTCAGTTAAGCATCTGACTCTTGATTTTGGCTCAGGTCATGATCTCATGGTCCTGGGATCAAGCCCCTCATCCGGCTCCATGCTCAGCATGAATTCTCTCTCTCGCTCACTCTATAGGCCCCTCTCCCATCTCTCAAAAAACATATTAAAGAAATAATAATAATTCAGGGGTGCCTGGGTGGCTCAGTCAGTTAAGCGTCCAATTCTTGCTTTCATCTCTGGTCACAATCTCACAGTTTGTGAGCTCAAGTGCCAGGTCGGGTTCTGTGCTGACAGCATGGAGCCTGCTTGGGATTCTCTCTCCTCTCTATGCCCCTCCCTCACACACATCCCTCCCCTCAAAAAAAGAAAATTCCTTCACTCTCTCATATACATTTCTATTTATTTCTATGTCTATATATTCAAAACCAGCAGTACGGACAGATACATTCAATATCAATCCAGTGCCACGGCGTTCATTCTAGTTTTCTACTTTTCCATATTTGTAACTACCCTTTCCGATTGTTAGAAACCTGGCCCCGTTATCCTCAACCTATTTACTCACTCCGTCAAAGCCCTCTGCCTTGCCCGTGATTGCCCCAACCCCCATGCAGGTACCTTCTGACTCTGGCCAGGCAGACAGGTCTCCCTCCCACCTACCCCCCTTGCAGGGATGACTCCCTCGATCAATCCCACCTAACTGCTTCTGTACTAAATTGTTCAGCAAAGGAAGAGGAGGCAGAAGAGTGAGGAACAATTCTTTAAAACTGCTACATGGGTAAACTGTGACAATAACGTACAAAGTAAAGTTCTTTCTAAATTGCCCGATAAAGTACCAGATGTTGATAAGTTAGCAACAGTAAATTTTTAAACTTAAGGGAAAACATGCTACTAGAGATACTGTTCCAACCGGAACTTTAATTCTCTAAAAAAAATCTAAACATATTTCCCATGCCTTCCCACTTTCTCCTGTCAGCACTTGTGACAGTGTTTTACAAGTTACCTGAAATACAGTCAGAACTTAATGAATCTTGCTGAATGAATAATTAATAGCAGGTACTAAAACTGGCAGTGAATAACTTATTAAATAAAGTATATATCAAAAGTATCTGCTCACCTGTTTCCATACAAGTCAAAAACATAGATATTTCCTTGATGGTCCCCGGCAATTAAGCAATCACCTGAGCTATCAAAAGCCACGTTCAAAAATCGCAAGACTTTGGGAAGGTAATCAGAAGAGCTGTGAATGATGTTCACTATAATTCTGTCAAAAACAAACAGACATTTAATTCTATGTCAAGCATTACTTGTTACTATGAAAAATACGGGTTTTAGAATATACTTCACTGACTTTGAAGTTTCCTGCCTACCCGCTCTTCCCTCTTCTCCCGCTGCTCTCCTAGAAGCAATCCGACCGTGATTTCTAAAAGCAGTTCAGAAAGTTATTTGTTATCAAAATGGCTGCTGTTCATATATTCATCAAGTACTTGGAAACTCACTATGTGTCAGACATTGAACAAGCCGGGACCTAAAAGTAGTTGATGGACATGGGCCCTGCCCTCATGGAGCTTTTGGTTTAGAAGTAAAAAAATTTCAGGGGCGCTTGGGTGGCTCAGTCAGTTCAGCGTTCGACTGCGGTTCAGGTCATGATCTCACGGTTCACGGGTTCAAACTCTGTGCTGACAGCTCACAGCCTGGAGCCTGCTTCAGATTTTGTGTCTCCCTCTCCCTCTCCCCTTCCCCTGCTTGTGCTCTGTCTCTCTGCCTCTCAAAAATGAATAAATGTTAAATTAAAAAAATTTTTTTAGGGGCGCCTGGGTGGCGCAGTCGGTTAAGCGTCCAACTTCAGCCAGGTCACGATCTTGCAGTCCGTGAGTTCGAGCCCCGCGTCAGGCTCTGGGCTGATGGCTCAGAGCCTGGAGCCTGTTTCCGATTCTGTGTCTCCCTCTCTCTCTGCCCCTCCCCCATTCATGCTCTGTCTCTCTCTGTCCCAAAAATAAACGTTGAAAAAAAAAATTTTTTTTTTAGGGGCACCTGGGCGGCTCAGTCGGTTAAGCGGCCGACTTCAGCTCAGGTCATGATCTCACGGTTTGTTGAGTTCGAGCCCTGTGTTGGGCTCTGTGCTGACAGCTCAGAGCCTGGAGCCTGCTTTACATTCTGTGTCTCCCTCTCTCTCTCTGCCCCTCTCCCACTTGTACTCTGTCAAAAATAAATAAAATGTAAAAAAAAAAATAAAAATTAGAACCCCTGACCCTTTGGGGTGCTTGGGTGGTTCAGTAGTTGGGCGTCTGACTGACTGGATTTCAGCCCAGGTCACAATCTTGTGGTTCATGGATTTGAGCTCATCAGGCTCTGTGCTGACAGTGCAGAGCATGCTTGGGATTCTCTCTCCCCCTCTCTCTGCCCCTTCCCTGCTTACATTCTCTCTTAAAATAAAATAAAATAACCCCTGACCCTCAAAACCTGATCATCCTTGATAACTGATCAATCTGATCACCCTGGCCTATCTTCATCAAGAATCTCCTTAGAGGCTGGTTTAGGCAGAAACCCATTATCCTAGATGTTTCATCTTAGTAATTTTCTACCCACTGACTCCCACCCTGCTCCTTGGCTGTACATTCTCACTTGCCCAGGCTGTATTCAGAGCTGAGACCATTTCTATACTGAGGTCTCCTCTCTTCTATTGCAATGGTTCCTGAATAAAATCTGTTTTTACCACTTTAACTACTGTCCAGATTTGGTTTTCCTTTGACATCCCCAAAGGGGAGAGGGGGAGAATAAATGTGTAATAACATCAAAATGTTCCCCAGCAATTAAAATCAGACAGAGCCAACGACTTTTCCCTCCACTCTTTTTTCTGTAACATTTTATTATGGGTTGGGATCACAAAATTCCAGGATCATTGTTCAAAATAAGGTAAAGAAAAACACTAATAAATAAATAAATCTGATTATAACCCTACCACCTAGACATAATCATAATTAATAGCAACATTCTGCCCTTTTGGTTTTTCATATAACTCAAGCATTTATTTTGGAACAACTGCCTTTCAGTTGCTCATAGGTTGCCTGACAGGTTCTCAGTCCTTAAAAATAATTAAAAAATCAAATATTTACCAAACACCAAGATGCTTGAGATACTATTTTAAGGTCTTTATAACATGCTAAGACAACCCTGTCTGGTAGGCATTATTAGCTTCACTTAAAGTCTTAGTGATTAACCTGCCCAAGGTCACAGAGTTAGTAAATGGACATTTACTTCAACTAAAGTCCATCTGACTCCACGTGATAACAATGAGCTTTAATGAACAAAAAAAAAGCTACATTTTCATGGAAGCAGCAAATAACATTTGCATAAAACTTGTTTCTTTTCTGTTTTTGAATCTTGCATGTATATCCAGATATTTTTTTAACAGCAAGAAATAGAATTACTGTGGGCTGGCAATAACTTTCAGACCATTTAGAAAATATCAGAAGAAGGGGAGTATTTATACAAACTCCAAGTTTGGAAATGAAAATCCCTGCTGAAGAATCCCTACTCTAAACAAAAATTTTTATCCAATTTTTATTCAGAGTTGATATAGCATTGCTAGGAGGCTGACAGCAATTGGAAACCAAACAAGCAGCCAGTGGGACGTCCAGCACCAGGCTTTGAGCAAACATAGCTGGCACTTAAAGTCTGTTGATTTGTTGAGGAGCAACCAAAGGGTCGACAGCAAAGTTACTAGAACAAGAAACATGAATCCAAGTGATGCAGTAAAGGCTATGAAATTCTGGGAAATTAAAAGCAAGAAGATCAATCTGTGTGCCACCATTGGAACCAAGATGGCACCACTTGGGGCAAAGGTTTCCATTAAAGTCACACCGGAGTGGCTAAGACTCAAACAGTTTAAGTATCTGGGACCAAAATGAAAAGAAAAGCTGAGGAGGGAGGGAAAAACAGGCAGAGCAGAGGATTTTTAGGGCAGTGAAAATACTCTCTGTGATTCTATAATGGTAGAGACAGGTCCTTGTACAGTTGCCCAAACCCACAGAAATACAACGCCAGGAGTGAATCCTAGCATAAACTGTGGCCTTTGGGTGATAATGATGTGTCAACCTAGGTTCATCCACGGCAACATATATTATATATGTCTCTGATGGGGGATATGGATAATGGGGGAGGACTATGCATGTGTGAGTGCAGAGGGTATATGGGAAATCTGTCCCTTCCTCTCAATTTGGCTGTGAACCTAAAACTGTCCTAAGAAAATGAAAGTCTATTAAAAAACAAACAATAACCCAGCAGCAGGGCTGGCCGTACTAGGAGGCCACCTTGCACTGGTAGTTTGTAACCCCCTGTCATCCCTGCCGTACGCACTAACGTGTAAGCTCCAGAAAACCGGAAGTTTGTTTTGTTCCCATGCCGTCCCCCAGAGCTTCCAAGCTTGGGAGAGAGTTGGTGCTCAACAAATAGCTGATGGATGCATGCCTGTCTGAATACATACAATGATACAAGATAGGTAACTTGGGGCACTTGGAAGGGGTCGAAGTGCACTGTTCCCCTTCCCCTGCATCATTCCTCGTGAGTTCTTTTCCAACTGCAATAGTTAACAAATATTTACTGAGCATCTACTGGGCGCCGGGAATACTACAGGGCTATTATGGTAATTAGGCAGAGTCCTGGCACAAAGGCTCGCCCACATCACCAGCCACCTGCCTCCTGCCCCACGCTAATCCTGTCCAGACCCCCGCCCCCAGGACCGGGAAGAGATCTCTGACGAGACCTCGGCTTCCGGGGCACAGCGAGACTCAAGCTACCAGCCTTTCAACAGATCACCCAGGCCAGGGATCTGGGGCAGGGTCAGAGGCAGAACCCGCCCTTCTACCCGGCGCCATACACCCCTTCCGAAGACCATCCCCAACAGCTCCTCCAACGCCTCTCCAAGGACGCGGACCCGCCCCTCGCGGCCTCCAGGCCCCTCCGCAGCCCATCGCCTTTACCCGTCCCGAGCGGCCGGGGAGGGCTTGCGGTGCCACAACTTGCCGCTCTCCTTGTTGCCCAGGTCTGTGCTCTGCATGGCGAAGCCCCCCGCGGCCGCCGCCGCCCGCCCGATACACCACCGACCCGGCGCCTTCCCAGCAGGCCTCGCGCTCCCGGCCCGGGAAATTTGAGCTCGGGCCCTGGCGTCCCGGATCCCCGCCACCCGACCAACCGAGCGCTCAACGCCGCCCTTTTTATTCCCAGCCAATATGGAGGCGCGTTTCCTCCCAACTCCGCCCAAGCGACCCCTGCCGCTCTGGACGATGGAACCGGCCAACGACCTTCTCTTAGATTCCACCCCTTTTAGAGGTTCACCCCACCAGCCCCGGGGCCCAAAGCCTTCTGGGAATTGTAGTTTTCTGCGTGTGGAACCGGGGTATCAGCGATCTGCTTGAGAACTCTGCACTCCGAGGGCGCCGTGGGGTTTTACGCTCCCGATGGGAGCAATAAAAATGGTTTTCTCCTGTGGTCTGTACATTCCTTTCTACACTGCGTTTAGGGATTAAGGGGTGTAGAGACAACTAAAGAGAAGGATCCAAATACATTGAGACTTGAAGTGTTTTTCTTATAGAGTGTTCCTTTGAAAAGAACCTCTATAGTGT
This sequence comes from Prionailurus bengalensis, assembly GCF_016509475.1. Lineage (NCBI taxonomy): Eukaryota > Metazoa > Chordata > Mammalia > Carnivora > Felidae > Prionailurus > Prionailurus bengalensis. The sequence goes on along the minus strand of NC_057353.1, from coordinate 66,493,057 downwards.
ACGTTCTTGGCCTTTTCACCATCGTCGTGATTAGTTTTTCAATTCCGTAATCTAACAAGGTGCACCAGTATCATGGAATCTAGCCTACCAGTCACGGACCAGAAAAGCGATGTCATCAACAATCAGCTGCATTGACGCCAGAGTTCTTTTTTGTAAAAACTCAGCATTTCTGGGGCGCCTGGGTGGCTCAGTCGGTTAAGAGACCGACTTCCGCTCAGGTCATGATCTCACAGTCCGTGAGTTCGAGCCCCGCGTCGGGCTCTGTGCTGACAGCTCAGAGACTGGAGCCTGCTTCAGATTCTGTGTCTCCCTCTCTCTCTGACCCTCCCTCATTAATGCTCTGTCTCTCTCTGTCTCAAAAATAAATAAACATTAAAAAAAAAAAAAAACTCAGCACTTCTATCTGCCTGTGAGGTATCAAGCATTCTTCTTAGTGCTCATTTAATCCTCATAGCAAACCTACAATGCTGGTAGTACTATTCCCATTTTTTTGTGCTCTGTGAGTTAATGTATTGGTCTTCTGAGGCTGCAGTAATAAATTACCACAAATTGGTTAAAAAATTTAAAAAAAAGGTACTCTTATGGTTCTGGAGGCCACAGTCAGAAATCAAGGTGTAGGCAGAGCGCTCAATCCAGCGGATCCAGGGAAGATTCCATTCCCTGCCTTTTCCAGCTACTGGTTTCCTTGACTTGGGACCACATCGTTCCATTTCATCCCTCGATTCTCTGCCTCCATTTTCACATTGCCTTATCTTTTTCCCCTCAGTCTCCAATCTCTCTTGCTTTTCTCTTATAAGAACACCTGTCATTGGATTTAGGGCCCACCCAGATAATCCAGGATGATTTCCTCATTCCAAGATCCTTAATTTTACCTACAGAGACTGTTTTCCCAAATAAGGTAACATTCACATTTTCTGGGGATTAGGTCATGGATATGTATTTTGGGGGCCCACTGTTCAAACCTACTACAGGTAGGTGCTTCTTGTATCTCTGTTTTGCAGACAAGGAAATTGAGTTCATAGGAGAGCCAGGATTAGATTTTTAGTCTTTTCATTCTTGGTCCCCATGTTCTTCTACAACAGAAAAATTAATTTTTACAAAATTATATGACCATCATATTTGAAAAGCTCAAACTTTACCAGAAAAGCAAAACTCTCACAAAAATTTTCCAATGCAGATTTTAAAACTTTTTGTGTTGTTACCAAGGGGTGGCTCTGAGAGACCACACAACTGAAAAAAATTTTTTTTGTTAATGTTTATTTATTTTTGATACACACACACACACACACACACACACAGCATGAGTTGGGGAGGGGCAGACAGAGACAGAGACACAGAATCCAAAGCAGGCTCCAGGCTCTGAGCTGTCAGCACAGAGCCTGACCCAGGGCTTGAACTCACAAACCATGAGATCATGACCTGAGCTGAAGTGGGATGCTTAAGCGACTGAGCCACCCACATGCCCTAAGACCATACAACTTTTAATAACCTTTTGCAGAAGAGACAATCACATTCCTCATTTTTATTTATTGGATTTGAGATGATAATAAGTTATGTGTATGAATGTTTGCATTATTATTCAGGAAACTTAGGGTGCTAAACTTATGGGTGCTTAATTTGAAATAAAGGTTTTTTTCTATCCCATGCAGGTAACCAAGCAACATTTTTATCAGTAGCAGAGACAAATGTGCTGAATGATTTCCTGAACTACTTTGGTTTAACCTGTCTGCAGTCAAGCTCATATCGGCTGTCACAGCCCATGCGACCATCCTACTCAATTTCAGGTGTGTGACAAAGAGGTTTCTATATTACAGATCTTCTGGACTCCCACTTTGCACTTGTCTTTGGATTTAGTTGAGCCAAATCTGAAGGTCAGGCTGGCAACTGAAGAAACATGCACCCATAGCTGCCAACCTTCTACTTACTGTAATTTCCCAATGTTTATAACCCAAGTTGGTAGACCATTTGGTAGTTCCTTCCTGAATCATTACTCAGTCAATGACTGATGCATTCTATACATATATTTTTCAGCTAAATTGAGGTGTAATTGACATTTAATAAACTGTACATATTTAAGTTGTATAATTTTATGATTTGACATAAATAGACTCCTATGAAACCATCATCATAATCAAGATAATGAACATAGCCATCACCCCCCTCCAAAGTTTCCCCTTGCCTGTTTGGAATTCAATTTTTTTTTATCCCCACCCACCTTGCCTACAGGCAACCACTAATCTGCTTTCTGTATCTTAGTTAATATTTTCTAGAAATTGATGTAAATAGGTCCTAAACTATGTACTCCTTTTTTTTTTCTTTTGGCCTGGCTTCTTTCAATTAGCATAATTATTTTGAGAATCAACTATGTTGTTGGGTATATCAACAGTTCGTATGTTTTTATCATTGATATTCTATGGTATTGATATACCACAATTAATGTATCCAGTCACCTTTGATGAACATTTGGAATGTTTCCAGTTTGGGGCTATTACAAAGACAGCTGTTATGAACATTCCTGTACAAGTCTTTGTGTAAACATATGTTCTCAGTTCTGTTGGGTAAATTCTTAGAAGTGGAATGACTGGGCCATATGGTAGGTGTAGGCTTAACTTTTTAAGAAAGCATCAAATGTTTTCAGAGTAGTTGTGCCATTTTACATCCCCACCAACAATGTAGGATAGTTCCAGGTGTTCCACATCTATGATGAGTCTTTGTGATTACAGCCATACTAGGAGTATTGTGGTACCCTCCTGGTGATTTCAATTTCCCTTTCTGGAATGACAAATGATATGTCCAGCATCTTTTCTTGTGATTATTTGCCTTCTGCATATATCTTTGGTGAAGTATATGTTCAAATATTTTATCCATTGTTTAACTGGTCTTTTTTTTTTATTGAGTTTTGAGAGTTCTTTACATATTGTGGATACAAGCCGTTTATCATACATGCACTCTGCATATATTTTCTCCCAGTTTGTGGCTTGTTTTTTCATTCTCTTAACAATGTCTTTCAATGAGTAGATGATGTTAGTGTTCAAGATCAACCCAACAGTGTTTTGGAGTTTTTGGTGTGATATCTAAGAAATCTTTACCTAACTGAAGGTCACAAAGGTTTCCTCCTGTTTTCTTCTTTGTATGTATTTCAACTACATTCTCAAAGGAATGGAAAGTTGTGCATGTCCAAGGGATTTTGGGGTTTTGCTTTACAAAGTCCTTCCTCTTGTCCTCTTGCCTATCCCACTTCCATTGTTGAAGGGAGCCTTCTTTTTTGCTGTGATAATATATAATCTAGAAAGAGAAGAACTTCCATTGTGTCTACTTTTTTTTTTTTAAGTTTAGATATTTATTTGGAGAGAGACAGAGACAGCGTGAGCAGGGGAGGGGCAGAGACAAGGGGAAGATTCCAAGGAGGCTCTGAGCATGATAAGCACAGAGTCTGATGTGGGGCTCAAACCCAAGAAACTGTGGGATCATGACCTGAGCTGAGATCAAGAGTTGGACACTCAACCAAGCCACCCAGGCGCCCTCACTTCATCTGCCTTGCTAGAGGGAATTTAGTGGACATTTGGAATGCTCAACATCTGAAAACCTTTTCTGTTTGGGAAAAATCCCAAGATATTTAGAAGGTGAGGGGCAGCTATTCTCTTTCCCAATTTCTTGGCAACCAGTTCTCTAATATGCCCAAACCTAAGCCATTCAAGGAGTGAGCAAGCAAATCAGGTTATCAGGATGATAACCAAGAACAACTGAAAATACAATTCAAATATTTATTGCAATTTCTCAAAGAGCACCAAGTAGAAAGCAATAGATAACCTTTAGCAAAGTTCTTCAAATACCCTTTCTCACCTCACTCAGTTAGGTTAGATTAAGTTATGCCACAGTAGCTAGCCACTCCAAAAGTCAGTGGCTTAAAACAACTCAGTGGTGTGTTTAGCTCATATTGTCTCTAAGGGAGCTAGGCCGATGGAGTAGCCACCATTACAAAAGTTTAGGTTGCTGTCCAGAGGGTGGAAAGAGAGTTCTAGAGGGTCTCATACCACCAATTGAATGCTCTAGCCCAGAAATGTCACTATAACCTTTACTCTCAACTCACTACCAGAACTGTGGCTCCATCCAAACACAAGGGGCCAGAAGTGCAATCCTATTAAGTTAGTTATCTGTAGCTGCAACCACCAAAACTGTGAGATGCTGTGAGAAAGCAACCACCAAAACTCGGTGGCATGCAACAATAAACATTTACTGCTCACTCATCTGGGATCGGCCAGGCTGTTAACTGCAGCATAAAGTTAACTAATAGAGTTAGTTAATGGTTCAGAACCATTGGTGTGGTTCTGAATTCTTCCAAAAGACCTATTGCATGCACCAGAAAATAATTTATTGCTAGCTTGGGTTAAAAAACTCTGGGAACTGGGGCGCCTGGGTGGTTCAGTCGGTTAAGCGTCCGACTTCAGCTCAGGTCACGATCTCGCTGTCCGTGAGTTCAGTTCGAGCCCCGCGTCGGGCTCTGGGCTGATGGCTCAGAGCCTGGAGCCTGCTTCCGATTCTGTGTCTCCCTCTCTCTCTCTGTCCCTCCCCCGTTCATGCTCTGTCTCTCTCTGTCTCAAAAATAAAACAAAAACATTAAAAAAAAAAACAAAACTCTGGGAACTATTATAACAAGATTCTGTTTTATCTCCTTGGAAAAAGGGTTTATTTGCACATTAAAAGGAGTGTTGGTAAACAAAGATGTTGACAGCACTTAAAAAACAATAAAGCACTGAGTGAGGTTGGGGAAGGGTACGGTAAGACTGTAGACATGGATATCCATGTCTATCCAGCGCTGTCCCTATCCCTGTCCCCCACCACCTCCAAGCTCCTCAAATGCAGTATGACACACACTTCTGAGAAATGCTTCTAGCCCACCCCTCACTGGTCAGATGATTGGCTCAGGGGTGGGGCCTGACTCAGCTGAGCCAACCAGAGCCCTTTTGGGGGGTTTTTAAAGTTGAGACCAAGGCCAGCAAGTTTCCTCCCTCTCTGGTAGACTGGGAGCTGCCAGAGACAGTACCTCCAACTTTGTGGTGAGAGCCAGTCTGAGAGAGGGTAGCTAAAACGCAAAAAAAAGGGGGGGGGAGGGGCAAGAAAACCAGAAATAGTAAAAGAACATTCTGGCAGCATTTATGTCCCTTGTTCTAACTGTCCCAGAAGCTAATCTGGACTCCTGTCCTTCCTATACTGTGGTTATTTGAGCAAAAACATTGCCTTCTATTTTCTAAAGTAGAGGTAATTGGAAGGAAAACAAGTCAGGGAAGGCTTCAGGAGGTGGTGATACTTGAGCTGAGTCTGGAAGGATAAATAGGGGTTATAAGGCAGAGAAGTTAGGGAAGGAAACAGCATCTGCAGAAAGGCAGGGGCATTTGTGAAACAACATGGAACCTTCTAGAAACTAGAAATGCTGAGTGCAATCAAAGCACAGATGCACAAGGAGTTATTATGCATGTAACATGCTTAGCACCTACAAAGCTCTCAAAAATAATAGCAATAACTATTATCATTATCATTATTATTATTATTATTATTATTGTGGGGGTGAGAGGCAGAAGACTGAGACACATGTAAAACTAAGAATATAAAAGTCCCATATTGCCATGCTAAGGAGGTTGGATCTTATTCTAAAAGGTTCTAGGGAAACTGGTGGTTTCTAGACATATCCCTCTGTAGTAGAAAGATCATTTAAGAGTTTAAAGCTTGAGGGGCACCTGGGTGGCTTAGTCTGTTAAGCATCTTACTTTGGCTCAGGTCATGATCTCGCAGTTCATGGATTCAAACCCCACATTGGGCTCTGTGCTGACAGCTCAGAGCCTGGAGCCTGCTTCAGATTCTGTGATTCCCTTTCTCTCTGTCCCTCCCCCACTCACACTCTGTCTCTTTCTCTCTCTCTCTCAAAAATAAATAAACATAAAAAAAAAAGAATTTGAAGCTTGAGGCAGAAGGAGGGTGAGACAAAAGTGATGAAGGGTTGACCAGGGCAGCCACCATAAAAGGAATCCAAGCAGGCAATAGTTAAATGACAAGGGTACATTGACATATTGTGTGGGTAAGCTGACACTGCAAAGAAAAAGTTCTGTTTCATCGGTAACACAGGGATGCGTGTCATACTGCTAACTGATGCAAACCCAGGCAATGTTTTCCATTTCCCAGACGGCTCAGCTGTTTGGCGTGGTAGGGATGGGGGGTGGGGGCGGGCAGTAAGGCAAAAGCCATAACAGGTTAGCTACGACATGGTGCACCTGCCCCACCCTTTTAACATGACTCAGAACAGAAGAAAATCAAAGAGACATGCTCCAAGTTGCTTAAATAAATATTCATGTCTAGGTGTCCTCATAAAACATACATGAAAGCAACCAAGGGCAGTGTTTCATGTGTAATCAAAAGGATTTGACAACTACAGCTGGAATTGTATAGTATCAAAGTGTGTGGGGGGGTGTGGTGTTGATTTTGACAGGCAGCAAGATCATTCCCACGTACGATGAGAAACTGCTGCCATAGACTGTGGTTTTTTTAAAAGACCTCCTGCAAGCCAAAGGAAGGAGGAGACCACAACATGACGGAATGGGCAGTGGCTGCAAGTTTCCAGTCTTTGCAGCCTTTCCACGTGGCCAGGAGAGGAGGAGCGTGTGGAAATCTCGGCCCCCATCATGTCCACAACTGTCCTAAGAAGGACAGCCTATAGCTACCTCTGTCTTAGCGACAACTGCATGATATCCCATCTTATGGACGTGTGGTGTGGCATGAGTTTATAATCCCTCTGTTGTTGACAGTTGGGTTTAAAAAATTATTTGCAAACTTGATGCTAGAGAAATTAATACCTCAGCGTACTATTGCAAACTTTATGCTGGAGAAATTAACACCTAAGTGTACTATTGTACTCTTGTAGGCGCTAGTTTCAGGTCGCTTGGAAAGGTTCTATTGGAAGCTTAAACCTTTCAAATTATGCTCTGTCAGTGGTGGCCTGTTCCAAAGGCCTCCCTGGGCAGAGGACTGTGGAGTCAGGGAATGCTGGGAATATCTCCCACAGGACTGAATAACTAGCTTTGATTCACAGGCTCCTAAAAACATTTATGGGCTCAGAGGACAGGCTATCAATCAAGTGTGACAGGACACCATAAACCGTGAGTAAAATACCTCTAATTGCTGTAAGGGAGGAAGGCAGACTGAGCAAAGCATTTATTGTCCATTTAAGTATTCGAGGGCAGCGTGGCTTCTTTTGTCCAGTGCCCACTCTGGGTAGCATGTGGAAAGAGGCCACAGAGCCGAGTGAGGATGACTGGTAAGGAATCCACACCTAAGAGACCAGGCACTTCGGTCTCTTCTGGTTTTTATGTGGCCTTACTCAATAGTAAAAACCATCTCCCCTAAATATATTTTTTTAAGGAATTTTTTTTTTAGGGGAGCGTGGGTGGCTCAGTAGGTTAAGCGTCTGACTTCAGCTCAGGTCATGATCTCGTCGTTTGAGCCCCACATCGGGCTCCGTGCTGACAGCATGGAGCCTGGAGCCTGCTTCGGATTCTGTCTCTCTCGCTCTCTGCCCCTCCCCCACTCGCAGTCTGTGTGTGTGTGTGTGTGTGTGTGTGTGTGTGTGTGTGTGTCTCTCTCTCTCTCTCAAAAAAAATTTTTTTAAAAATTAAAGAATTTTTTTAGAGCAGTTTTAAGATCACAGAAAAATTAAAGGAAAGGTATAGAGATTTCCCCACATACCTCCTGCCCCCACCTGTGCACAGCCTCCCCATTATCAGCATCCCCACCAGAGTGATACCTTTGTTACAACTGATGAACCTACATGGACACATCATAATTTCCCAGAGCCCCTGGTTTACACTATGGTTTACTCTTGGTGTTGTACATTCTGTGGCTTTGGACATTATAATATCCAGAGTACTTTCTTTGCCCTAAAAATCCTCTGTGCTCTGCTCATCCATCCCTCCCTTCTCCCCTTTACCCAAGTAGTTTGGGTTTTATTATATTGATGGCTTTGGAAAATACTGCAAGCAACTTTCTTTCTTTAAAAATTTTTTTTCCCAAAGATTTTATTTTTAAGTAATCTCTACACCCTATGTGGGGCTCAAACTCACAACCCCAAGATCAAGAATCACATGTTCTACCAGCTGAGCCAGCCAAGCATCCCTGTGCAAGCAATTTTCTACATGAGCAAAGAGAAAGATAAGATAGGGTATGCACAATGGGATTACCACTTTCACCTGTAGACCTTAGAAGGGTGTTACTCTGCCCAAACAGGCCGATTACAAAGGCCTTGCTGGGCAGAGGGCTGTGGAGTCAGAGAATGCTGGGAATATCTCCCATAGGAGTAAATAAATTTGACTCTAACTCATGAGCACTGTGAACACGGAGTCCTAATTTCACATATTCCACCCTGTTCTCCCCATAAGTATGTTGCCTGAGTCCACTGCTTACTAGTACTCTAACCCTGGGCATAATATTGAACTTCTCCGTGCCTTGATTTCTCCATCTGTAAAATTGGGATAAAAATAGGAGCAACCCCAAAATTGTTTAGAGTTTAGAACAACTTTGGCACACAGAAGTCCTCAGTGAATGCTAGCTGTTATTACTACTATTATTATTTCTTGTATCTTTCTTTATTAAACCATCCAGAATGCCAGACTTTGCTGATTTTTACCCACAGACAAGAAATAGGCAACCAGGGGCGCCTGGGTGGCGCAGTCGGTTGAGCGTCCGACTTCGGCCAGGTCACGATCTCGCGGTCCGTGAGTTCGAGCCCCGCATCGGGCTCTGGGCTGATGGCTCGGAGCCTGGAGCCTGTTTCCGATTCTGTGTCTCCCTCTCTCTCTGCCCCTCCCCCGTTCGTGCTCTGTCTCTCTCTGTCCCAAGGATAAATAAACGTTGAAAAAAAAAAAAAAGAAAGAAATAGGCAACCACATTATGCTTTTCTCACTGGCAGCACAGCACACAGCAATTACTTGGAAGGCTCCATGACCATCACTTAACGCTGTAGATATACAAAAAAACAATAGTCCAGTAAAAACTTGTACGCCCAGAACGTCTCTGGTGCTGCCTTCATCTGTATTCTCATAGCATATCCTGCTAAGCTATGAAGGGAATTCATTATTTGCATGATAATCCTGTTTATTCCCCATTAACACACCACACACACACACACACACACACACACCCTAAATATTGTATTATTTCTATTATTTAAGCCCCTCTAAGGAGAGTACCAGTGATGTGCTGATAAATTTAACAACTGGCTCTCTGGACAAAATAAAGCCCTGGTTTGTAGCATTTGGTAATTTCTGTGGTAAAAGTACTCCTACTATTCAAGGCCAATTTCAAGCTACCAATGTGATGCCATTGGAAAGAGGTGAGCAATAGTACACTATTACGTAGTATGTTCACCATGCAGATACGATGGACATAGAAAACTTCAAGAGCATCAATAATAGTAAAATATGGTATAGGAATTAACAAATGATATGTTTTATTTTTCATTTTTAAAAATGTTTTATTTTTGACAGAGAGAGAGACAGAGCATGAGCAGGGGAGGGGCAGAGAGAGAGGGAGACACAGAATCCGAAGCAGGCTCCAGGCTCTGAGCTGTCAGCACAGAGCCCGCCGCGGGGCTCGAACTCACAGACTGCGAGATCATGACCTGAGCCGAAGTCGGACGCTCAACTGACTGAGCCACCCAGGCGCCCCAAATGATATGTTTTTCAAGAAATGATATGTTTTGAGTGTTTCCTTTAAAATATAATTTATTTCCATCTAAGTTTATATAATTCAATTTTTGATAAAGCCTGTATTTAATAATCGTCTCAGAAAAATCCTGAAAATTTAACAGTTGGCTTTTGTGAGCTAATACGAGCCTGCTCTAGCACTGCACCGCTTCCTTCTCATTTCAACGACTTAGACATTTGATGTTTCAGTTGTATGTTGCTGTGTAAAAATTACCTCAAAATTCATTGGCTTCAAGCAAACATGATTTCCTAAATTTCACCATTCTGTGAGTTGACTGGGCCCAGCTGATATACCACGATATAGCCTGACTCACCACGATACAGCCGTGGTCACTCGTGGTTGCGTGCAGCTGAAGGCTCACCTGGGGCTGAAACATCCAAGATGGCTTCTCACCTACCTGTGCCTCCGTCCACGCGGCCTCTCATCATTCAGTAGTCTAGCTTGAGCTTCTTTACACGGCCCTGGGCTCTTAGAAAGGAATGTTTCAGTAGGTCAAGCCTGAGTGTGGAAGTGTTTCACAAGCTGTTGCATGCATCACCATGCCAGCCAATGTCCCATTGGCTAACGCAAGTCACATGGTCAAGTCTAGCCTCAATATAGAACGGAACTAGACACTCTCATGACCTTAAGAGATGTGTTTTGTTAGAGGCTTCTAATGTCATGGTTGACCACAGATGACCTCAGGAAGTCCCAGAGGCACATTCGGTGGGAGAACATATAGGAATAAATCATCCTTTGAGGAGAGGGAGGTGGGAGGGTTGTTTCACTCTGTGTGTGTGTGTGTGTGTGTGTGTGTGTGTGTGTGTGTGTGTGTTGGGGGCATAAGGAGGAGTTGCCAAGGAAGGAGGGGGAGTGGACAAGCATCACATGTAACTCAGTGGTTCTCAACCAAGGGTGACTGCCCCCAGAGGACATTTGGCCATGTCTGCAGACGTTTTTGGTTGTCATAGCTGAGAAGGTGGGTGCTACTGTCACATGGTACCAAAGATGCTGATAATCATCCTCCCACATGCAGGGAAGCCCCTCACCAACAAATAACTGTTTGAGCCGAAGTGTCTACAGTGCCGAAGCTGTGACACCTGCATGTAACCTAATGCACGCACGAACTCGGCTGGTTAGTATGTACTGTCCCTTGCCAACACATTTTTTTTCCTACTGCCTTTGACAGCACGTACCAGATATAAAATGCTTTCAGAGCTCTCTAAATGCATGTTCAGCCTATTTGGACTGGCTTCAGACAAGCGTGACAGCTGTAGCTTTTTTGGCTCCAATGCCTTGCCAGTCAAGCATATGCATGTTTGCACATTACATCTGCGGCATCAGCAATAACATCCCGTGATCAAAAGAGGTTGTATATCCAACTTTCACTAAAACATTTGAATTACTTTTCCTCCAAGTCTTCCAGCTCTCAGGTGCTTTGCTATGTCTCTTTGCTTTCTCCAGGTAAGCTATTCTGTTCTATTCCTCATTATATTAAGATTGCATTTGTCCTCTCTCTGCAAAGGAGATCCTCATTTGCTAGTTCAATAAATGTCAGTGGAGCTCCTGTGTGGGAAAGGGTTGTTCCAGGTGCTGGGGAATGGCAGTGAACAAGACAAAATTGCCCTTTCCTGGAACTTGCATTCTAGTTGGGAAGACAGACAATGACTAAGAAAATAAATAAAGTATATCATGTCAGGTAATGAAAAATGAAGAAAAATTTAAGCGGGGTAAAGGAATGAGCAGGATGGGCGGGCTGATACCTGGATTAAGGTGTTCGGGGAAGGCACTGCTGGCAGGTATTATCTGAGCAGAGATCTGGGCACTGTGCAGGAAGGAGGCACAAAGACAGGTTTTCAACAGTGTCTTCATTGTGCTATGTAAGACATTTATATTGGTTTCCCAGAGACGCGGTAACAAAGTATTGCAAACTGGGTGGCTTAAAATAGTGAAATTCATTCTCTCATGGTTCCAGGGGTCAGAAGTCTGAAATCAAAGTCTGGAGGCTTTGAGGGAGAGTCTGTCATGCTTCTCTCCTAGTTCCTGGTACCGGTCGGCAATCCTTGGCTTAGAGATGCATCACTCTGATCTCTGCCCTTGTCTTTGCATGGCCTTCTCCCCCTGTGTCTGTGTCTACATTTTCTCCTTTTATAAGTATATCAAGTCACTGTTAATCCAATGGACTAGCTCACCCTAATCAACTATGACCTCATTTAAGCTTGATTACATCTGCAAATACTATTTTCAAATAACATCACATTCACCGGGACCAGGGGTTAGGATTTTAATATATCTATTTGGGGAACACAATTCAACTCATAACATGATTGTTTTGGGTTATCACAATAACTAAGAGCACAACAGGAATTAGGAAAGGGGGTCAGGGATGTTAGGCAGACATCCTACAATGTATAAAATGGTCCTGCATCCTTTTGAACATTTCCAATACATTCCTGTAAGTAAAAATCCCATTTGTAATAGCTGAACTAGTACCTAATTCTGTTTTACGTATAAACATGAAGAATATTTACAGGGATTTAATATACTCTAAATTTTCCTGGAATGTAGCTACTGTATTAATTGAGACATGATTGTACTTGTTTTTTTGTTTGACTTTGTTTTTTAATTTAAATACATTTGACATATATCATTGTGGAAATTTAAGGTGTATATACTTACTGTTTCTTTAAAAATTTTTTTAATTTTAAAATTTTAAATTTTTTAAAAATTTAAAAATTTTAATTTTTTTTAGGGGTGCCTGGGTGCCTCAGTTGGTTAAGCGTCCGACTTCAGCTCAGGTCATGATCTCACAGTTTGCGAATTCGAGCCCCGCGTTGGACTCTTTGCTGACAGCTCAGAGCCTGGAGCCTGCTTCGGTTTCTATGTCTCCCTTTCTCTCTCTCTCTGCCCCTCCCCGACTCTGGCGCGCGCGCGCGTGCGCGCGCGCGCTCTCTCTCTCGCTCTCTCTCTCTCAAGAATAAATAAACATAAAACAAAAGCAAAAACAGCGCAAGACTGGGGAGGGGCAGAGAGAGAGGGAGACACCGAATCTGAAGCAGGCTCCAGGCTCTGAGCTGTCAGCAAAGAGTCCAACGCGGGGCTAGAACTCACAAACTGTGAGATCATGACCTGAGCTGAAACCGAGTTGCACGCTTAACGAACTGAGCCACCCAGTCACCCCTCCCCTCATTTTTAAGAAAGTTAGGCAAGAGCCTTGGAAGTGCCCAAGTAAGCGAGGACCCCTGTAGCCTAAATCTGACTAGGCAGTCTCTGGGAGTGATAGTAATAAAGATGCTCACATCCTTTCATGTCAGAATCCCCCTCCTGGAAATCTGTTCAGTAGAATTATTATTATTTTTTTAAAGATTTATTTATTTTTGAGAGAGAGAGTGCGCTCAAGTGGGGAAGGGGCAGAGACTCGGGGGACAGAAGATCTGAAGCGGACTCTGCACTAACAGCAGTGAGCCCGATGTGGGGCTCAAACTCATGAACTGTGAGATCATGACCTGAGCTGAAGTTGGATGCTTGACCGACCGACCGAGCCACCCAGGCGCCCCTGTCCAGTAGAATTATTGAGAGGCAATGTGGTGGAGTGGTTAAGAGCAGAAGAGGGGTGCCTGGCTGGCTCAGTCAGTGGAGCATGTGACTCTTGATCTCAGGGTTGTGAGTCCAAGCCCTAAGTTGGGTGCAGAGATTACTTAAAAATAAAATACTTAAAAAAAAAAAAAAGACCAGAATAGAATGCAACGTCCTTTCCATAACCTACAATGTCCTGCCTGATTCTAAGTACCCCTCCTTCCTTGCTCTCTCTGACCACCCCCCGCCCCCGACTTTCTCCACTCAGCCACGTTGGGCTTGGTGCTGTGAGGCCTCCCTGCCAGGCACGCTTCCACTCAGGGCCTTTGCCAGCCCTGCTGCCTGAATGGTTTTCCCCAGCTGTCCGCATTGCTTGCTCTTTCACCTCCTTAAGATCTTTACTCAAGCGTCCCTTGAGATCACAGTGAGGCCTTCCCTGACCAACCCAAATCTCCTTTGCTTTATTTTGGCTCCAGGCACGTGTCAAGGGTTCATCTACTGTGCATCTAACTTCTGCCCCTTTCGATAGTCTTCCTGCCTCCTCTAGAATGTAAGCTCTAAGAGGCCACGGATATTCGTCAGTTTGGTTCACTGCTGCATCCACAGCACCAGGAAGAGTACCTGGTACCTCACAAGTTGCTGCGGTCTGATTGTGTCTCCCCAAATTCTCCCCAGAATGTCAAAATCCTAACGCCTAATGTGATGGTATCAGGAGGTGGGGCCTTGGGGAGGCTCTGCCCTAATGAATGGAGTTAATGCCCTTATAAGAGAGACCTGAAAGACCACTCTTCTCCCTTCTACCGTGTGAGGATAGAAATGCAAGATGGAAGGGGACCCTCACCAGAGCCTGACCGTGCCGGTGCCCTGATCTTGCACTTCTAGTCTCCAGACCTGCGAGAAATAAATTTCTGTTGTTTATAAACCACCCAGACTATGGTACTTTGTTGGATGACTGAATTAGAGAGTACCACCTTTGGCTCTAGACAGACCTGGGTTTGAGCCTTACCTTTGCACTTACTAGCAAGTGGCAAGTGACTTAACTTTTCTGAGGCTGTTTCTTCAATTATAAATAAAAATAAAAGTACCTCATAGGGTTGAAGTGTTCTTGTGAAGACTTATTAAGACCATGCCCACAAAGTTTCAATTTATTAATATTCAACACGTATTATTAGTAAAAAGAAGCTAGCTATCCATATACAAAAATGTATACACATGAAGATGTTCAAGCTGTATTAGGTATTGCAAAACAGGCATCCGAAATAGGAAAATGGTCAAAGGATTATGCTATATTGCTAGTAGAATATTATTTAGTCAACAGAATGATAATTATGAAAACTTTGTAGAAACAGGGAAAGCCTCTTTTTTCTTTTTAAATTGTATTTTATTTTTAAGTAATCTCTATACTCAACGTGAGGCTCAAACTCATGACCCTGAGATCAAGAGTCATATGCTCTACTGATCGAGCCAGCCTGGCAACCCAGGAAAGACTCTTTTTGTGAAAAGGTAAATGAAGGGGTGCCTGGGTGGCTCGGTCAGTTAAGCGTCTGACTTCGGCTCAGGTCACGATCTCGCGGTCTATGAGTTCAAGCCCCGCGTCGGGCTCTGTGCTGACTTCTCAGAGCCTGGAGCCTGTTTCAGATTCTGTGTCTCCCTCTTTCTCTGCCCCTCCCCTGTTCATGCTCTGTCTCTCTCTGTCTCAAAAATAAAATAAAAACGTTAAAAAAATTAAAAAAAAGTAAATGAAAAGAACAGTATGATATGGGAAAAAAAAACAAACTAGAAGATAGTAAATTTTTATATCTCCCCCCTTCTTTTATTTTTTTAAAGCTTATTTATTTATTTTGAGAGAGAGTGGGGGAGGGGAAGAAAGAGGGAGAAAGAATCCCAAGATAGCTCCAATGGTCCACACAGAGTGCAACGTGGGGCTTGAACTCAGAAACTGTGAGGTCATGACATGAGCTGATATCAAGAGTCCCATGCTTAACTGACTGAGCCACCCAGGCGCCTCTCTCTCTCTTTTTTTCAATAAGCATCCTCCCTCCCCTACATCCTGTTCTACTTACTCTATTCTTTCCTAGTAAAACAACCTACCCTTAAAATTTTTAGTTGCAAAACTCACAGTCTTAGTTACATTTTGGTTAACAGCTGCATGATACTGTGGTACAATGGGAAACATCTATTTGTTTTTTGTCCCTGTTCCTGGCACAGAACTTCATTTCCTGAGTGCTAGGATGCAAGGAGCACCTTTTGTTATCCATAATCATTTTCTATCAGACCTGAGTTTATGCTATTGTGGTGACTCTAGGAGGATGGGGGCCTGGTTGCAGAACCTACCTGTGGTTGGATGGAACTTTCAGCCACACCCCTCTGACCTTCCAGGGAGGAGGAAGGGGCTGGGAATTTAGTTCATCACCAATGGCTAATGATTTAATCAATCCGGCCTAGGTAATGGAACATCCATAAAAACCCAAGACCAAAGGATTCCGAGAGCGTCCAGGTTGGTGAACACATCAAGGTGCTGGGGGGGTGGTGCACTCAGAGAAGGCATGGGGGCTCTGAATACTTTCTCCCTTCCTTGCCCTGTGCATTTCTTCCATTTGGCTTTTCTTGAGTTGTGTCCTTTATAACAAACTGGTAATAAGCTGTTTCCTGATAGTGATGGAAACAGGCCTCAGGTCTTTGCAATAGCTCAGGATTCTGGTTAATATGCCTTTCTCTGGATGTGTCTCCAATTAAAGGCTTTTGGGAGTTTTGCTTGAGTCTTAATTCTAGTGGAATGTCTACACCATGGGTGATGACTTGGATCCAAAGCCAACTGATAAGAATCCTGTATTTAAATATTATTCACATTCTAACACGGACATTAGCTTGAGGAGTTTTTTCTTTGATTTAGAAGGAAGGTATGTCAGATCCTTGCAGGCCTTCCCCAAGGCATATCTTGAATGAGTATCATTTACTATTGTTCTGATTATGAATATAAACTATGACTGATGAATATAAGTTATTAATAGCTGTAATCATTGCTTGGATTACTGTTCTGTGATGATTTTGGCATGTGGAATTGTTACTTAAGAGAAGTCTGATATTAAAAGGATTATTTTATTCCAAATACTTCTTGCATAAACTTTGGTTCAGCCAGCCTGCTTTACTCATCTATACAACATTAATTGCCTCCCATGTGCTGGTCCTTTGTGTTAGTTACTAGAGTAAAACTAGTATCTGTGAGATGCTTTGGAGTTTATAAGGAACTTTTACATTTGTCACAGAGGTAGAGCAGAGCAGTTAAAAGATGGACTCAGGTCAGACAGCCTGGATTGGAATCACCACTTACAGTTATGGGACCTTGGATGAGTTAGATGATAATCTGTTTCTCAGTGTCCATAATAATGATAATGATAATAATAATAATAATTCTGTACCTATCTATGGGGGTTAGTGTGCCCATTAAGGGCATGCATGGAAACTTCAAGCCCAGAGCTTGGTTAACAGCAGGCTGTCAATTCAAACGGACAACAAACAACTTTGCTGTAGTGTCAGGTAATATTGTCATTGTTTTTAGTGACCTGCCCATGGTCACATACAATCAGCAAAGGTCACACAATCAGCAAAAGACAGAGGCAAGCCTGGAATCCAGATTCGTTCCTTATGGTATATAAAAGGCTGACTTTATTTTTATTTATTTATTTTCAATTTTTTTATTTTGAGAGAGAGAGAGAGAGAGAATGAATAAGCAGGGGAGAGGCAGAAAGAGAGGACAGAGGATCCAAAGCAGGCTCTGTGCTGACAGCAGAAAGCCCAACAAGGTGTTTGAACCCACAAACTGTGAGATCATGATCTGAGCTGAAGGTGGGCACTTAACCGAATGAGCCACCCAGGCGCCCCTAAGGCTGACTTTTTAGTACACACACACACACACACACACACACGCGCACACATGCACGCATGCACGTGTGCATCAAAATAACAAATGGGGAATAATCTATCCAGTGTTTAGTAACTGCCTTGTTTCCCAGCCCAGTGTGCCAAAATCTTTAAAATTTCCCAGACTTAGGACTAAAAATATAGGACAGGTTCTGCCAGGCATGACAAAAGAGAAATTATTATTCTTGCCATAGCTTCACCTGCATGATGGGGCTAATGAAACTGCCTACTAGTTAATGTAAGAATTAATTACATCTTTGCAATGTGCTTTGAATTTTTGAAGATGCCACTTATGTGGCAGGCAACCCATTAGGATGGTGTTCCTGCATGACTGTTGTGACAGATGATATTTGAGTCGACAGCCCCCCCCCCCCAACGTCTGTCAGCATTACTCTGAGGCGCAGTGCCAATTTTCAGCGCTATAGGCAATATTGTGCTCTCAATGGCAGTCTCTCCCAAGCGCCCCGCCCCCCCACCGTTTCCTTAACATCCTTTTTTAACAGAAACAATAGGAGATATACATCAATATGGCAGGAAAGACAGAGTTAAGGTCTTTTCTAACTATCTTTCTAAAGTTTTTGGCATTGAACCTGTTCCTTTCTGAACAAACCGCCTTTCTACATATTTTGAAAATTAATTTTAGAATATGTAGTACACATAGTTGGGACAAAACTTAAAAGGATAAAAGAACATGCAATAACATGTCTCCTTCCCACTCCTGTCTCCCATCCTCTGAGTTTCCATTTCCAGAGACAACCACTATTTCAAGCAAATACTGTGTGTGTGTTTGTGTGTGTGCTTTCTGTACAACTGTATAATGGCATAGTGTGAACTTTGTACTGTAACTCTTGTGTCCTTGATGCTATATGTTATTAGCATTCTATTTTATAGTGTACAAAGTTATTTTTTTCTAATGAAGGTTGATAGTATTTGACCATATGGATAAGCCATCGTTTAATCAGTTTCATATTGATACTTATTCAGCTATTTCCAATCTCTTGCTATTTAAAAAAATGTGGCAATGACTCTCCTTGTGCATTTTTAAAAAGTTGGAGTCTATCTAAAGCTTAAATTCCTAGAAATGCATTTGAATATTACCAAATTGCTTGCTGGAGAGGTTGTACCGATATATATTCTTGTCAATAATTCATGAGATCACCTATTTCCCCTACACCTCCACAATTTTTCCTAGAACTTAGCCCAATCATTACCTGCATGTTTTAAATGATGATGAGTGTTGATGGCAGTAACACAGGGACTTCCTTACAAGCCAAGCTATTAAATTCTAGAGCAAGCTATTTGGGAGCATTGGGGGAAGTCCTCTATTGAAGATGGCTAAGAATAAGCCACCTTTGTGTTTTATGCCCAGAATAATTTATCACAATATATAGTGATTTTATAAAGATAAACAGAAAAATCCTGAATGCCCATCTAGTCTGATGGTTCTCAAGGAATGGTTGGCAGATAACTTGGATCAGAATCACATGGTGGGAGGGATAGGGTTTGTTGAAAATCCAGATTTCTATTTCTAAAAGCGATATGCTTTCATTGTAAAACATTTCAAAAAGAGAAGCAAAAGTAGAAGAGTAATAATGCTGATGCTGCTTTAAGTGCTAAACCTGAATTTATCTGATTTAAATCTTCACAATCCTCTGAAAGCAGTTTTGCTGTTACTTTTTCCTCTCACGTTTTATAGGTGAAGAAACTGAAGCACCATGAGGTTGTCATTTTTACAACATGATCGTGCTAATAAGTGGTGTAACCACAACTTAAACTTTAGTATTTCTAAAGCCTGAAGTTGAATTCCAGAGCATGCACTCTGAATTTTATTATTTTTTTTTAATTTTTATTTTTTCAACGTTTATTTATTTTTGGGACAGAGAGAGACAGAGCATGAATGGGGGAAGGGCAGAGAGAGAGGGAGACACAGAATCGGAAACAGGCTCCAGGCTCCGAGCCATCAGCCCAGAGCCTGACGCGGGGCTCGAACTCACAGACCGCGAGATCGTGACCTGGCTGAAGTCGGACGCTTAACCGACTGCGCCACCCAGGCGCCCCTGAATTTTATTTTATTTAATTTATTTTTTTTAAAGAAATAGAAAACTTTTCTTCGATGATAAATATTTTCTGTTTCAAAAATAAATTAATCTAAAAAGGCAACATTTTGGTTGGTAAGACATCGAGACTGTTAACAAATCCGTGAGTCAAATGGATACGTGGAGCAGTTTCCTTCTGTACTTTTGACAGTTAGTTTGATTTCATTTAGATTTTTGACTTCTCCTAGGATTACCGCTTCATAAGTCAAACTCAGGGAAACCAATCCACCTAGTTTAAAATAAAATGACGTTAATTCCCAATTTTTCTAAGAACTTCATTCCTTCTCACATCTTTTCTTTGTCAGCCCCAGGACTGTTAGCCAATGCTCATTGAAAGGAAATTTTTATCATTTATGGCTGGCAGTATCTATCTCTCTTTATTGGGTTATAACAAATCAACCTGGCTACAGTTTTGCATTGGGATTTTTTAAAAGATAATACACACGTACTTTTTCATCCAAATTTAGAAATTACATTTGATCAATTAGAACGAAATCTGTAGACAAAGTTGATACCATAATGCTTTCGTTTGCACTAAACTAGAGCAAGACCCCAGCATCCAGAAAGTTTCTGGTCAGTGATAAAGTAGAGCACTGTACCTTGGAACCAGAGAAAATTGATGTCCCAAGTATACAGCAGACCCAAGGCCCTTCCAAATACTTCCCCATTTGGAATTTTCTCCTCTGGTCTCTCTTCCCAGCTCTGCTCATGAAGGTACTGTCTGTTCCTGACAGTCCCATGTAGACATGATTCCTAGGGAATCTTTTGTTCAGCCGATGGCAATCCTTCTGTGGACTTCTATTACTTGTGTTGGCCCTTCTGTGTTATTTGCCTAGCATTCAGTTCTCTCAAGCTTGTGCACTCTGAATTTTAGAGCACAACCTAGAAATAAATATTGACAAACATTATGTGTTGTTTTGTTCTTGGTAGATTTTGGGGGGGGGCAGCACCTGTACTTAGTTTCATCAGAGAAACCTTCCTTAGCTTTCCACCTAAACTAGATAACACATTTCCTCTTATTGTATCTTGGATATAATGTGTAGTGGGTACAATAAGATAGGGAGATGCAGAGAATGGAGCTCAGGCAATATCTCCAAATATTATGTTATTTATACAATGCTCTAGCTTTTAATTAATTAACTAATTAATTAATTAAATTTTTTAAATGTTTATTTATTTTTGAGAGAGACAGAGACAGAATGCGAGTGGGTTAGGGGCAGAGAGACAGGGAGACACAGAATCCAAAGCAGGCTCCAGGCTCTGAGCTGTCAGCACAGAGCCGGATGCAGGGATTTAACTCGTGAAGTGTGAGATCATGACCTGAGCTGAAGTCAGAAGCTCAACTGACTGAGCCACCCAGGCGCCCCTATTATATTTATTTTTAAATCTTCATTTATTTATTTTGAGTGAGAGAGAGAGAGGAAGAAGTGGATGGGGGAGAAAGGGAGAGAGAGAGAGAATCCCAAGCAGGCTCCGTGCTGTCAGCACAGAGCCCAACTCAGGGGTCAAACTCACAAACCATGAGATCATGACCTGAGCCGAAATCAAGAGTTGGTCGCTTAACTGACTCAGCCACCCAGGGGCCCCTGTAGCTTTTATATCAATATTATTTTATAAGGTTGTACTAATTTATATTCCCACCAGCTTTGTATGAATGAGGGGTTTCTTTATATATTCATTATGCCTGATATCGATTAGGTCTCCAAATGTTGTATACTTTTATCAGTCTGTGGAATACTTAGTGCCTTTTTATTCTGTAAATACGGTTTCTGTTAATGAACATCAGGGATGTTGTGCTGAAAAATCTTCTTTAAAATAGTACATTGTTGTACACACTTCACAGTTTGAAATTTTTTTGGTGTGGATGGAAAATCCCATTCTTGCCTGAAGGATCTGAGCTATATGGGTCATCCTGACACACAATTTTCAATCTAGTTGCAAAACTTTAAATAAGGAGTTTTCAGACCCAACATTCCACGTCTAACCTAAATTTGAGATTTCAAAGGGAAGAGGACCCTGAACTTGCTTCTAAGCTCAGGCCTAGGCTTTTTTTTTTTTTTAACTGGAATTTAACCTAAGCCTATTTTTTTTTAAATATTTATTTTTTGAGAGACCGCTAGCAGGGGAGGGGCAGCGAGAGGGGGACGGAGGATCTGAAGTGGGCTCTGCACAGACAGGCTGACACCAGTGAGCCCAATGTGGGGCTCGAACTTACAAACTGCGAGATCATGACCTGAGTGGAAGTCGGAGGCTCAACGGACTGAGCCACCCAGGTGCCCCTCAGGCCTAGGCTTGATGTTAACACTTTTACACACAGCATTGCTTTGCTTTGAGCCTATCAAAACACTGCTTCATTTAAATTTCACCAAAATTTTACTTCACCTTTCCTCGCAATCCAATAATGACCCTATTCTTTTTTTGCTTGATGAGATGGTCCAGGTTCCTCTGGAGTCCAGTATCCCTTGCTGCAGAAAGTAAATAAAACTAACTCTGGGCTACAGGCTTGTTTCTAGTGGTCTTTACTGGATGGCTTAATCAATCTCCCCCCCCCCCCACTTTTGGCTTAATCAGCCTTAAACTGCAGGACTAACATCTGAAAATAACAGGAACAGTTTTGTCTCCCTTTTTACAGATTAAGAATAAGATGGATTCTCATCTACTTGTAATTAAATCCTGCTTGAGGAATTATATTCATAGTTAAGAATATAACTTTGCTTTCAGTTCCTCTAACATTCCAAGCTAACAGGAGTGGCTGTTTTCTCTGCAAGGAAAACTCCCCAGTTCTTGCCTGGGGGGTGGGGGTGGTTCAGCTCAAAGGACACTTCATCCAAGGTCTCCTTGACCATTCTCATCTAAAGTAGTCATCTTTCCCTACGTTTCCCCGCTCCCACCCCGTCACTCTACTGCATCATCCTATTTTATATTCCTTTTTTTTCCCCACTCTCTGAAATTATCTTTTGCACTTATTAGTAGTTGTCTAACCCCATCAGAATGTAAGCTCTAGGAGAGAAGGTACCACAACAGCTCTGATAGTCGCAGGATCCTCGGTGTCTAGAACCCTACCTAGAACCCTGGCACTTAGCCCTCAACAAACATTTGTCAAATGAAAGAACAGATGAGGGGCTATGTACTTTATTTTCCTCCTTCCTTTTTAAACACCATCCAAGAGCACCCACCTGGATTACAACTCCGGCTTGAACTAGGTAGTAGGCGTTAAGCCTCGCCATTGGCTGGAGTATTTGCCGTTGCCCCTGGCAACCACTGTTTCCCACCAGTTGTGCCTTCGCCCCGCTTGGCCCCGCCCCATACCGTCCTTCCCCCGTACCGCGGAGCCGCGGCCCTGTGGTAAAATCGGTGCTTGCCCTTTAAGCGGCGGGACTTCTGGTCAACGTCTTCCGCGGCCGCCGGAAGGGGAAGTTTCGCCGCCGAACGCTCCCTCGCTCGTCCGAATTCGGTGGCGCCACGTCCGCCGATCTCCGCCTTCTTATCGGCGGCTTGGGCGGCTTCCGCCTCGACACCTTCCACTCGCTGAACGGGCCGTGTCGTGAGGGGCCAGGGACTGGGAGTCGGCGGCTGTGCGCATCCTGGCCACCTAAAAGGTGAAGATGTCGGACATCGGGGACTGGTTCAGAAGCATCCCGGCCATCACTCGCTACTGGTTCGCCGCCACTGTCGCGGTGCCCTTGGTCGGCAAACTCGGTCTCATCAGCCCGGCCTACTTCTTCCTCTGGCCTGAAGCCTTCCTCTATCGCTTCCAGGTACTGACCAGCGCGGAGGGGCGTGGAGACTACAGGTCCCAGGAGGCCCGGCGGTGGCGGAGCGTAGACCGGCATGTCGTGGGCGCGCGGTGCCTGGTGGGATTTGTAGTGCGACGGCTCCAGCGGTTTAGGGCGAGGTCCTGTGGTTCGGGGGCGGGGTGGAGGCAAAAAAGGGGTCTGGAGCTAGGGCACGGATGGTTGGAGAAGTGGCTTTGGCCCATTGGGAAGGGACTGATTTTGCTCTTCTATTAAGATTATGCTCCCTGCCCTCTGCATTCAGAGAAGGAGCCAGTGGGAAGGTAATTCTGTGATCGTTGTTAATCTTTTGGACGCCGGTGATTAGCACCCTGGTTCTACCCGGAGCAGGTGCCCTCTGACCTTCCTCTGCCACTCACGTGGGTGCCATGAGGATGTCAATTTACTCAACATTCAGCCGAGTACTTCTTATGTTAATAGAGGCTTTTTTTTTTCTTTGCGGGAGTGGTTTGTGGTCAGATGCAAAGAGTGGGTTTATCTGCGTTCCACCTAGCCCCAACCTAGTATGTGACATGTAGTAGTAGAATGTATGAAGGGACGAGTAAAGAGGAAATTGTTCCCCAAATAGAAGGCCTTGCTATTTAAGCATGAAGGAAACTTTCCAGGGTATTTCTGGCAAGGGAATATTAGTTTCCCGGAGATTATCTTTATTCACTGGATTCTGTGATTTAGATCTTTACTCAGTGGCAGGTCAGGTACTAAGATTTGGCATTAATTTGAGCACATTAATTGGCATGTGGATAACCTGCCTTGTCTCCCCCCAATTTACTGTTTCTTAGTCTCTGCTGCTTGTTCCTCATCATCCTGACCTTTAAATGTTGTGATGTGCCCCAGGGATCAGTTATAGGCCCTTTTCTCTACCGGTCCCCAGCTATAGGAGATCTCATTTAGCTTCATGGGTTTAAATACTTTCTATAAACTGAGGACTCTCAAATACAAATATACATATTTTCAGTCCAGATCTGTCTCCTGATATCCAACTGTCTGTTTGAAATTACCACTCGGATGACTAATAGGCATCTCAAATTTAACATGTCCCCAACTGGTTACCCTTTTCCTTTGCCCTAGAAGTAAAGAGCAAGTTCATTATTGCAGGAGCTCAAGCTACCAGTTATGGAGTCATCGTCGACTTGTCTTTCTCCCACATCCCATAATCTGCCAGCTACTAGTTTGCTCTACTTTAGACATACGTCCAGAGTAACAGGTCCCTTTTCATTCTCCATTGCAAGCCATTATCATTCCAGCTCAGGTCCTTTCCGTCTTTTCTGTAGACAGCTGGAGTGATCCTTTTGAAATATAAATCAAGCCTGTCTGTCCTCTATCCCGAACCTTCCATGTCTTTTCAAATCAGATGTATAAAATGCAAGTCCTTCCAGTGGCCTGCAAAGCCCCCTACTGCCGCTCTGGCCTTAACTGCTGCTCCTGTCCACCTTGCACCTTAGGCTCCGCAGTGGAATCCTTGCTCTTCCTTCAGCAGCTGACGCCCTCTCCTCAGGTTGCTAGCATGTGTTGTTTCTCTGTTTGAGGACGATAACCTTGATTTACCTCCTTACCTTCTTCAAGTCTCTTCCCGGTGCCACCTTATTGGCAAGGTGTTATGGATTGCCCTACATAAATTAATACCCCTCCTTCACTCCATCTCCTTTATGCTTAATTTTACTTGCTACATATCACCTGTTGGCATTGGTTAGTCAGCTTCCCTTCAGAAAAGAAGGCGCCACGAGAACCAGATCCCTGACTTGTTTAACACCGTCTTTGTTACCTAGAATAGGGCCTGGCACATAGCAGGTGCTTTCATGTTGGTTGAATGCATGGAAATAGTTGGCACTTGCCAGTGCTGGGCACTGAAGCTGCAATAGTGAATAGGACAGAAAGTCCCAGCTCCCATGAAGAAAATAAGAGAGAGGCATATGATCGAGGGTGACTTAAGGCATATAACATTGGATAGAGTGTTCCAGGAAGGCTTCGGAGAAGATGCCTGAACTGAAATCCGAATGCCGAGGCGCCAGCTTTGGGAAGATCCGGCTCTGGGGACAGCCTTCTAAGAACAAGGGTTAGCAAGAGGAAGGCTGGGAGGCAGGCCCCAGAAACGGAAGGAAGACCGGATAGCTGGTTACAAGTCAGCTGTAGGGATGAGGATTGGCAGATGCAGACAGAGATAACCAGGGGTGAGTACGATAAAGCACGGATGGAAAGGTGGGCTGGGCTTGGGTTGTACAGGACTTTGTGCTTTGAACTTTATTTATTTACTAAAGAATTTTTTTTAATGTTTTATCTATTTTTTGGGAGAGAGAGAGCATGTGAATGGGTGAGGGGCAGAGAGAGGAGAGCAAGATCCGAAGCGGGCCCTGTGCTGACAGGCTGACAGCAGCTAGCCCCCTGTGGGGCTTGAACTCACAAACTGTGAGATCATGACCTGAGCCAGAGTCAGACGCTCAACTGACTAAGCCATCCAGGTGCCTCTGAGCTTTATTTTGAAGACACCAGGAAGGCTTTGGAGCATTTTGAACAGAGAACTGGCAAGATTGCTTGACCGCTCTGTGGGACGGACTTAGCACCCGGGATGGGGGAGAGAGAGAAATCCAGTTAGAAGGCAAGAGAGATGATGTTTTGGGTCAGGGTGACTGCAGAGGTAGAAGTAGGTAGATTTTGGAGTAGCGTGGACAAGGTTGCTGCTGAATGAATGTGGCAGGGGAGTAGCTGAAGGAAGCAGGACTCAAAGATGCCGCTGTTTCCACAGTGGATGGTGGAGTCCTTTACCAAGTGGGAAATGTTTAGGATGGCGTAGGTTTGGGGGGCCAGGGGAGGGTGTGGATGAAGAGCTTCTGTGTTGGCCATGTTACGTCTAGAGATGTTTCTTAGGCATCTGAGTGCAGAAGTTAAGCAGGCAGTTGGAGATTAGAAAATGATGTGGGCCTGCTGCCAGCTCTGGTTATTATTTGTGACCTAGTGGCTGTTGTGCACTTTGTGCCTGGTGGGCGGCATGCTGGGTAATATGTGTGCAGGAGGAGCGGTGGTTGTAAATCATTTTGTGAGAAGGATCTGGTCGAAACTGGCTCTTTGACCCTCCTTGCAAAATCTTGCTCACTTGTGTTGTCAGACTGGTAAAATAAGAAAGCCTTTCTAATAGACTGCAGGTGAATGTTGACAGATGTGCCTTGATTAGAAGAGTCATCATTCGTGTCCCCCCTCCCGTGCTTTTCCCATCTTCCTTACATTGTTTTGTCGTCCTGAGAGCTGGGAGAAGCAGTGGGGGGCAGGACAGTGCGCTGGTTGTCCAGATGGGAAAAGGCCAGTATCTAGACCTTCTCTCTGCTGCTCTGGCTCGGGCCCATTCTGGACAAATTTAGCTTTCAGACCCACCTAGAGGAACTCATTTGCAAATGAAGCAGCTGAAAGAAAACCTGCATCTGAGAGGTCGGTGTGTGACAAACAGCATGCGGTGTGCTTTCTGCTGGAGGCTCATCTTTTCCTTCGAAGCTGAGCCTTGAACAGCTTAAAAAAAATTGGGGATGATTGATTTAGAATTGCGGATTCATGTTGGAAGAGATGAAAGTCACTTTTCCTCCTTATCTTTAGGCTTCATCTGACTAGCTTGTTGGTTTGGAACTGCAGAGTTTAAAGTGTTATTTTTCTTCGTTTGGATGGGATGTTAAGACTCACTGTGCCGTTATCTAAAGTTCCTAGTCCCTCACGTTCAGCACGCGTTGATCAGATAGCTACTTCATAATGATGAAATAAATGTCTTCCTGCTGGTCCTTGATGACCTAGTCCTGCAGCCCTCGTGCTTTCTGAGCTCGTGTCTCCCAGGGCTGTCTATTTCTCTGGACAGAGGCACCGTACCTCCTTGCATCTCTGTTGTACTTCCACGCCACCTCGTTCAGCTCCCACGGGCATCCCGAGACCAGTATCACTCCAGTTTGTAATCATCTCCAGTTCCGGTTTCTACTTTGGTGAGTCAGATAGTTTTGAGCTGCCTCTTTCAACTCCTTCACATCGTATCTACCAAAACACACAGTTAAGTGTTCAGCAAACATTTTTGAGGGTGATTTCTTCCAAGTCAGTTATCTACTTTCTCTTAAAATAGAAAGACCAGGGGATTTCAAGGAATTGAGTCATGGTTCCCCAAGACCTGGCTCAGCCCCGTACTCATTATATGCCCTCAGGCAAGTTACTTAGTACTCTTTCTGAGCCTCAGTTTCGTTACCTAAAAGGGGGGGTCATTTAATACCGTATGAACTCTGATCTAAGTCCATAGATTATAAGATGCACCATCAATTTAATACAACTTTTTGGAGGGGAGGGAGAGTAGAAATTCCATTAAATGAATGTATTGGATTGTAAGCCACATACTAATTTTAGAAACACAAAAATGAGTGTCTTCAAATTGAAGAAGTATGTTATCTACTCCATGCCTCTGTCATGTAAAATTCATAGCAAAATGTAAAGTTCCCAGTATATATTCTCGTAATAAGCTGTTCAAAAATAGTGTCCGTTTTTATTTTCTAGTGAATAGTAATTCCTTCCATTACTGCCTTTTCTCTCTGGGCCGTAAGAGTCTAATTTTTTTTTTATTTTTTAGTAAAAAAATTCTTTTAATGTTTATTTATTTTTGAGAGAGAGAGAGACAGAGACAGAGTGTGAGTGGGAGGGGTAGGGGTAGAGAGGGAGGGAGACCTAGAGTCCAAAGCAGGCTCCAGACTCTGAGCTGTCAGCACAGAGCCTGATGCGGGGCTCAAACTCACAACCCGTGAGATCATGACCTGAGCTGAAGTTGGACACTTAACCGACTGAGCCATCCAGGGGCCCCAAGATTCTAATTTTACTTTGTAACTGAAATTGAAATGTGACTGCTGGATGATTATCCTGTATTTTGCCCCCTTAAAAGCATCCTGACTTCAAGTGGGAAGAGATGAACTCTCAATTTCCCTCATTTGTTTTCAGGAATCAGAAGAAATGGCATCCGCCAAATCTGTGATTTGGGCCTTGTGCTTATATTTGCCAAGCTTTTGCTTTATGTTATTTACCTTTAACCCGATGATAGCAACCCTAGCAGATTGAATTAAGAGTGTATTGGGGAAGGGGCACCTGGGTGGCTCAGTTGGTTAAGTGTCGACTCTTGATTTTGGCTCAGGTCATGATCTCACGGTTTGTGAGATTGTGCCCTGCCCTGGGCTCTGTGCTGGCAGCAGGGAGCTTGGGATTCTCTCTCTCCCTCTCTTTGCCCCTCCCCCACTCTTGTTTGTTCACTCTCTCTCTTTCTCTCAAAATAAATTAACTTAAAAAAAAAAGCACACTGGGGAAGAGAAACCTATACATTGCATAACCAGAAGGGAGATGAACTTGGTCTCTAGGCTGAGCATGGAAGTAGCCTCAAGGTTTGGATTAGAACTTTAGTGGCTAGTGTTTTGGTATGTGTAGCTTTAATGTCTTTCCTTAACAGTCCTGTCCACTTCAGTCCACTTTATACATTTACAAGTTGCTGAATTTTTAAAAACTGAATACCTGTGTATAACCAGCACCCAGATCAAGAAGCAGAACATACCAGTAAACCTTCCTGTAGCTCCCTTCTGGTAACTGCCCCCTCCAAGGGTAACTACTATCTTACCTTTTAGTATCATAGATTGCGTTTGCCAATTAGTTTACTTTCTATGAATGAAATCTTACGGTATGTATTCTATTGTGTCTGGTCTCTTTTTAACAGTGCATTTGAGTCACTAGTACTGTTGCTCATGGGTATAGATTGTTCCTCCTCATATTGGTCCATCGTGTGACTAGATCACCATCTCTTTTCCCCATTCTACTGATGATGGGTCTTTTGGGTAGTGTCTGGTTTTGGCTGTAATGAATAGTGCTGTGAACATTCTGGTACATGTCTTGGTGAACACAGGTATGCGTTTCTGTTGAGTACATACCCAGGGGTAGGATAGATGGCTTCCAATAGCTCTTTTACAGTCCACAGTTGAGCCTCGGTGCCTTTCATTTTTCATTCGTTTTTCTTGCCTACCTAGGATGTCAAAAAAAAAAAAAAAGAAAAGAAAAAGCCACACTTTGCTAACATCAGCATTTGGCACATGGATGCTCCTCTTCTTTCTTGTTTGGTGACCTGTGTAGAGTTTCTTACCTCCAAAGCAATCAATTTGTACCGTTTCAGAAAAAAAAAGTCTGCTTTTGGTACTTTAGAACTCCCCCCACTTTAGACTCTGGGTGGCGTTTTTCATTATTTCAGCAGCAGATTGTTTGGGAGAATTTTAGTTCAAGGCTGGCTGCCACCCACTGTCTCAACAGAAGCTGTGGGACTAGTAAGTAAAGAACGATGTCTTACCCCTTTTCAGAGGCCTTAGATGCCAGTGCAGATGTGGGCCTCCTTCTAAGTGAGGGACTCTGTGCAGATCACCTAAACTCTCATGAGGGCCCAGCTTTCCTCAAGAAAAAGCTGGGGGTGATGATGGTTCCTACCTTGGGAGGCTGTGGGGATAAAATGAGCTGCTCCCCTCCCCTCCCCTCTGCCTGCCGGTCCTGTGCCCTCGGTGCTGCACCTGGCTCCCCATTGTGGGGTGGGGGCAGGCTCCCCAGGGCGGAAAGCATGTCTGCATTCCCAGCCCTGAAAATCCATTTTCTTATTCTAACTATTTGCATGTCAGAGGAAAGGAGGGAATTTAGCTGGGCCCCTTCATTGGGGATTCCAGAAATACATTACATTGTGTTTTTCTGAAGAGATAAGTTCTCTCCTGGTGTTTTCAAATTATCATTTTAAAGTAATACAAAAATAATATCAAGTCTCTTAGATCAATGAAAGCCAAGTATAACTCAAGGGTAAGCTTAATGAACGGGGAAAAGAAGTGAGATATTTTGACAGGCACTGATTTCCAAAGCACAGGTGCACACAGGGGCTAAAAATAGCGGGGTGGCGTCAGTGTTAGGGGAAAATGTAGTCGGAAAAAACCAGGGTTTCTTTTCCAAAATCGGGTCCTGAGTAATTTGCAGGGATATGGAGGTAGCTTAAAATGGGAATTTGTAAAAACTATGTCAGTGTGTGTCTTCTAAGAGATTGTAATCATCATACACCTACACGTACAATTTTTTTTTTTCAAAGCACCTTTGTAATCCGTTTTCTTAATTCCAACGTTTTATAAAATCTGTGAGCTAAGGAGGGCAGAGTCATAGGACAGACGTCACCGGGTAGATGAAGATATACACTCAGAGGTCTAGACTTTTCCAAGGCCCTGCGGCTACTTAAGAGCCAAGGCCAGGGCTAGCTTGCTTCTGGTCTTTGCCCCCAGTGCCTTTCGTAAGCAGGGAGAATCAGGATTATACAAGTATAGGAGGACTTAAAATTTTTACTAGTTGTAATTATAGCTCATAGTAATGATGCCACTTGTGAGAGACATTGTAAAAACAGGGGTTTTGTGTCATAAACTCTGGAGTCAAGCTGTCTGGGATAAAATTCTACCTCCCCCACCTGCTAGCTATTATTTAACCTTTCCTCATTTCTGTTCTTCATCTGTAAAATCCGCCCCCTGAGTCAGTGCATGTAAATGAGCAGAATAGCACACTTTTTTTTTTTTTTTTTTTAAACCACCCATCAGAATAGGGCAAGTATTAGTCTATCATTCCCCTTTTACAGATGGAAATTGAGGCCCGGAAGTGATAGCTTGTAAGCCAAACACTTAACATCTTGGTGTTCTCAAATCACTTCTGGTGAGAACTCACTCACAGTCCTCAAATCTTTTCCGTTAAATGATGCGTCTATGTTAAAGTTGTAAATAAATCCACATGAGTTTTAACTTACTTTGTTTTACTGGTTTAATAGAGGGTTCTTGCAAAGTCACTCTTCTGGGTGTTTTTATAAAGCGCATTTTCTTCCGCAGGGAACGGAGCCTTGAGGGCTACATTCCTGTACTCGGAGGATGTAACGTGGCAGCTCTGTGTCCGGCCAGGCGCCACGGCCAGTGTCCCCCATTCCAGCCACACCCACACTGTCAGCAGTACCTGTTCAGTGCTCTTGTAGTTCTCTCGGACTTTAGTCGTTTTCCCAAGACCAGACCACCCCTCCCTCGTGCTCAGTCTTTGCTTCTTCACATGACCCACTACCGAGAACATCTGGATGCTGGGGTGGGGGGGGGGGGGTCTTACATGCTTGCCAAGCAAGACACACAGCTCTCCAGGCAAAAGCCAGCATTATGCTGGCATTTCCGAAGGACTGGGAAGGTCGTCTGCTTCAACCACTATTATTATTTAAGGTTGTTCGGGGGGTACTAGCCAGTGAATTAGACCACAATGGAATGAGATACAAAATTTTATTTACAGATAGAGTTGTATACTTTGAAAGCCCAAGAGGCTCAGTTTTCAAATCTATTACAAACAATAAAGTAATCCAGCTAATACTACAAACAGTAAGGTAATTCGGCTTTGGTGGTTTGGTATTAGAGCTAGAAAGCATAGCTCAATAGAAAACTTCTAAAAGCTGTGAAAGACTTCTTCCTGGCTGGGAATGGTTATCACATTGATATAATAAAGATGCTGATTCTAGTTCTTTTGAGAAAATAAAATGTTGAGACCAGCCAAGAAAATCATGACAAATGTGGAAGAAAAACAGGAGGGGGATTATTCAATCATATCACTTTACCAGATATTGTTACATATTATAAAACTAGACATTAAAATAGCTTGATATTGATAGGGGAATTCAGTCCCAAACAGGATAGCATTTTAATATAATAATAGATTTTAATATAAAAGGAAATAAATAGATAATGAAAATAGCTTTTCGGAACACCTGGGTGGCTCGATTGGTTAAGTGTCTGACTTCAGCTTAAGGTCATGATCTCGTGGTTCACGATTTCGAGCCCCATGTCAGGCTCTGTGCTGACAGCTCCGAGCCTGGAGCCTGCTTCGGATTCTGTGTCTCCCTCTCTCTCTACCCCTGCCTGGCTCGCACTCTGTCTCTCTCTCAAAAATAAACATTAAAAAATATTTAAAAAGAAAACAAGAAAGAAAGTAGTGTTTCAAATGAATGGAGAAAGTATGGGTTACTCTGTAAATGGGATTGGGAAAGCTGAGTGAGCACCTAGAAAAAGAAGTAGGTTATCTTCCTTACTCCTGAGACGAACATGAATGTGCCACGAACATGAATGTGCCACGGTAGGACTGTGAACATTTTGATACTCTTAAGTGGAGACGTAGCTTGTGAGCTACCTGAGCATCCAAGTACACCCGACAGATACATTTGCCTACCTTAAATTACACTTTTACATGTCAAAATATGGCAAGAATACCGTAAAAGCATAGATGAATGGCCAGAAAATATTTGCAACAATGAGAAAGGGGAATTTCCATAATATATAAAGACATGCAAATCTGGCAGGAAAATGAAGAAAGGAAGTGCTAAAGTTTTAAAAACAGTTCGTAAATACACACTAAATGGTGACGGCGTGGAGAGAAGACGGGCATTAATGTACATTTTAGGAGTAAGTATAGGAGTTGGTTAAACATTTTTGTAAGCATTTGGCAATGTCTACCAAAATTAAATGCCGAAGTCTGTTAATTTAGCAGATTAACTCACAGGATTTGATCCTATATGTAAGTGTATAAAGAGGATATTCGAGAATATTCAACCGTGGCCTTGTAACGGTTTAAACAAATTTTGGACCTTCACATAAAAGGAATACTTTACAGCCAATAAAAATATTTTGTCAAGGGACTTAAACAAGGCATAGAACCATGCAATACAAGGTAGGATGAAAAAGAATGAACAGTAGTAACACATAATGTTATTGAAAGAAATACAAGAAACTGATTGTTGTTGATGGAAAGGGAATCAGGAGATGAAGGTCAGGAGGAAGGCTTCCTTCTCATTGTAGACTTTTTGGTAAGTGTGTGTGTGTGTGTGTGTGTGTGTGTGTGTGTGTTGAGGGGATGGGACAGTTGTAAAGTCATATATCCATATTGCCTAAATAGCACAGTGATTTGAATAAAAACATTTCTATTTTACTTCTACCTTTTGAAAATGACATTTTTTGGTAAGGTTTGTCACCCTGGTATATTCTTTCTCCCAAAAGGAGATATTACTGTGCTGTTGGAGCCTGTCTTTATAATTCATTTTTGACAGGCTTAACTATGGCCCTTCTCCCAGTAAAGACTAACCATATATTTTCTTAGTATTGATTTTTTTCAACTTGCTTAGGAATATTTATTGCTTATATTACATGATTTTATTCCATCGCTTTGCAGATTGGTATGATGGTAGCTGATGGGAACTTTCCTTCAGTGTTCTTGAATTATATTGGTGGTATCCCTTTGGTTGCTTTCATCACAGAGGAGAATGTTTTGCAAGGGTGAATTTTGTTGAGTTAAAAAAAAAAAAAAATTAACCAGGCTTGGAGAAACTAACCACTGTGTCTGTTTTGATCCGGACAGATTTGGAGGCCAATCACTGCCACCTTTTATTTCCCTGTGGGTCCAGGAACTGGATTTCTTTATTTGGTCAATTTATATTTCTTATATCAGTATTCTACACGTCTTGAAACAGGTATGTTGTCCATAGTTGTCTTAAGATTTGTTTCTAATTCGCCAGTTCTAATTTACCAGTTACTTTTTGGAAGAATTCTGAGGGCAGTTAGCTTGTAAGGAAATGGCATAATGATAGTAAATGCTCAGTAGTAACTGTGCCAGGACTGTACTAGGCACTTAGTTTATTTGATTTTTAATCCTCACGACATCATCATGAAGCATAAGTAACAGTGTCACCATTTTATAGGTGAAAAAAAATGAAAGACCAGAGCTTAATACATCTTGTCCCTACCTTGTCCTTAGTGGCTGACTTGTGTGCCTCTCACTTAAATTTGACTTCTCACCCATTTCTGTCACATGGCACTCATTTGTCCTTTATTTGATTTATTTTTTAAGTTGACTTCACACTCCTTTTGGAGCCCACTGTGGGGCTTGAACTCACAACTCTGAGATCAAAAGTCGGACATTTAACTGACTGAGTGACCCAGGTGCCCCAGTCCTTGTCCTTAAATGTCAACTGGGCTGAAGTGTATATATCTCCCAGACTGGGGTTGAAAAACACTTCTTCATGCTATGAAAGCCTTAAGTTATTCTCTGTGATTGAATTACTCACTTTTGAAATATATAACTGGGATTTAATAATATGGTAGTTTATTAGATAGGACTGCCCATATGGTGTTGTGGGTAAGTTTTTTTGTTTGTTTGGTTTTTTTACAAAAATCTTTTCTTAAAAGTTTCTCGGTATTGTTATTTCCTTTGTACAATACCTCGTGTGCTGTTCTGAGTTGCTTATCCTGAGAGCAGTAAATTGATGCTGCTGGGTCAAAATGTGAACAAAGTTTTATTAAGCCTAAATGATTTTGAAAAGGTTGGCCAACTCCAGAGACCTTATAAACCTGCTGGCTGTTAGCTCAGGGTAGAGAATTCTGAACCACCCTTAAATCTAAGTCAGTTTGAGAATTGAGAATCAGTCTCATAACTGTAGGGAAGTAGAAGGATGGGCATTGGTGTCAAATGTGTTTTCCTTAAACTGGCATTTGCACAAGGTGCTTTTTCAAAACAAATCACTACATTAAGTGTCAGGTCATCGCCTCTTACCACCGGAAGGGACCTAGCCCATCCCCTTAGTTTTACGGAGGAAAAAGAGGAGATTCAGGGAAGGAAAGTGGCTTGGCGGAGGTGAAACTGACCCACAGTCTCGCGACCACAGCAGGGGGCTTGGACTTAAAGCCCCCAGCATATGTGATTTTTATTCTCCCCTGTCCCAGTTGAACTTGCTAGTAATGCTGTAGCATTCTACCCCCTGGTGTAATTTCATTGAGGATTGAGCTATTGGAGTAGTATTATTTTATATCAGTAGGAAATTCTAAGTGTGGATGATCCATGACTAGTTTTTCAAAATTTTGTTACAGAAAAAACTCAAATGTACACAAAAGTAGTGAGAAAGGTTAATGAACCTTTGTTTTCCTTTTTGTTGAGATGAAATTCACAGAACGTAAAAGTGACTGTTTTAACCGTTACAAAAAAAATTTTTTTAAGCATTTGTTCATTGTCTAAGAGAGAGAGCACGAGTGGGGGAGGGACAGAGAGAGAGGGAGACACAGAATCGGAAGCAGGCTCCAGGCTCTGAGCTGTTGGCGCAGAGCCTGACGGGGGGCTCGAACTCACGAACGGTGAGATCATGACCTGAGCCGAAGCCAGATGCTTAACCCACTGAGCCCCCCAGGCGCCCCTGTTTTAGCCATTTTAAAGTGTACAGTTCTGTGGGCTCTGGTCTCGTTACTCAGCCGCTACCAACCACTGTCTAATTCAGTACATCTTCATTGCCCCCGAAACCCAAAGCAGTTACTCTCTATCTCCCATCCCCCCCTTTCTCTAAGCTCCTGGCCAGCACTGAGCTACTTTCTCTGCATACGGATTTGCCTATTTGGGACACTTTATGAGTCCTTCTGTGACAGGCATCTTTCACTTAGAATGTTCTCAAGTCTTACCCGTGTTGTAGTATGTGTCCACCTGCCTGCAAGAACCCCTTTGTAACTACTCCTCGCCTTGAACTGTTATCTCCTAGCTGATCTTATTTGATCTCTATTCATGTCTGTCCTCCCACCCCTGATTATTTGAAGCAAATGATACCAGACATGATATCATTTCATCTGTAAATTTTCTAATATTTATCTCTGAAATTCAAGGACTTAAAAATAATCCTAATGCTGTTATGAAGCCTAAATTGCAATAATGCCATGACCATATTTTATTTGTAAGTTGTTTTCTCTCCGTTACTTGAGGCCCTGGAACCCACTTACCCACCCCTCCTATCTAGTCAGGTAATGTAACTAATTTGTAATACCTGAATAACACTGAAGATCAATCTGTAGGATTATTAGCCCATTGATCTCTTTTATTTGCTTTAATTCTTTTAAGCTTCCCCCATTCCTTACTGAGCATTTTGAAATTCTAGAGCTGAGAGGTACTATTTCAAGTTTTATTGATATATAATTCAAATACTATACAGTTCCACCCATTTAAAGTGGACAATTTAGTGGGTATTCATAGATTTGTGCAATCATCACTATAATTAACTTGAGAATACGTCGTCTCCACAAGAAGAAATCCTGTGCCCATTAACGGCCATTCCCCATTTCCATTCAACCTGGTCGTCCCCTTAAGCTTTTAGGCAACCACTGATCTACTTTCTGCCTTTTTAGATTTGCCCATTCTCTACATTTCTTATAGGCAGCACCATACAATAGGTGATCTTTTGTAACTGGCTTCTTTCACTTAGTGTTTTCAAGATTCTTCCATGTAGCATGTGTTAGTACCTCATTCCTTTTTATTGCCAAATGAGATTCCCTTATATGGTTATTTTTCCATTTTTTTTTTTTTCAGTTTATTTGTTTTGAGAGATAGTGTGAGTCAGGGAGAAGCAGAGAGAGAATCACTGTGCTGTCAGTGCAGAGTCTGACGTGGGGCTTGAACTCACAAAACTGAGATCATGACCTGAGCCGAAACCAAGAGTAGGATGCTTAACCCATGGAGCCACCCACGAGCCCCGTGTTTTTCCACTCATCAGTTGATGGACATTTCACTTGTATTCGTTTTTCACTGTTATGAATAATGCGGTTCTGAACCCTCATGTTGAGAGGAACTTTTGAGACCTGCCCATTTAAAATAAGATTGCACAATGAGAAAACAATGGTCTGGAGAGGTGGTGACATGCCCCAAAGGTCACAAAGCTATTTGAGATAACATGTCTGGGACTGGAGCCCTGGTTCATTGATTCCAGTCTTCCCTCCACCATACAGCCTCACGGTAACAGCCTGACAATGTGTTTGCCACCTGCATGTTTTCCTACCTGAGTCAATGAAATATACAGCAGTGTTGGCTTATTTATAAGGTTTCTGATTTGAACTGGAAGACTGCAGTTTGAGACCACTTACTTTATAAATTCCCAGTTGCACACTTGCCAAATAATATAGTATTGTAATTTAT
This sequence comes from Prionailurus bengalensis, assembly GCF_016509475.1. Taxonomy (NCBI): domain Eukaryota; kingdom Metazoa; phylum Chordata; class Mammalia; order Carnivora; family Felidae; genus Prionailurus; species Prionailurus bengalensis. Next base: position 66,455,940 of record NC_057353.1, on the reverse strand, counting down.
GTGATTACAATAGCTTAAGTATTCAATCCGAAGAATGCTTCCGAATCACAAAGTCAACAGGAGCACCTGGCTAGCTCAGTTGGTAGAGCATGCGACTCTTGATCTTGGGATCACGGGTTCAAGCTCCACACTGGACGTGGAGCCTACTTAAAAAAAAAAGAGGGGCGCCTGGGTGGCGCAGTCGGTTGAGCGTCCGACTTCAGCCAGGTCACGATCTCGCGGTCCGGGAGTTCGAGCCCCGCGTCAGGCTCTGGGCTGATGGCTCGGAGCCTGGAGCCTGTTTCCGATTCTGTGTCTCCCTCTCTCTCTGCCCCTCCCCCGTTCATGCTCTGTCTCTCTCTGTCCCAAAAATAAATAAACGTTGAAAAAAAAAAATTAAAAAAAAAAAAAAAAGAAAAGAAAAGCAAATTTTACTAAAATTTGGAAATTAGCTTTGATTCACCATAGGGATCCCCATCATTGAGCTTCCTTAACACTGTGGCTAAAGTGTGCCTTTGAGACACCAGGGGAGAAATTAGGGAAAGAAGGAGAGACTTTTGCTGGAAACTTTTTTTCTTTTAGATAGAATTTTTTCCCTGTCTTTTGGAGACTTGTTAGGATTAAAAAAAAACAAACAAACTTTTTTTTAATGTTTTTATTTATTTTTGAGACAGAGAGAGACAGAGCACGAGCAGGGGAGGGGCAGAGAGAGAGGGAGACACAGAATCTAAGGCAGGCTCCAGGCCCTGAGCTGTCAGCACAGAGCCTGACGCAGGGCTCGGACTCACGGACTGTGAGATCATGACCTGAACTGAAGTCGGATGCTTAACCGACTGAGCCACCCAGGAGCACCCCCCGTCCTTTAAAAAAATTTTTTTTTTAATGTTTTTATTTATTTATTTATTTATTTATTTATTTTTTTTAAATTTTTTTTTAACGTTTATTTATTTTTGGGACAGAGACATACAGAGCATGAACGGGGGAGGGGCAGAGAGAGAGGGAGACATAGAATCGGAAGCAGGCTCCAGGCTCTGAGCCATCAGCCCAGAGCCCGACGCGGGGCTCGAACTCACGGACTGCGAGATCGTGACCTGGCTGAAGTCGGACGCTTAACCGACTGCGCCACCCAGGCGCCCCTGTTTTTTTTTTATTTTTTTAAAAAAAATTTTTTTTTTTTCAACGTTTATTTATTTTTGGGACAGAGAGAGACAGAGCATGAACGGGGGAGGGGCAGAGAGAGAGGGAGACACAGAATCGGAAACAGGCTCCAGGCTCTGAGCCATCAGCCCAGAGCCCGACGTGGGGCTTGAACTCACGGACCGCGAGATCGTGACCTGGCTGAAGTCGGACGCTTAACCGACTGCGCCACCCAGGCGCCCCCAGGCGCCCCTGTTTTTATTTATTTTTGAAACAGAGAGAGAGAGAGACAGAGGATTTTTTTTTTTTTTTTAACTGACTACATATCATGCGATTATGAGGGGGTGTGGAGGGGAGGGAAGGTAGCTGTTTGAGCTAGAATGACCTTACAGTCATTTGTGTGTGGTCTCTGCCTCTCTTCTGGTCTCCCACCTGAAGGCATGAGGGCTCACCCTTAGAAGGGAGAGCAGGGCCAGTGTTGATTGTTCGGTCCAGGAATAAGACGGAGCCTGGCGTTTGGTGTGGTGACAAGGGCACTGGACTAGTAATTACATTTCACCCTGCTTCTAACAAGCCATGTGATCCAGGTCACGTAACTTTATTTCCTCATCGGTAAAAAGGGGGTATAGGTCTTTCCCTTCTACCTCCCGGATGTGGTCTGAAGGTGAAGAGTCAGAGTCTATGGGAAGGTTTGGCCATGCCCTCACTCTTCCCCTCCGCCAGCATTGTTTTCCCTTGCTAGAATGTAAGCCAGAAGAAGGAGACTGAATCTTCTCAAGAAAGCCCAGTGTCAGACTAAGTGAGAGTGTGTGAGTGTGTGTGTGTGTGTGTGTGTGTGTGTGTGTGTGTGTGTGCATCTAATAATAACAACAACAGTAAGATTCTCCCAGCATAGTCTTGCTGGAGACACAGTGGCAGGCCAGACAGATGGGGTCCCTCCAGTATCAGAGCTTATGGTCTCGCAGAGGGAGGAGGGAGACAAGTGATCACAGATGTGTCATCGGGCCACGAGGAGAGCCAGGAAGGAGAGGCCGACTAGTTGTGAAGCCTTCAGGGGATGGGAGCTCACTGGCCGTGGAACCAACTGCCCTCCCTGCGGGTCTTACAGCTTGTGGTAGTTGGAGGATGGTACTTACTGGAATTCGGTTAGGAGAACACAGATTAGCCTCACTCAGTTGACTGTAGTTCAGGGCTTTATTGGAAGACATGGCTTTAGGTATTTTAAAAATTTTCCTTTTTTTTTTTTTTTTTTTTTTTTTTGGGGAGGAGAAGTTTAAAAATATTCTCATTTTGGCTTTCTCTAGAATTTTTTGAAGCATTTCTCTACATAGAAATCACTTTGTTCTGAAATTCTGGACCGTGACATTTGGCTTATTTTTGTTTCTAGGAGCTTTTGATGGGAGGCCTGCAGACTATTTATTCATGCTCCTTTTTAACTGGATTTGCATCGTGGTATCCTTTAGTCTGTGACTTTGGGCCAGAAAGAAACCATTTTATTTTCAGGTTTGGGAAAGTAGACGGTATTGTGTACAGCAGTTCAAATGATAGCATTTGCATCTTTGTTTACTACAGTTCATAATTAAGAATAATTAAAGTTCGCTTTGAGAGCCGTAGTCAATCATATGGCCCTTGAGTGGTGCATTCTCTTGCCATTGCCTTGGTGGGGTTTTCCACATTTGCTTCAACTGTATTGCTGTCCCTCTTGTTCCCAGTTCTCTGTGTTCTCATGTGTGACAGCTCGTTGACTGCAGCAGAGAGATTCCGTGCCATGAGACAGCTTTTGGAATCTGTGCTCCTTATGAGAAAGTTAATTTACAGCCAGCAGCCTTTTCTGATTTCATTGCCGTCCTCGTCTTCGGGGCCTACATAGTCATTCAGTCCATCCAGGGGGAGCCGGCTCTGGGAAGGGCCACAGCATGTCTCTGCTGCATTTCAGCCCCCGCTGCCAGCAGCCTTCCAGCTGCGGACCTTTACAGATGGTGAGAGCAGCAGAAAGGGTACGATGGCTCAGTCTGTGCGGAGCTGGTGAGCTCAGAATTGCTTTGGGGCTTAGCTGCCATTGAAGCTTGGCCGGGAGCCAGGACATGTGGCACTTTGGATGCCCTTTCCCCTCCTTTAAGGGAAGAAAAAAAAATTGTTTTGGACCTCAGCCATGCTGTGGAGCCCTGAATGTGAGTAGAATCATTATTTGTTTCAGGGCACAGGTATCGTCATCTTCCCGCTGGAGAAGAGGTGCTAAAATGCAGGGCAAGGCAAAGAGGATGCAAGAGGGCCAACTGAGTCGTGGGCCAAAGCAGTTAAATTCTCACATTTCCGTGACATCCTATAGTCTAATAGAATATTCATAATGGAGAGTATTCGATAACTTGGGATTCTGGAATGTTTTAAACAGTTTGAACTATAAGAAAAGTGTTTTCTTTCAGAACACAGGAATGAAATGAACTTATACTAGGTGCGATTGCTTTGTTTGTATCTGATCTTTAACTTTATAAACCAAGATTACTGGCTTAGCAATGGACATGCAGGTAAGTGTCCCTTGAAACTGCCCTTTTACATGTTTCAGATTTACTTATTCATGGCCTTTGAGAGAAACTTAAATTGCATTTTGCAGTTATAGAATTAGAACTTCTTTGAAGGTCTTACATGAATTATCTAAACCATTACTTTCCTTGCTCATTTCTGGGTTCTTCATTATGTTTGTGCATTGAGAATGATGGTTTTCCAGTATTTTCTATGCATTATATGGATATGTACTTTTTAAGTTGAGAATATACAGTAAGTAAAGCTTTACTGCCTTCTTTTTTTTTTTAATGTTTATTTTTGAGAGAGGAGAGGGACGGTGCACAAGCGGGGGAGGGGCAGGCAGACACACACACACACACACACACACACACACACACACACACGCAGAATCTGAAGAGGCTTCAGGTTCCGAAATGTCAGCACAGAGCCTGACGTGGGGGCTCAAACTCACCAACTGCAAGATCATGACCTGAGCTGAAGTCCGACGCTTAACCGACTGAGCCACCCAGGCGTCCCTACTGCCTCCTTTTCTCAAGTACCCGAGCTTGATTCTGATATTTCTGAATCCATCTCAAATAATTCTGTTGGATTTTATTCCAGGATTTTGTAGCATGCTTTGTATAATTGACTAACTAAAAGGATCAATTTGTAATTCCGATGATTGAATTTATTTTTGGTTTTTGAATAGCCATGTGAGAATTTGTTTGGAGGGGAGAGGTTAAAACAAAAACAAAAACAAAAACAAAAAAACCCAACCTGGTAGATTCACGGTAAGCCTCTGAAGTGCCTCTGGAGCCTTGTGTTTACACGTTGACTTCTTTTGCAGTTGCTGATGATTCCTCTGATCATGTCCGTACTTTATGTCTGGGCCCAGCTGAACAGAGACATGATTGTATCATTTTGGTTTGGAACACGATTTAAGGTACTTTGACCTAGTTGGAAAAGTTTCCTTTTCGTTCGTCTCCACAGAAATCCCTCTTCATCCAAGAGGTGCACTTTCTGACTCGTCCAGAAGAGGTCACTGCAGAGCAACATACCATAGGCAAGCCCCCCTCCCCTGCTCAGTCCCCTGGTCAGTGCCCTGCGTTTCTTTAGCCCACCTGGAATCCTTCCTTTGCTGACTGTTCCTTCTTGGCCCCTTAGGCATGTGTCCCTGAACAGTCTTGTGTCTGTGTGTATGATAGAGGGAAGGAAAGATACTCATGGGGAGCATTTCCTTTTAAAGTCTGTTATCATTCCCTGTTAATTTATTTTACGCTTCAGCTAAAACAGATTTGTTTTTCCCCCCAGACACTTCCCGTTAGTTCCTTCTCCCACACTTTTCCACCTGTAACATCTTTGATTTTCTTCCTCTTGTAAATCCTACCTGTTCTTCATTTGAGTTGGGACTGAACATACTCCTGGGTTTCCTGCCTGGAATTAGTCTTGCCTTGGGGCTCTCCAGTGCTTTATGTTCCAGAATATTTACCACATTCTGCCTTCAAGTTATTTATGTAGAACCCTTTCTTTACTACTTTGTGAAGTTCCTTGTAGCTCCCTTAGCTCTTGGTATGATGTGTTGAATCTGGACAGAGGCTCGGATGTTGAATTCAACTGGGGAGCTTTCTCATTTGGGAGAGTATTAGTTCAGGGTATCTGTGTATAATGAGATAAAAATCCCAAGTAATTTTGTGAAGTATGTAAGAGAAGAACCTAAAAAGGTGGGATATTTTTAGTTCATTGGCAACAGTTTGCTAGTTGGAGTCTTAATGTGGTTCTATTATGGGTCATGTTTTCATGAGTGTCCATAGGACACCCAGCTCCTTTGTGAAGCTGTTTGTTAGTATTCATTCAGCAGGGCATGTATTGTATCTGATCCATGGGCACAGTACTCTGTCCCTCCAGTTACTAATATACGAATTTTCGATTGGAAGTTAAGTACAGTACTGATGGATTGGTCTGAGAAATTTTGGGGGTGACTTTCCACAGGATTTATATAAAGCTCTTACCAGTATATGCTTACCCGTTCCAGCCCCCTGGCACCTGCGTCCTTCTTAGGGGTGGTTATTCATGTTTGTGTTTACGTTTTCCTAGGCCTGTTATTTACCTTGGGTGATCCTTGGATTCAACTATATCATCGGAGGCTCGTAAGTAAATACTCGATTTATTTAATTGGAAACAAATCCTTAAAAGACTTCCATTATTCTTTGTCTTCTCTAGTCTTTATGAAACTTTAAAGAAGTTCAGCGTCGATGCATTGGAACCTCAGACTTATGAAATACAGTTGACCTTGAACAACGGGGATTAGGAGTGTCAACCTCCTGCATAGTTGGAAATCTGTGTATATTTTTTAACTCCCCCAAAAGTTGACTGTTCCTAGTCTCCTGTTGACCAAAGCCTTGCTGCTAGCATAAGCGGTTGATTAATGCATGTCTTAGGTTGTAACGTATTATACGTATCATATACTGTATTCTTACAATAAAGTAAGTTAGGGAAAAGAAAATGTTATTCAGAAAATCGTAAGAAGAGAACATACATTTACAGAACTGTACTGTATACATGAAAAAACCCACATACAAGTGGACCCACGCAGTTCAAATCTGTGTTGTTCAAGGGTCCACTGTAATTTCATTTTGATGGAATTGATTACATCGCGGGACTTTAAGCACATTTAGCACTGAACGATTGTTATTTTGTTAGCTCATCGTTAGGCACAGTATACTTCCATGTATGTGCTTTTGAAAAATATTTCTGGATTCACTGTCCAGATTGAGCAAACCAGAAACTACTTTGTGTCTAGGCTGACTCCTCTAAGAACTATGCGTGAAATTACTATGTTTTTTATTCTTGAGGCATTTCCAGAATGCCTTGAAAACTGCTCACCAGTCATCAAAATGCAGATTCTCAGATGGGAAGTAGTTTTGCAAGCGGTTTGATAGTACAGAAATTATAGCCAAATAGGGTCAAATTTCCAGCCTGGAATTCGAGCTGAGAGGAAAACCTTCAATGTATCCAGTCAGAATTTTAAAAGGAAGATCTCAAGATGCAACTCTTCTGTGAACTCCCACTTATACTACAAAGTATTTTCCATTTTTAACAGATTTTGAGGGTCCTTCTTCTTAATGTGTCTGACATACCCGCTCTGTGTGGTCCTGATGTCTGCAGCGTATTGACAGAAATGAGTGAATTAAGCAGACCGACGCTGTTTAGAGCCTAGCAAGTTCTGAGCGTGCTGAAGCTGCCAAGGGCAGAGCCCAGGAGTGGCTGCAGATGTTGATTTGTCCCTGACAGGAATCATGTGGCCGCAGAGGACAACGCAGGGTATTTGATAGTAGGAGTGGATCTATAGAACCTTCGAGGGCCTGTACGTAAGCCAGGAAAAACCGAAGGCAGTGTGTGTTTTAGGATTACAAGGTCAGCCACGCAAAGTGATCTTTGTGATGTCTTACATTCAAGGACACAGGAGGCGAGGGGCAAGTGCGGTGGCTCCAGGAATGTGTGAACAGGCCTGCACCGTCCCCCCACCTTCCCCACGCTTCTCTCTCGCTGGCCTTCCCATTTGCCCATGGTTTGCAAATATAGTACTTATGGCTGAAGCATTCAGAAGCTTTGCAGCTTGCAACTCTGGAGGCAAGGAAGTAGCATAAACAAGATTTTGAGGATGAGATGGGGCTTGAAAGAGATGTTGGAGGGCAGCTGCCCTTGGAGAGCACAGACCCCAGCAGGACTGGTTCCCCTTCCCCTCAGAATGCATTTGCCACGCAGACCATGAAAGGGCTCCCTGTAGAGCCACCACGGGCTGCTCGGGACCAGAAATGGGCCGCCAGGAAGGCTGTTTTCCCTTGCTGTTAGTTAAAACCGGCCACATCTCACTTCACTGCTTGAATGTCTTGAAACTAATTTGCCTCTTTGTTTGCAGGGTGATCAATGAGCTAATTGGAAATCTTGTCGGACATCTTTATTTCTTCCTAATGTTCAGATACCCGATGGACTTGGGAGGAAGGAATTTCCTGTCTACACCTCAGTTTCTGTAAGTATTTTTCTCTCTCATGTCACAGTCATTTATTTCACCACCCGTGTCTTAGGCATCCTAATCAAACTCCACGAGGGGTCGGATTTACCTCTGCGGCTGATGGAGAAATGTGAACCGGCAGACTTGTCCTGGTCCCACAGTCACAGGAAGTCAGGGATCAAAGCCACAGCCTTGTCTTCTCCTTGGAGCCCTTCTAGCTAGGGGCTGCTGCTGACTCCAGTCAGGCATCACAGGGAACATTCTAGCTCTGCTGAACAGGTGGGGCCCCATGTGCAGCTCCAGCGCGGCCCACAGTGCGCCAGGGGGCTGGGCACAGTAACAGGACAACAGTATATGCTTTGAGAGCATCAATTTTACACAAGATTTGGCCAGAGAAGAGGTAGGGGGATAAAGCTACCTCACTGGTTGGCAGTTTCAAACTGACTAACTAACTTCCTTCCTTCCTTCTTTCCTTCCTTCCTTCCATTCTCCTTCCTTCCTTCCTTCCCTTTCCTTCCTTCCTTTCTTCCCTTTCCTTTCCTTTCCTTTCCTTCCTCCTTCCTCCTTCCTTCCTTCCTTCTCTTCCTTCCATTCTCCTTCCTTCCTTCCTTCCTTCCTTCCTTCCTTCCTTCCTTCCTCCTTCCTTCTTTCCTTTCTTGCTTCCTTCCTTCCTTCCTCTCTTCCTCCCTTCCTCTCCTCCTCCCTTCCTTCCTCCCTCCCTCCCTCCCTTGTAATCACCACACCTAACATAGGGCATGTTGAACCCTGAGATCAAGAGTTGCATGCTCTTCAAGTGAGCCAGCCAGGCGCCCCAAACATTTTTTCTATCAGATATTATAGAATGGAAAATTTCTGGAACTTTTCAAAGTGAAAGTGAGAAACTTGAGGTTTGTAGAGTGTAGGCACCATGGGAATGTGTGCTGGTTCTTTCTCTGCCGCTCCTACGGTTTACTCAGGTGAGGAGGCTGAGGGCACAGCTTCGGTTTTGAGACAGACTTGGGTTGGAATCCCGTTCCCCTCTTTCATCAGTTTTGATAATTGGGGAAGTTGCTTAATAAAACCTCCGAGCTTCAACTTGCAAGCCTGTACGCTGGGGGGAAGCCGGGTCTCATCGGGCTGCGGGCGGTAAGGCAGGCTATTGGCCGCACAGTAGTGGGTGTTCGGTAAATATAAGCTCTTAGCCTTGTTCCTAAAGTTGGGGCTAGGGTGGGATTTCACAAGCCAGAAGATGCTGACACACTTAAGCATGTCAGGAGTGGGACCATTCTGTCAGTGAGGCAAAAGGCTGTTGAAGAAGGGACCAGTGAAATCACCATCTGGGTGTCACAGCCTGCCCGACAATCACACCTAATCTCCAGTCTGGGATATGCAATAATAGCTTGTATTTAAAAGCTTTAAAGAAGGAAAACCCTTTCTCATCTTGCTCGTTTTAATGTTTTGTGATTCATCATTCTTCCAAGGGGTCAGTGAGCAGTAAAACTTGAGGCCCCTTCACCCTGCACCCCCTTTGTAATTTAGGGGTAGGGTTTTAAAAGCCTTCTTTTGTGACGTATTATATACAAACAGAGAAGTACACTTTTGTTGTGTGTGTTTTTTTTAAAGAGCATGAAAGGAAACTTGTTTGTCTTCTGAGCCTTGAGTTGCCTTCAGGCTAAAAAAACAAATGACCAATCTGCTTTCTGATTATCAAAGGACACGATAGCATCGGGTTTGGATTTTTGGTCTAGGTTTATCAAGTCAGATGGCGGATGAATTGATTAAAACACAACTTGCTCATTTGGTGGGCGGCCAACAGTTCTCTTACTTTCAGGGGCCGTGTTCTGACTTCACGGCTTGGAGATAGTTCTCAGTTGTAGGCAACAAAGCATGTGAGATTCTAGTGGCAAAAATCAGTGGCATGCCAAAGCCTGCCTTCCGTTTGAGCGCTCTCTGTTGGTGGAAAAGCCCTTCTGTTAAATTTTGCATACAGATCAGATGACAAAATGCAGCTCCTTGCAAAAGCACTAACTGCTTTGAAATTACCATAAATTTTTGTTGATTATGTATAATTGGGTGTCTTTTTGTACTAATTACTTGCATTTAATTTCACTATCCGTCTAAGCAGTGGCGATGGCTCCCATATTGTCTTACAGTGAGAAGCAAAGCAAGGCACCCTTTTTAAGTGTTCTGTTTCATTATACACTTTGGAGGAATATTATTGTACCAGAACATCGTGGATGTGGAGAAGTCAGGAGTTGGACAGACGTTTTGACTTGAAAACAAAGCCGTATTTGTTTAAAAGGGAAGATGGGGAGTTCTAGAATTCTAAGATCTATCACTGTTCTGCATTGCATTTCGAAAAGTAGATCGTCTTCTGCACGTAGTTATTTTTCTGTGTGAAAGGGGTTCGTTGTGTGGTTTCGGCAGGAATACAAAGGCGTCAGGGATGATGTGAACAAATGAGGACTCCAGTCCCTAACTGCGGTCACCTGAATCGCACCCCGTGTGTCCCGTCTGTAGCACGAAGCCTGTAGTCCAGTAAGTGGTACAGGCACACACTCTGGAACCAGGCTGCCTGGGTTGGAATCTGGACACTCGCTTTTTAGAAGGGTTTTATTTAGTCTTGCCTTGGTTTTCTCATTTACAAGATGGGGTAATAGTAGTGCCTGGCTCACAGGGTTGTGGTAAAGACGAGGTGAATTTATGCAGCACCTGGTGGAAGCAAAACGTTCTATGATACGGACGTGCTGTGCAAGCTTTTTGCTGTGGACATGTTACCACTCACGGTCTGCTCTTGGTGCCGTGAGGGTTTTGAACAGGGCTGTCAGATGATGGCCTCTGCCTTCTCACAAAATTTTAAACACTAGGATCTAAGTGGAATAGGTTTAAACACATTCTTGGGGCGCCTGGGTGACTCAGGCGGTTAAGCATCTGACTCTTGATTTCTGCTCAGGTCGTGATCTCGTGGTTTGTGAGCTCGAGCCCTGCATTGGGCTCTGTGCTGACAACGCAGAGCCTCCTTGGGATTCTGTGTCTACCCCTATCCCACTTGACCTTTAACTCTCTCTCAATAAATAAACATTAAACAACAACAACAACAAAACAACAAAACACGTTCTCAGTTTACTAATAGACAAGGAAGGGAAAGACTATGGAGAACACAGACCTGGGTTTAAGTTTTCTTAGCTGCTCTGGGACTCTTAGGTCATTAATCTGTAAGGTGGGAAGTCAGGTAAACTTTTTGGACTTCAGCTTTCCTACCATCTTTGAGATGGAAAGAAGGCTGTCAGAAGACAGATTAGGAATGAACATTTAAAAAACACCCCAGGGGCGCCTGGGTGGCTCAGTCGGTTAAGCGGTTAAACGTCTGACTTCGGCTTGGGTCATGATCTTGTGGTTTGTGAGTTCGAGCCCCGCGTCGGGCTCTGTGCTGACAGTTCAGAGCCTGGAGCCTGCTTCGGATTCTGTGTCTCCCTCTCTCTCTGCCCCTCCCCCGCTTGTGCGTGTGCTCTCTCTCTCTCACTCTATCTCTCTCTGTCTCTCAAAAATGTATAAATGCAAAAATTGAAAAACACCCCAGATTCCGAGACAAAGTGGGCATCTCCAGTCCCCCTTGACGGCCGTGGGGCCCAGGTGTGGGCGGAGGTGCCGTGTGGGCCTCAACGTGCAGGCTGCAGATTGGTCCTTTGCAAGTGAATTTCTGTTACCTCCTTTGATCCAGGTTGATCCATATTTAGATCCATCAAAATGCTATGTATAGGTGGTTCTTTCTGGTCGTTGGGCTTGTGGGAGTAATATTTTTGTTTCTATACTGTTCCGTATGAATTGCTTTTGTAATCAGAAAACGAATTTTTTTAGAGTGTGAATTTGGCTGGAGACGTAGTAAATTTAAGAAATCCGAAAAGTGAGCACAGTCTGTGGTCCGGGCATCGAGCTAAGTGCTGAAAAGGCAGAGTTAAGTAAGACATTGTCTTCCATTGGCCAGACTAATATAATTCAGTATGACAGATGCCATGGGGATGCAGGAAAGGGAGACGTGCTGAATGGTCAGATCACCGTGCGGAAGTGATCATCTCGTCTTCTCTCCTTTGTTTCCCCCTACCCCCGCTCCAGGTACCGCTGGCTGCCCAGCAGGCGAGGAGGGGTGTCAGGATTCGGTGTGCCCCCCGCCAGCATGAGGCGGGCTGCTGATCAGAATGGCGGAGGTGGGAGACACAACTGGGGACAGGGCTTTCGGCTTGGAGACCAGTGAAGGAGCGGCCTCTGGCCTGCCCACCAGCCACTCTGCTCAGATGAAGTCTCCTCCCAGTGCTGGGCGTGCTTAACCACCGAGTTCTAGCAAACGCTGTTGGACCTGACCCACACTGAATGTAGTCTTTGAGTACAAGACACAATTTTTTAAGACCTGAAGAAAAATATAAGTGTTCCTCAAGTTTCGTGATTCTCATTCAAGTCCTTACTGCTACGAAGAACAAATATCGACTGTGCAAATTTCAGAACTGACTCTCTTTTTTGGTGTCTTCTCTTCCTTTTCTGTCTCAATAACGGGTTTTGGCAGGTCCTGGTCTGCTGGCACCAAACTGGGAATCTGGGGTTGGGTCACTAAACCCTTGGCAAAGGGACTCTTACCTCTTTCTTGCACACCTGCCTCCCTCCTTCTTTTTCCAGCCCCCACGTTTGCAGCTGGGGGAGGTTGCCCCTGAGATGGTTCTGCCTTTGACAAGCTCTCTTATTTATTGACTTTTGCCAAGGCTTGGGCTCAAAGAACTTGTCCACCATTTTCTCCCCTTGGTGGCAGAACTATAACAATAGGGGAAAAGACTGGACCAGCGGTTGGAGAGCTTTCTCTTTTGGAATTGCTGGGACCCGATGTCAGTTGTGACCATTTGCCACTGCTACAGATGTTTTTTATTAAAAGAAAGAAAAAACAGCACCACTAGGCCGTGAGGACACAGATTGGTGTTAATGAGGCATAGGTTGTTGCTAGGCGTTTTCTTCCTTAAGCGAGGGGATCACAACTTCAGTGGAGCTGCGTCTTGCACGGGGCCTAGGTGCAAACTGTGCGAGGGATAGTCCCTTTGCATCTCATGTAGGGCATGCTGGCTTTGCGTGTCCCCGGAGTAGTGGGGTGTGTTGTGCTAGGAAATTCCAAATCACACGTGCCCCGGGGAGTCGCTCTCTTTGAGAGGCACCTGGGCATCGGTTCCATTTCATTCTCATTCTGGATATATGTTTATTGAATAGTGTGGAGTGAGAACCTTATACCCTATTTAAATTGTCTTTTTTTTTTTTTTTTTGCCTCTCCCGCCACCTTGAATGGCCACATGCTTCAGTTAATGGTGAGGACACAGTTCCTCTGTACATAGGTCATATTATAAGAGCTAATATAAGCACATCTAAGTGAATCACATAATTTTGGGTTGTAATGGCTTTAGAATCACTTGTGTTTGAGGGTCTTTATTTTGAGCCATGAATGTAGAAGTCATGAATGTACATCAGACCAGCTTAAATACCCACAACTTTTTTTTTCCCCCCGTAGGGGCTTTTTCCATCAGAGCTAGGCTTATCCCCCAATAAAGTTTTTTGAAGGCTATGGTGTTTCACAGTTTCTTATTTTCTGTTTTTATTCTCAAAGCAGACAGCTAGGCCTAGGAGCAGTGTTGAGTGGTTTGGCTTTGAACATTTTGATTGGTTTCTTCTCAGGAAACACTGTGCTCTATCAGTGTGACCGTGCTTTGCCCCACCCTTAAAACAGTGACGTGTGTGACACTAGGAAGTGGGGACCTGAAAGCAGCTTGATTTTAATAAAATTTGTGTGTACCTCTCCTTATTTAATTTACACGATAAAGGAGGCGGAGAGACTCTGAACCTTAACAGTCGTGTGTTTGTGCTGTTGACCTGTGGCCACAATAAAATTTACTTGTAAACTTTAAAAGCCATTATTCCTGTTATGTCACATGTGCCCTCATTGTACAGGAGTGGAAACTCATTGTAAGCGTAAGAAGATTCTCATGACGAGTGAGCTCGAGGCCCTTGTATATGCTCTCTTAGCAATTCAGCTGCCTGAGAGCAGTCATTTCGGTAAAGGTTACAAGTATTCTTTAGAATACCTTCGTTCAAGGCAGAATGTTCATTAAATTCTTCTTAAACACGTGTAAAGAGCTGATGATTTTATGAATCTTGTCTGGATTACCTATCTTTTTGGAATAATTCAGCTAAGCAAGCTAGTTGAGATTTGATTTGGCCAGGCAGGACATACAGTGGATTCTCTTTATGAGTGGGGAAAAAAAAAAATCCTTATTTTGTATAGAGAACTTCCCCTTTTGTAACTAATTCTTTTTATTGGTAAAAATTGTAAATTAAAATGTACAACTTGACGGTCGTCTGTCTGAAGTTTCCGTATACCTACCCTGCTGCCTCTTTTAGACACTACCTAATTTACGTGACCAGGCATTTCTCGGGCCTGTAGGAGTGTCCAGGGTTTTTTGCAATCACAGCAATGCAGCATGTTTTAGGGGACCAGCTCATGTGTTGGGACTAGCTGTAGGATTCATTCCCGGAAGCACAGTTTCTGGGTTTTGGTTGGAATGAAGCAGTGTGCTTCCGAACACGGAGTTGGGCGCCCCATCCAGTTGTGGTGTGCCTTACGGCATTTCTGTAGCCTGCAGGTCTGACTCCTGGAACCCTACAGAATTAACCAGATAAGAACCTAGAGCCTGGAAGGCAGAGGCCATGATGTTACAGAGCCTTTTTTTTTCTTGAGCTTGAACCAGCCAGGCCTTTTAGGTAGGCTCTCATCATTCATCACCAGGTGGGGTGACAGGAAGGAGCGCTGCCCCCCTCTTCTGGCATTGGAGAAATAGCAGAAAGCTAGAAAGGAATGATCCTGCTTTTTAAAAGAAAAAAAAATTTTTTTTAAACATTCATTTTTGAGAGACCGCACAAGCAGGGTGGGGCAGAGAGAGAGAGAGGGAGCCACAGACTCTGAAGCAGGCTCCAGGCTCTGAGCTGTCAGCACAGAGCCCGATGCAGGGCTCGAACTCACAGACCCCGAGATCATGACCTGAGCTGAAGTCAGATGCTTAACCGACTGAGCCACCCAGGCACCCTGATCCTGCTTATTTCGGGGGGACAGTATATCGCCAGTATCCCCGTGTTCTGAGCTGCTTTGAGGAACACTGACTGAACAGGTGATGTGGTTGCCAACCCTTCATTCATTACAACTCCCTTCCCCTTTAACATTTCCAGCACTAACTAAATAAAGCTTAACCTTGGGAAACATCTAATCCTCTGTTTGGACTTCATACCGTTAGTATCTCCAAAGGCTCCATGTGCTCCCCTTATCCTCACAACTCCGTTAGGGTAGAACCCTATTTCCAGAAACACAACCGGCTGCTGAATGTGACTGGATCACATTTACTTTCTGGATCATTTAATGTGAGCCTCCCATCTATGGTTTCCAATGTGGCTGTACCGGAGAATCACTTGGGATTTTTAAGGATGCAGATTTCTTGCATTGCTTCCATTCTGTATGTTTTTAAAGTTCCCGATCATTCTGTATTGCGGTTGGGCTTGGGAACAACCTTGTGAAATAGCATTATTCCCACTTCTCAGGTAAGGAAACTTAAGACTCAGCGTGGTTAAGTCACTTAAGACCAAGCAGCTACAAGGCACCAAAAACAAGGCATGAACCCAGCTCTGAGTTAAGATCTCGGCTGCTGCGTTGCAGTTGAGGAAGCCAAAGGTCAGAATCTGGCATTAAGTGGCAAAAAAAGATTGTTTTCTTGCCAGGCTAAAGGCAGGCCAGAACGTTTGGAAACTTCAGTTGAAGGTATAAATTAGCTTTCTATCATCCCTGGGGGGATTGCCTTGTGGCTTGGAAAGGGGAAAAATTATATATATATATATATATATATATATATACACACACCCATACATACACATACATATATACACATATGTGTGTGTGTGTGTATATATATATATATAATTACAAATATCTATGTAAATGTATAAAGTCTACATGTATATTATAAAAACTAGGTGTCCGGGCGCCTGGGTGGCGCAGTCGGTTAAGCGTCCGACTTCAGCCAGGTCACGATCTCGCGGCCCGTGAGTTCGAGCCCCGCGTCAGGCTCTGGGCTGATGGCTCAGAGCCTGGAGCCTGTTTCCGATTCTGTGTCTCCCTCTCTCTCTGCCCCTCCCCTGTTCATGCTCTGTCTCTCTCTGTTCCAAAAATAAATAAACATTGAAAAAAAAAATTTAAAAACTAGGTGTCTATTGAGTAGTGCTTGGGCAGATGCACTTAGGACCAGCTCTCTGTCTTCAGGGTGTGTGCTCTCTACTGGAATGGGTAATGGATTGGGTAGGAATTTGGTGTGTTTAGGGAGAGAGCCGATGGCCTGGTCTCTTGGGAGTCTTAAAGGACTTCTTGTTCATAGAGTGGAATCCTGGTTCCCTGAAAGAGGATATTAGAAGAGGTTTGAGATCCTGGGAAGACTGGATTCAAAACTGAAGTACTTTTAAAAAGCAGCTAAGCGGCTTCTATCTATAATGGCTAATTATCTGCTAATAGGTGTGATCCTAGTGGTTGGGGCAAAAGGAGACTCCGTATAGACTGAAGGCAGGCAAGAACACTGGAAGATTAATTGAAGGTATAAATTTAGCTTTCTCTCCCCTGAGGAATTCCCCTGTGGCCTGTATGAATGCATGGGCACAAAGGAGGAGAAGGCCCTGCCTTGTCACCAGGGCCAGAAAGACCCACAGTAAGTGCAGAACTGAATTCAGGTGCAAGGTTTAAGGATCACTCAGGAATGTTTATTAAGCTCAAGTTTGCATCGGAAGCCTTTATCTGACCTAGATGAATTTGATCCCTCTCTCTTCTCTGGCATCGTGTTGGCCTTTTTCTAAGGGCTGGCACTGATACGCTGAGTGTCCTTGGTAATTAAGGGCAATCACTGTTAGCTTAAGGGAGACTTTAAATTTTGGTCGAAACTGTCCTGAGAGAAAAGTCACAAACCCAGCTCTGAGGATGTGAGATGCATCTGTCACCACAGCATGCCCTCATCCCCTGCAGGTGCCCAGACCTCTTAGTGGGTAGGAGGGCTTGGGACTTTTCTCGATCACTGCGATCAGTTAGGCTTCTCTGATTACAGGTACCCAAAAAGGACTCTGGTTGACTTTAGCAAAAGAGAATTTATTGGAAGGATATAGAGTAGGTCACAGATTCCAAGGGGCCACGGAGACACCAGATATGGAAGGGGTACCAGGGATTCGGGGAACAGGAACTAATCTTGACTGCAGCTGCTGGGCTAAATCAGCTCCACTTTTTATTCTATGCTTGCGTTTCTCCTTTTAGGGTTCATCTCCCAAGTCTTACTGGCCTAGCTTGGCCCTTGTGACCCTCTTGTGACTAGGAATTGAGGGAAAAACACTTGACTCACAGTCCCATTAAGACTGCAAAGGGGGAGAAGTAGTTATTTAAAAGCAAATCAAAGTGCTCTTGCTTCATGAGAAGGGGGAAGTAGATGCTGGATGTGCCTAAAAAGCCCCAGTTGGCCCACTAGCGCATGGAAACCACATGTGGCCTTTTGGAGGGACCTCTGGCTTTGCCTCATTCCAACCCAGGAACGAGACTCTATATCCTCCCATCTCCTCCCGCAAGTTCATCTCCAGAGCATTTAGCAAGCATTGTGGATTTTGCTGAAGATTTGGGGAAAAGAAGGTGGAAGTGTTGGCATTGAACCTCACAGGGATAAGTGACTGCCCACACTTCTTGAGGAGAGACTGTGTGTGTGTTCACTGCCATATCCCCAGCACCTAGTGCAAAGGCTGGCACACACAGCCTTGTTGAGATAAATATTTGTTGAAGGAATGGATCCATTTCATAATCTAAATTCTTAGCGTGGTCACCTGGCTTCCTGCCTTCTCTCCATCCTTTCTCCACATAGCTCTTCCAGTCCCGTCTGTCTTGGTCAATTCAGCTCTGGCTCCCAAACTCCATACTCTGCAAAATAAAAGCTTTGCAGTTAATCACGCCTACCCACCTTAGAGAGGCTTACTGAAGTTATTTGCTGGACACACTCTGGGTCAGGGAAGCAGGGCAATTCTGTAGCTGAAAAATTAAGATGGTTTTGGGGTGCCTGGCTGGCTCAGTCAGAAGGGCATGCCACTCTTGATCTCGGTGTTGTGAGTTTGAGCCCCACGCTGGGGTGTAGACATGACTCAAATAAATGAACTCAAAAAAAATTAAAAAGTGGCTTCATTATGTTCACTATTTCAAGTTATTTTGAACGTTATTTCAAATGTTCATTACATACTCCTCAAAATTGTGATACGCCCCCTACAGAGGGTTGAATGGTACCCCTCCCCCCCCCCAAAGATACGTCCATACACTAGTTCCCAGAACCTATGAATATGACCTTATTTGCAGAAGGAGTCTCTGCAGATGTAATCAAGGATCTTGAGATGAGGAGATCGTCCTGGATTACCCGGGTGGGCTCTGAATCCAATGACAAGTGTCCTATAAGGGCCACACGGGATATTTGGCAAAAGAGGGGAAGGCACAGACACACAGAGGAGAAGGTGATGGGGAGGTGGAGGAAGAGCCTGGAGCAGGGGCCCCAGACCAGGGGGGCCAAAGAGCACCTGATGCCACCGCCAGCTGGAAGAGGCAAGGAACGAAATCTGTCATCCAGCCTTTGGAGGAAGTGTGGTCCAGCTGACACCTTGATTTTGGACTTCTGGCCTCCAGAACTGCGAGAAAATAAAATTCTGTTTTACGCCCTCAAGTTTGTGGGGACTCGTTACAGCAGCCGTAGGAAGCGAATTCACCTCCCAACCACCTTCTCTCAGGTCCTTAAACGCAATGTGCCCTTCCTGCCTCTCGCAGCGGGAACACTGTCCACGCTGTCTCTGGCCCACGCGGTATTCGTAATCCGTTTTCACCCCTTCGGGTGAGACCATCAGACTGTGCCCAAGACAAAAGAAAGGTTGGGCACCGCTGTCCCACCAGCTCAGATCACCTGGGTGCATCTCTTCTTTGCTTCCAAAAGAGCTTTCATCTAGAAGCCGACCCTCAGACTTCTCTCTGCATCCCAGCCTGTTATCTGTCTGTGTCTGTCACAGACCACTGTCATTGGCAAACATTACAAAAACGGAATTTGGGATTTCTTATATAAGTCAGAGATCCTTCGGGCTGGAGGGTACCTAAAAGATTATTTAAATCAGATTTGCAAATGGTCTTTAGGCATGGAACTCTTTGCTCGAATGAGATCTCAAATCCTAGTATGTAAAAGACAGAAGTGAGGCTCATCTAAATTGTTTATCAAAAGAGGGGTCACAGCTAGTGTTTTCCCAACTTACCCCTCATTTCAGTCCCTTTTGCCTGTTTTTTGTTTTTTTTTTTGACAAATCCTTTGAAATTTCCCTGACTTCTATTCAAAATGATTTTTCAAGAGGTGCCTGGATGGCTCAGTCAGGTAAGTGTCCGACTCTTGATTTAGGCTCAGGTCATGATCTCACAGTTCATGAGATCGAGCCCCACGTCAGGCTCTGCAACTGACAGTGTGGAGCCTGCTTGCTCACTCCCTGTCTCTCTGCCCCTCCCCCACCCTCTCTCTCTCAAAATAAATAAACTTAATAAAAAAAATTTTTTTTTTGGATACCATTAGTTTATTGTAAAAGAGAGACATGAAAATTATTTACATGATGAAAGATTTCACAACTTCGCCAGAATGGGCAGCTTCCCTTCATGCCATTTCAATAATGATTTATGTCAGTCTACGTACTTTCCGAGAATGTCACCATCTCTAAATAAGAAACGATCCTTGCCATCTAGAAATACTTTGGTGCCTCCATATTCTGGGAGAAGAACTTTATCTCCAACTTTCACACTCACTGACTGGTTGAATCTCTCCACCCTTTCCTCTGGAGCCTGTTCCCACAGCCACCACTGTTGGCTGCGATTTTTCTGGAAGCATAATGTCTCCTTCGGTTACAGTTTCGGCTGCGCTCCTTTCAACTGAAACTCGGTCAAAGAGGGGAAGACACTTTCTAAATGCTTGTTCTGCCATGACTCCGGCCGCTGCAGTTCCTGCTCTGCTCTGGAGCAGCTGCCCTGCAAGGAGACCCTCAGTCCAACCGCCGGGTCACGTGAACGTGGGAAAAGGCCGCCCTACGCGCAGCTGATAAATAAAAAATTTTTACAGTGATATTTTGGAGTTGGCCTCAGTTTTGGGCCATTGCTACAGAGAACAGCTACTTTCCTAGTCTTTGTTGGATTTTAGAGGACCAGTAAATCACTCTCCCCTCTTCCTTGGTTCGGAGCCAAGGGAGAGATCATCACCGTTATGAGAGGTAAAAATGACAGCTTCATTCTTGAGAAAAGATGGATTGGAAGATATGTCATAGGGGTGCAGTTACAAAGATGTCCTAAAAAGGAACCCCAGAAGTTGAAAGACTGCCCTGGTCACCAGCATAGCAAAACAAGGACAGGGGTGTCTCCTGCTGCAAGCTTACCGTGGGGAGAGCCCAGAAGGTGGTTTCCAGGGGGCCTGGTTGGCTTCACAAGGACTGAGGTCAGTCCCTTCCTTGACTCACCAATCACACAAGTCTTCCTTTGAGAGAAAAATTGAGTTTCTGTGTACTTTTCCTCCCTGGAAAATTCCCTCCCTATGGAAGTGCAAGGGGTCAGGAACCAGTATTTCTCCCTGAAGAGTGTTCACCTCCACTCCCATTAACAAGATGGGGCCCACTCCCAGGCCCCAAATGGCTTCTTTTGAAACGTGCAATATGTGTGAGTCAGTCAGGTTAGACTAATAGCTGTAACCAGCAACCAATCACGAATTCCCCGCTGCATATCACAGCAGAGCTCCATTTCTTGTCCAAGTCACGGGCCAATGCGGGTAGGCAGGGAGGATGGTGGGGGCCGGGAAGGGGAGTGGAGAATGAGGAGGGGGGTCTGCTCCACGCAGTTATTCGGCGACTCAGTGTCCTTTCAATTAGTGCCGGGATTTCAAACTTCCGTGTGTGCTGTGCTTTGGGCTTCAGCGGCTCCACAACCTCCCAGGACCCCAGAGTCGTCCACTGAATTCTCTGGAGGTGGCCGCTCAAGAAAGAGCCAGTGGAGGACTGCGCAGCCGATTTTAGGGGCCAGGCTGCAAGTGGCCTACATCATTTCTGCCCACAAGCTGCTGGCCGGCACTCACTCACGGGGTCCCAGCGAATCACGAGGGCAGCTCGGAAACACAAGTCTTCCTGAAGGCCCCTGTGGAACAGCAAACCAAGTTGAAAGAATACCAAGCATTGTCTCAGCACAGTACCGCCTTCACAGAAACACAGCCCAGCCAAGCAAAGCGATTTTACGGCCATTCAGACCTTTACTAACAAGTCTAAAGAACAGATCCAGGACAATGCTGCTGGTTTTTGTTTTGTTTTGTTTTTTTAATAAATCCTGGGGCGCCTGGGTGGCTCAGTTGGTTAAGTGTCCGACTTCGGCTCAGGTCATGATCTGGCGATCTGTGAGTTCTAACCCCGCGTCGGGCTCTGTGCTGACCGCTCAGAGCCTGGAGCCTGCTTTGGATTCTGTGTCTTCCCCTCTCTCTGCCCCTCCCCTGCTCACATTCCGTCTCTCTCTCTCTCTCTCAAAAATAAACATTAAAAATTGTTAAAAATAAATATTGTATACTCTGTATTTAGAAAAGTTCACACACCTGGATGACTTTTTACAAACCAACACACCTGGGGTAACTAGCACCCTGATCAGAATATGACATCTCCAGCCCCCAGAAGCCTTCTTGAACACCTGCCCTGGGCCAGTCACCAAGCCCCACCCCAGGTGAGCCACAGTCTTGACTTGGAACCACGTAGTAAGTTAGTTATTTCCTGGTTTAGAATATTCTACAAATAGAACCATACCGTACATATTCTTTTGTGTCTGCGTTTACTTAACGTTACGCTTGTGAGAGTATTCATGTTGTGTATAATTGTAGTGTTTTTGTTCTCATCGCTGAAGCTTACTCCATGGTCCGCATACACCATGATTTACTTGTCCACCCTGCTGTTGGTGGGCATCGGGATAGTTTCAGGATATAACAAGCATGCTGCTGTGAATATTCCGGGGCACGTACTCTGAGGAACATAGTGACACACATATCCTCTGGGTAAGGCACCTAATTCCTAGAAGGGAGCATTGCCTGGCCTCAGAGTCCCGCACATCTAGTAGCAGTAGAACCGAGTGGTTTTCCAAAGCCAGCCCTTGGTTGTCAGCCTTTCCCCGCTTCTTAAAAGCCCTCCTTCCGATTTGCTCCACTTTGTCCCTCACACCTGAGGGTGTTCGAGAGTCCCCCTGACTCCTCCACAGCAAGAAAACTGCTCCCCTCAGTGACATGTTTGAATCTCAACCCCTCCCCGCCTTCTTTCTCTCTCCTTGCCTCCAGTTTGGTCGCCCTCAGCCCATTCTCCGGATTCTGTGTTCCGAAAACGTGGCACAAGCCGGGCTTGGCCAGAAGGGAACCCACAGAAAAGAGTGGGAGGGACGTGGGCGGGGCTGGGGGCGGGGCTGAATACAGGAAGATTGAATATCCTTTGGAGATAGTGGGGCGGGGGGAGGGGCTGAGAACCCTCACTCATTATTAATGTCTGTATCTGTCACACAGAGAAAGGAAATTAAGGAAAACCCTTAAGATCATTAAGGTGAACTGTCTGGAGGTGTGTGGGGCCTGATTAATATTCACATCCACGTGGCGTGTGATGGGAGGGGTGATCCAGGCACGGAAGTGGAAAAGCCACCCCCCTAGACTCCCCTGGCAGGGGTGAGGCAGGGCACAGGGCAGTAGGGCCCTGCTGAGGAGGGTGTGGAGCAAGCGCACCTGGAAACGAAGAGCGAAGAGCGACCCGGTGCTGGGGCCTTGCAGCGCTCTTGCCCAAAGGTCACTGGTCACAGCTCTAGTTCACCCGCGGTCGCCCTGATTAATGCGCACACCCGGGGCGGGCACTGGGGCAGGAGACAGAGGAGTGGAGCGGTCCCCACTCTCTTGAGAAATGCATAATCATTAATCAACATTACTGGGCCCCACTCAGACTAAGTGGCCTCTTGTGATTAGCAATGGGCCCTTGAAAAATAAAAACGCAGTCTTTTAGCATTTTGAGTGTGTGCATTTGACAATGGCTTTCTTGATAGCAGGGGGGGCTGGGAGGGGGCTTGCTGAGCCGGGCCTGTGGTGTGTGTGTGTGTGTGTGTGTGTGTTGGGGGGTGCAGGCCTGGCTTCAGGGTCTGAGGAACAAAGACAATTGGAGGAGTTATGAGTCTGGCCTCAGCGGCAGGAGACTGTCCACTTTGCGGGGGTCAGTTCTGACTGGACCCCTCTCCCTGGGCAGGAACTGGAATGTCCAGGGTGATGAGGCCGGTGGGGGCTGGCATCCCTCTGGGACTTCTGAGTCACAGTTCATGACACACCCGAATGTCCTAGCTAGAAGGAAGTAACCGGGCTCCCACCTTGGATGCCTGTCGTGGAAATTACCTCAATCTGTGTAAATCATTTGGCTCTCCTCAGACACATTAGTGTCCCTCCCCTTCCCAACCACCAACTCACTTTGTCCTCACAACTGCCCTGTGATGGTTTTACTGTCCGTGCGCTGCCGATGAGTTACACGCGGGGCTCAGAGGAGGCGAAGGACTCCCCTTACCAGCAAGAGGCAGAATCCCGGTCCCCACTTTCTGGGTGGACTGGGGTGGGGGGGCGGGCAGACCTGGGCAGGGCTGACAATGCCCTTCACCAGGCCTGTGACCTCGAGCCACATTTATGACCTCAAACCTCAGAGCTCTAGTTTCCTCAACTTGACGAAGAGAACGGTGAGACCCACCTCATAGGATGATGGTGACACCCCCCTGAGCTAATGCTGTGGAAGCATCTGCTACAAAGCCAGTCCGCAGTGCTATCTGTCCCCCTGCCTTCCTCCCGTGTCCTTCCGTCATCACTGTGATCCTCACAATGGTCTGATGAAGTTGGCGTTATTGTTATAGGTGAGGAAACTGAGGCTCAGAGGGGGGACCCTGTCACCCTGCCGTGTCACAGCGCAGTGAAGCAGTGGCAGTGTCATTTAGCACCAGGATGCCACCAAGCTGGTGGATTTTTTTTTTTATGGTTTATGTGTTTATTTTATTTATTTACTTTGAGAGAGTGCATGTGCAGATCT
Source organism: Prionailurus bengalensis (assembly GCF_016509475.1). Classification (NCBI taxonomy): domain Eukaryota; kingdom Metazoa; phylum Chordata; class Mammalia; order Carnivora; family Felidae; genus Prionailurus; species Prionailurus bengalensis. The sequence goes on along the minus strand of NC_057353.1, from coordinate 66,432,134 downwards.
CGAGCAGAGAAGGGGCAGAGAGGGAGAGAGAGAGAGAGGGAGAGAAAGAATCCCAAGCGGGCTCTGTGCCGTCAGCACAGAGCTGGACACGGGGCTTGAACTCATGAACCGTGAGATCATGACCTGAACCGAAACCAAGAGTTAGACGCTTAGCCGACTGAGCCACCCACATGCCCCCGAGGTGGTGCTGATTACAGGGGATGCTGTGGGCCCAGGGAATCACCCTAAATGGCTCTGTTAGAAATGATTCTACTTAGCTGAAAGCCATTTGGGGACAGTGTGTTTTGTTTTAATAACTTGTTTTCTTTACAAAAATCCCAGCTGGCCTCAGTTCTGTCCCCCTCTTATGACTGCCTTGCACTGTAATGCACATAAAAAGACACATGTGAGAACGTTGATAGCAGCATTTTTTTAATGTTTATTTATTTTTGAGAGAGAGCACGTGAGCAGGGAGGGGCAGAGAGAGAAGGAGACACAGAATCCAAAGCAGGCTCCAGGCTCTGAGCTGTCAGCACAGAGCCTGATGAGGGGCTCGAACCCCCAAACTGGGGATCATAACCTGAGCTAAAGTCGGACACTTACCCGACTGAGCCACCCAGGTGCCCCAATTGCAGCATTATTTTTAATAAACTTAAACTAGAAGCAACCTGAAGTCCATCAGCAGCCGAATGGGTGGACTGTGGTTTGCTCCTCTGATGGAATACTATACAGCTAGGAACACAGACACAGCACTGCCACAGAAAGCAACGTTGGGGAGTCTCAGAAGCAATGTTGTATGGAAGAAGCCAGATGCAAATAATATCTGCTTTATGATCCCATTTATATAAAACTCAAGAATAGGCACAAAGAATCTATGCTGTCAGAAGTCGGGTGAGCGATTACATTAGAGTTGGGGGGGACAGTTTCTGAGAGGGCCCCTGGGGGTGCACCTGCTTGTACTGGTAATACCCTACTTATTGCTCTGGGTGACGGTTCACTTTATAAAAATTTCTTGAGCTGTATGCTCCTGATCTGTATACGCTTTGTAAAGACCTCATACTTTAGCTTTAATGTTTGTGTAAAAAGATGGGTAAATTAGAGGATCTTGGGAAGGTTGGGGGATCCGGCTTGAGGCTGAATCCCTGGCAGTGACACGCAGGACGCCGCTGCAGGATCGATCTGGTGAGAGACTGCCCCCAGTGAACATTAGAGGGAACAGTCACTGCTGGGCCAGGAATTTGAGCAGGGGTTCATGCATCTTCTCCGGACAGACCAGGCCTTGCAGCCGCCGCTGCCTCCCAGCACATTGAGGCTGCCTGGGCTTCTTCCCTCACATCACCGCTTCCATCCCAATAGATCCTGCTGGCAAATTTGATTTGTGGAGCCGATGCCCCATTCCCAGCCGCAAGGGAGGCTGGCTGAGATCTTCACTTCTATTTGGAGGTAGAAGGCAGGACCCCCTCCAAAGTAAGGAGAATGCCCACAGGTGCAGGACACTCAGAAAGCACGTTCCCTGTGCTCCTGGCCCTTCACAAGGGCCTTTTGGAGACATCGCCCTATTCTAGTGGCCCTGATGGTGTACAGATGCTACCTGTTGCTGTTCAGCTCGATATCTGCCCTTTTATCTTTTCCCTGCACTCCCGAGACTGAGAAACTACATTTTCCAGACTCTCTTGCCAGCTGGGTCCCAGTTAGTTTTTTCAAACAAAAGGCACCTGTGTGGGATTGGGAGGCGGGAAGAAGGGAGGAGTCGTCCTTCCTCGGTGTTAGGGATGCCTGGGCTCATGGGCCCTGGGTGATACCACTGTCTTCCGTTTGTGCCTTCGACCCTCCCACCACGTGTCATGAATTTTCTGTGGCCACCTACCCCCGTTTTCCTGAGGGCCATGGACCTAAAAGCCATGGGGTGGGGCTCACACGTGTGTGCGTGAGGGCTGGCTGGGGGAGAGTTGAGCCGTTTGTACCCCAGTATGGAGTAGGTCAGGCAGTCCCTGTGGGCCCCTTGTAGAGCAGTTAACAGGTCACAGGAAGGGCCTAAGCAACGACTCCTCACCTGGAACTCAGGCTGGCTGGCTCCCCTGGGCAATGCCAGAAGGCCAGCAAAGGTGCTGGTGAACCCGAGTCAGAGACCCCGGGGCTGGCCTGCTCTCTGTCACCTCCGAGTGTGCATCGCAGGCAACTCACCGAACCTGTCTGGGCCTCGGGTTCCCCATCTGGAAGCGGATAGATTAATACCTACCCCTGAGGGTGGTGCAGAGGAAAGTCCTTTGCAAATAGAAGGGAGTGGTTTTTCATGCAAAGGGAGAACTCTGAGCATCAAACCCCCGCCCCCCCCCCCCCCCCCCAACAAGGACACTTCAACTGAGGAATGACCTTGGCCTTCTCATCCTGCTGACTGGAATCAGTCCTTCAATGGCTCCCATGAGAGAAGGGATGTATTCACCGGGTCTGGCACATTCACAGGCCTGGCGGTGTGCTGGATGCTGGGGATACAGGGATGAAAGGACTCAGTCTCTGCCCTGCGGAGCCCTTGAGGGAGACACGGGCACGCAGTCTGGCAATTGCAGCTCCCTGGGACCTGGGGGTGGGATCACAGGAAACTTCTAGAAGCAGGGATTTCTAGCTTCGACCTGAAAGAGGAGCAGGGGTTAGTGGGATAAAGGATCAGGGCCAGGGTCAGAGTGTCAGGTGGAGGGAACAGTGTTTGCACAGGTCTGGAGGCAAGAGGAATGGAGTGTCCACGAGGTGGAGGCGAGTGTGGGCGAAGGGTGGGCAGTGGGGGGCAATGGGTTCAAGGGTGAGTGAGGCCGATCATGCCCTGCCATGGGGTTTGGACTCACTGGGCACACTGCCCCAGGAGAGACACAGCCGGCCCCGGGCCCAGCTGCAGGCTGGTTTATAAGCTCCCAGCACAAGAGTGGCTGTCACCTGTTCTGAAATCCGAGGCGTGTAAGGCTCTGGGGTGAACGCTCTCTGTGCCTTTGTCCAATGTTAACCTGCGCTGAGAGGAGAGGCTGCGCCTGGGGACCTTGTGGACTCTGGCCCCAATCCTGTGCCCCACAGCGAGCAGGGGAAAGTCAGGGCCGGGAGCTGCTAGGAACTTCTCTACCCTCTTCCCGCCTCTCGGCCTGCTCCTGGCCAGGCTCCGATGCCCTCTCTCCTCACGCCTGTCAGGCCAGGCAGGTGTGACTCCTGTGATTTTCCGCCTGCCTTCCAGACAGGTGGTTTTCATAAGGAGACCAGAACAAGCTCACACCGATGTTTCTATGGGACAGCGGAAGGTGGTTCTTATCAGAGAGCAAAAACCCCATCGGCTAAGGAGAGGCAGGTGGAAGTACAATTGAAGATGAGAAGAGAGAAAAATCTAAGCCTGTATCAGATTGAGTCTACTAAACCCCATCTCCTTTAGTCTCCTGTGTGTGGATTACTCTTAATAATTTTAAATGTTTATTTATTTTTGAGAGAGAGAGAGAGGCAGAGATCGAAGGAGACAGAATCTGAAGCAAGCTCCAGGCTCTGAGCCGTCAGCACAGAGCCTGTTGAGGGGCTCGAACTCAGGAACCGTGAGATCATGACCTGAGCCGAAGTCGGACACTTAACCGACTGAGTCACCCAGATGTCATGTTTGTGCATTACTCTTACGGGTCTCAGAACTCAGGGACACCTGAGGGGCTCGGTGGAGCATCCAACTTTGGCTCAGGTCATGATCTCGTGGTTCGTGAGTTCGAGTCTCACATCGGGCTCTCTGCTTTCAGCCTGTCAGCGCAGAGCCTGCTTCAGATCCTCTGCCCCCACTCCCTGCCCCTCCCCTGCTTGTGCTCTCCCCCATATAAAGAAATATTAATGGGGCGCCTGGGTGGCGCAGTCGGTTAAGCGTCCGACTTCAGCCAGGTCACGATCTCACGGTCCGTGAGTTCGAGCCCCGCGTCAGGCTCTGGGCTGATGGCTCGGAACCTGGAGCCTGTTTCCGATTCTGTGTCTCCCTCTCTCTCTGCCCCTCCCCCGTTCATGCTCTGTCTCTCTCTGTCCCAAAAATAAATAAACGTTGAAAAAAAAATTAAAAAAAAAAAAAGAAATATTAAAAAAAGAAAACTCAGTTCAGGTGGCCCCTCCTCTAGGAAGCCAACCATGCCCCTATTTGGAAATGATGCCCCTGCTCTGTTTTCCCAGTTCTCTCTGTGTGTATGTCTGACTATGTTGACTTTGGTGTTGACTTGTCTCCCTCCCCCATTAGACCGACCTCATTATGTTTAACAAGAGTAAATTGGGCCAGAGTAAATATGGGCCAGAATATGCTAGGTCCTTATGACCAAGGATGGACTGGTCAAGGTCCTGGAATGACCTAGGATCAACTGAGGGCACAGACAGGGGGGCCCATTTGGGGCAGGGCCAGCATGTAATCAGTTTTGTTTCCCTAGCAGTTAAAGTCCTTGACACAAAGTAAATGCTCAACAAGTGAATATTGAATGAATGGTGTTGCCATTGTGGAAGTATTTATAAAATTCCTGAGAATTTGAGTTTGGAGGAAGTTTGCCCGTCGTTATTCCTTGAGCTCTGAAGACTGTTTGTACTTCCTACTAGCTTGAGCCCATCAAAGATGAGGTTACTTTGGTCTCTCATAGCATCTGTTTGGCACAGTTTACAAGGGATAATTAACCTTTTATGGCTCAGCTACTTTCGGAATAAGTGCACTGATAGCTCTGCCAAAGACAACTTTGATTCATGGCTGCAGTAATAATGTGTGTAGTTAAAAAAAAAAAGCTGGTTCTGGAGTCATAATATTTCAGTTCTGGTCCTGGATGTGTAACTAGCTAGAAGAAGATAATAGGCAAATTACTCGTGTTGGGTTGGGTTTTTTTTCCATCTCTAAACCAAGGGGAATGGGTTAGATGAATTCCAGCACCTTGCGTTTGGATGTCTCTGAATCGATGGCTCATTTACCTGGATTCCCAGACAGAATCCACTTGAGTCCATTTGAACTTTTGCCTTCCTCAAGCCTGGACCTCTTTGGTGACCTGGCTATACCGCACCCTTGCAACACCACTGCTTTCTTCTGTATGTGCTGCTCAAGGCAGTCAGCATCCCCGATGCCATGATGTTTGACATAGAAACGTGCACCTGAGTGGGTCCGCATCACCCAGAGTCCTTTGTCACTGGCTCCTGGTTAGGATTGGCCATGGGAGGCAATGGCAGGAGACTGGAGGGCAGGAAGAGTGGGGATGTTGAATTTCTTCTCTGTTTTCTCTTTCTTTGGTCATGTCACCAGCAGCAGCTACATCTGTGACTCTAGCCAAGTAATGGCTTCCCACTGTTGCCAGTCTCTGAGTGCCTTGCTTGTCCCCTGAACCCTGCCTGCACCTGTGTAAGAGGTCCCTGCAATGAAGTCTCTTCAGTTGAACCACGTGTGGTGAGTAAACTTTCCTCTTTGGCTTCTGCCCATCCAGCACTAAACCAGTGAGTCGCGTTTATTGGCTAAGTCAGTCCTCAGAGAATTCCACGATGCAGCCATTATCTTCCCATTTTACACCCAAGGGAACCCAAGACTCAGAGAGGTTGTGATTTGCCCCAAACTACAAGATTTGAGTCACCTGGCTTCGAAGTCTGTGTTCTTCCTCCCCAGTTGTGCTAACCGTGTGAAGCTTCCATCTCCTTCCCTGACTCCGGGCAGAGTGGCATCTAAACCCTTTTGTCCATGTTTTTCCTTTCTGGCATCTTGGTACTGGATATTAGTCTATCTAGGTTCGAGCTTTTATGTCTAGAAAATGTCGATGTGCCTACCTGGAGTCTTAAATGATCTGTGTCAGCAATAATTGGTGTGAGTCGTTAGTTTAAACCAGCTTTCACACTGGGTCCACAGTCCGCTCAGACAGGCAGGAGGCAGACTTTTAGGGAGCTTTGCTGGGGCTGGAGGGATAAGGAAAAACAACTAGCAGCCTAATGCTGCCCTCTGTGACTCAGAGCTTGAATCCTTTAGGTTTGGCCTTGACCTCGGAAGCCAAAAGCCTCTCCAGCATTTATCCTAAGGAAATAATCAGAGAAATGGGACAAGAATGGTAGAAGATCGTAGTGGCAAAATAATTGCTAACAGCCCGCATGTCCATCAGCCAGAGATTGGCTAAATAAATCATAGTGGGACATTGGAGAAAGCTCATTTATTCTATTTTCTTAAGGTTCTTATTTATTTTGAGAGAGAGTGAGCATGCATGAGTGGGAGAGGGGCAGAGAGAGGGAAAGAGAAAATCCCACGCAGGCTCTTCATTATCAACACAGAGCCTGACGTGGAGCTTGATCTCAAGAACTGTGAGATCATGACCTGAGCTGAAATCAAGAGTCAACTGCTTAACCGACTGAGCCACCCCAGGTGTCCCCAAAATGTCTCAGTTAAAAATCTGCTAATTGGAGCACCTGTGTGGCTCAGTCAGTTAAATGTCCGACTCTTGATTTCGGCTCAGATCATGATTTCATGGCTCATGAGTTCGAGCCCCACATCGGGCTCTGTGCTGACAGCTTAGAGCCTGGAGCCTGCTTAGGATTCTGTGTCTCCCTCTCTCTCTACCTGTCCCCTGTTCGCACTCTGTCTTTCTTTCTCAGAAAATAAACATTAACAAAAGTTTTTTTTTTTAATCCACTAAAACTAAGCTGCATTTGTTGACATGGAAAAAATGTGTAGAGTAAGTTGTGAAGAGAAAGGAACAGATTATAAAACAGTGTACGTGGCGGGATGCCATTTTTATATTAAAAAATCTTTATTATTTTGCTATCTATCTCTATATCCAACCTGACAATCCTATAATCTCCAAACTTTTGGCTCATTGACTCCTGACTGCTTCCAAAGCCATCTGGCAAGGCCCATTTCCCCATCCCTATTGGGGAACTCCTCACCTGCCTTCCAGACTGTTCCAAATGCAACTCCTTCTCCATTCTTCCTGTGCTCTGCCCTGGAGTGCTTTGCTCACTGTGACAGCTCCTTGTGGGTTGGGACGAAGTCACTTCCTGTCTTCCTCACTAGTGAGGCCATGGTTGGATGCCATTTGGGGACTCCAGAACTCAGCCCCTAGGACATGCTCTGTACATGTTTGTTGAATCAATGACTGACACCTGGTACCTCCCGATGTGTCACACTGTGGAGGCCACAACATCTTCTGTTGTGTTCCTGCCAGAATCCTGTAGGAGTTGAGAATCAAGTCATGGTCACAATTGCACAAGTACAACGAAACAGAATGCCAATGTGAAAGACAAAGAAAGGCTGAGAAACGGTTTCAGATTGATAGAGAGCAAAGAAGCATGACAAGGAACTGCAAAATGTGATTCAGGATTGGATTCTGGAACAAAAAGTTGGTTTAAAGGGCAGTGTTAGCCAGTTGGCCAAACTGGAGTATGGGTTGTATGTAAGAGAGTAGTATTTCAGCAATGATAATTTCCTGAATTTGATAATTGCACTGTGGTTATATGGGAAAAGTGCATTGTTGGAATTTTGTATTATAAAAATTTCAAATGTTCAGAAAAATGGAGAGAATGGAATAATAGCCATCTATATACTCATTACCTAGAGCCAACAACTGTTGATTTGCCATCCTTTGTTTTCTGAAGTATTTTAACTATTTACAAATAAATGATATATAACTCATGACATTTCTCCTCTTTATTGTGTATCTGTAAACAATAAGGACATTTTCTTATGTAACCCCAGCACCATTAACATACCTAACAATTAAGAATAATTTCCTAATATCCATCCATATTCAAATTTCTCCATTTGCCTCTAAATATCTCTTAGAGTTTGTTCAAACCAGGATCCGATCAAGACTATGTATTGTACCTGGTTGTTATACAAGAAAAGCCTTAAATGTATGTCCTAGATCCTTATTTTCTTTATCTTATTCAACTCAATTCCTTTCTTCCCTCCTCCTGCCCTCCCTCTCTTCCTTCGTTCCTTCCTTTCTTCCTGCTTTCTTCCCACAATCTTGATCAAGAGCCTTGATCAAGTGTCTGTCGATGTGTGAGGCATTGGGACGTAAAGATGAATGAGGTAAGAGCCTTGCCTTAGGGATCACACAGGCTAATGAAGGAGGAAGAGTCACATGGAAGGATAATTATAAAACAGTGTGTGAGAGCTCTTCCAGAGATAGATGCTGGGTATTCTTCGCAACTTCCATCAAATGATGGGAAGAAAAAGAAAGAAAAATTGGTTTAGGAGGCAGACTCCTAGTGCTGAGTACCATCCACTCCCCTGGCCTGGGAGTGAATGGAAGAATCCTCAGAGTATAGAACCCTCGGGGCATATATGCCGCATATCAGCCCAGTGCTGTAATGGGGCGTGAGCCATAATAAAGCTTGAGGAAGGCCTAGAGCATTGTGTTTAAAAGCTTGAGCTTTGGGGCACCTGGGTGGCTCAGGTGATTAAGCATCTGACTCTTGATTTCAGCTCAGGTCATGATCTCATGGCTCGTGGGTTCGAACCCCGCATCGGGCTCTGTGCTCACAGCGTGGAGCCTACTTAGGGTTCTCTGTCTCCCTCTTTCTCTGCCCCTCCCCCGTTCACACTCTCTCTCAAAAACAAGTAAATAAACATTAAAAAATATTAAGATAAAAATAAATAAATAAAAGCATGCGCTTTGGTCTCCGAGAACCCTGGGTTCGAATTCCAGCTCTGGCACTCGTTAGTTTCTGTAGCTTTGGGCACGTTCCTCAATCCAATCTTGAGGAAATCGTTCTGAAGTCTAGCCTTTACTCTGCTGGCGGGGAAAATTGTGCAATTTTCGTGTGTTCTGGAAGTGCTTCTTTCTTGGGGTCCTAGCCATTCTTACACAATCTGACGATCTGCCACACACGAGTCAGAAACACCACAGGAAACTTCTGGAGCGAGCACACATGGATTTAGCAATCCCTTAAAGAGGAATTTGTCTTGCTTAAGGTCAACTTAGTCCCCAGTCTCACCAGGTGAAGACCGTGCTTAGGAGACTATGTCCAGGCTTAGGAGACTGTGTCCAGGCCTAGGGCAAGGGCAGCTGCCTGCCCAGAGCAACCGGTTAGATGACCTCAAAGGCACCCTGTGTCTCTAGCAAAGCCATTGTGAACGTTGCTTGGCTTGAGAAGAGATATAGAGTGATATGTTCTGCATTTGGAGAAATATTCCTGAACAGCCTGCTTCCCGCTTTTCCATGCTGCCATTTGCTGCTCTTTAATTAAATGCTGTTTGTGGGCACATATGCTTCTTCAAAGTTCCCTCCCTGGGGAGCTCACTGACAATCTTTGCTCCAAAGCTTTAGGGCTATTGCCCTAAAGTTTCTTTAGCTCACTGCTGTCCTAAAAAAATCTCCCCAAAGCCTTCAGTTGAGGGTAGGGGGTTTGGGAGCTGGAATCTGGAGGCTTTTAAGACGGGTATTGGCCCAGGCTCCTATAATCATATCTCCGAGTTGGAATGAACAGTTGATGGTCATCTGGTCTAAACCCCCTCATTTGAAAAATGAGGCTTAAAGAGGAGCAATGACTTTCCAAGGGTCATACACCCTTGTGGTAAAACAAGGGTCAGGATCCAGGGTCCTGAATCCTGGGGTGGCCTTGTCGTGGACAGTCATATGATTGTGTCCTCTGCTGCTCAACCACGTTTCTGCTATTCCAGGAAGCACAATTCTCACCAGGCAGAACAGTATGAGGAAATGTGAAGACAAGTATGGTCCATGGAAATGGGTAATGAGTTCTATCCTATTAATAGCAGGAAATGCTTTCAGTTGGTTTTCCAGTTTCATTTTGCATTTACTGAAACTTCATGTAACCCTATTGAAACTGTGACCCATATGGTCCAGTCCTAGAACCAGTTATAGAAGCACAGTCCAAATAAGCCAAAACATGACAAAAAAGGAATTTAGCTTTTTTCTCATCTTTCTGAAAGAACATTAGGCAGGCTTCCAGATATATAACCCTGTACAGCACGCCCTGTACGCTGTTTTGACTCTTGACCTGTTCCCTCTTGTGCTATACTCTATTTGAAGCTGTTCGAAGAATTGTTTCTTTTCCACTAGCCCTTTCTTTTCCACTTCTATTCCCTGAACTTCATCTCTTTTCTCTCTCCATTCTTTATTACACAGGTTGATTAGACCTTTTTCCTTAAGTCCTTCTACTCCTCCATTGACACCTTTGCTGCTGTCCTTCTTTGCACATTCCAGGCCCTGAACCAAAAAAAATGTAGAAATTGGTCTCTCAGAGAGACAGAAGAGAAAGGAGAATTAGGCCGCCAATTAGAGAGGTTCTCTTGGGCAGGTGGGTGAAGGGAAGAAGTTTGTGGACACTTATACATTTTATCCCATTATGGATGTTTCCCCACAATTTTTTTTTTCAAATATCTTACTACCATCCCTTTTCTAATTAAGCTGGGGATATTGCTAGTGTAGATTTATTCCTACAACACACAATTGAATGCATGCTTGCCTCGTCCCCGTGGGGTTGGACTCTGTCTACAAGGAGGCCTCCATAGGCTTACATGGCAGACAAACACAGGGACAGTATCTAGAATTATAATAAAGACATGCAAAAGCGGTTTTAGGAGCACAGAGGACTTGGCTGGAAGGGGTCAGGAGAGGATTCTTGGAAGACATGATACTCATTTGGGACTTGCATGAGTCATGGGGAGTTTGCCAGGTAAAGAAGGAAGAAAAGGGAAGTTCAGGCAACAAGAAGGAAGAAAAAGGAAGTTCAGGTACAAAGGCACCAAGCAAGAGAAAACCTGGAGGGTGTGGTTCAGGACAGGCTTGAACAGTGTGTGTGTGTGTGTGTGTGTGTGTGTATGTGGGAGAGAGAGAGAGAGAGAGAGATCAATCACGAGTGGGGTAGAGGCAGAGAGGGAGGGAGAGAGAATTCCAAGCAGGCTCTGTGCTGTCAGAACAGAGCCCAACTCCAGATTTGACTCACATGAGATCATAACCTGAGCCGAAATCAAGAGTCTGATGCTGAAAACAACTGAGTCACCAGGCGCCCCAAGATATAATTTACATGCCACGCTATTCACCTGTTTGAAGCATACAATTCAATGGCTCTTAGTATATTTAGAGTTGTATAACCATCACCACAATCAATGCTGCAAAATTTTCATTACCCTACAAAGAACTCTCACAGCTCTTAGCCCTTACCCCTAATCCTTTCTTTACACCCCACCGCTTTCTATCTTTATAGATTTGCCCATTTCAGACATTTCATATACATGGAATCATAGCCAATAAATTTTTAAATGTCCTCTAATCTGCCCTTGCATTTCCAGTTGTGATCAGTTCCGCAGACATGTGCTGGGCAGTGGGGTAACAGTACGGGTTTTACTCGCAACTCTTTCATTTCCAAATGACAGTAAGGCAACTCAAACTAACTTAAGCAAATCGGGGATTTATTGGCTCACTAACTGGGAAACATGGGTGAACCTAACTTTAGGATTAGCTGGATCTGAATACTCTAATGAACCCGCACTCCTTTTTTTTTTTTTCTCCCCCTGTCCCTCGCTGCTCAAATTTTTATAAACCTCAAGAAAATCATTGATTGGTCCAGCTCGAGTCACGTGAGTACCCCTTGGCGCGCCCCCCCCCCCCCACGCGGAGGTCAGAGAGGAGTGCTGCGATTGGCTAGGCCTGAGTCACATGACTCCCCATGGCTAGAGGGTGCTGCTGTGTGCTGGTGCCCATAGACTGTGTGCTGGTGCCTGTAGTTGGCCCCGGGGAGAGAGCAGGTGTGGGGAAGGGGTAGGGCCCAGGGGTCCCCAGTGGAGAGGGATGTGAGCGTGGCTGAAAGGGAGGGGAAGGGATGCTGGGAGGGAAAAGCAAACGATGTTCAGCCCACTTCCTGACTACAGGAGCGTCACACAAAGAGGAAGGTGAACAACAAACCCATGTGTGGTTAGAATAGATCTTGTTGATGGTGAACTCCTGGAGTTCAGAACAGCAGGGCTCTCTGAGAGCCTGGGGGTTATGTGTCTTCCTTAAACCCAGCTTCCTGTCACCCGAGATTTACCTTTGTTGGGTCTGGTGGATCTTCACCTCGGCCTGGAAGAACAGGGGGTTAGGCAAGAACTGGGGAGGGGGTTCTAAGCTGGGAAACTGTACGGACCCAGGGAGTGTTCAGTAATCAGCAGGTGGACCAGTGTGGCCACAGAAAGGGCATGCACAAGGAATGGGGGGATACATTTGGAAGTACCGACCTGATTCCAAGTTTTGCGACCCAAATTCAGCTGTGGGAAGCGAGTCTGAGGTAGAAGACTTCAAATACATTTTGTTTCACTTTACATCTGTTTTATATAAAATTTTATTTGTTTTGGGAAATCCCAAGCCACTTTTTGATTTCCCATCATACAAGGAAATAGCATAATCTTTGGCTGTTTTTCAGGTTCTTTCCAAGTAGATAATCACTTCTGTTTTTTTTCACGACCGGGTTTGAATTGAATTGGTTGTTTTTCGGAATTGGTTGTTCGAAAGGGATGGTTTCTTCATTTTTTACACATCATAGACTGCTAGATGGATTCTTAGTACTTAACATTCCGACGTTGCATACACTCATTTCTGCTTCGTGTGCCTTCTTCTCATTTATCCATTTGGCAACTCCTACCAATCTTTCAAAATGTAGATCAAGGTTCCTTGAAGAGGAGACAGACTATGCCTCACTTGTCTCTCACCTGGCAGTTAGCACAGGGATAAATAAGTACGTGTGTGAGTGAAGGAATTCACATCTCTCTAGAATGTATGGCACACAGGGTTTGTGTCAGTTATGAGTGCATTTGATGGCAAGTATCAGACAGATCCCATGGGTGGTGGGTCAAACAGAGATTTACTTTTCATATCAAGACGTTTAGAAAGGAAATCTTTATCTACTGTTGGTGGGAATGTAAATTGGGGCAGCTACTATGGAATACAGTATGGAGTTTTATCAGAAAATTAAAAATAGAACTACCCCACAATCCAGCCACTCCACTTTTGGGTATTTACCCAAAGAAAATAAAAACATAATTTGCAAAGATATATGTACCCCTATGTACTGCATAATGTACTGCAACATTATTTATGATAGCCATGATATGGAAGCAACCAAGTGTCCATGGATAGATGAATGGATAAAGAAGATGTGGTGTGTATATATATTATACATTATAATTTTATTTACACATTATTTATATAATGTATAATTACATTATATGTAAATATTATATATTAATATATAAATATTCAATATAAATGTCACAATAATATATAAATATATTATATATGTATAATATATAAAAATACATTATATTATATATAATGTATAATACAGTATACATATAATGGAATATTACTTGGCCAGAAAAAAACGAAATCTTGCCATTTGTGGCAACATGGATGGGACTTAGAGAGTATTCTGCTAAGTGAAGTAAGTCAGAGAAAGACAAATTCCATATGATTTCATTTAGATTTGGTCTATAAAAAACAAATGGACAAAGGAAAGCAGAAACAGACTCACTGATAGAACTGGTGATTGCCAGAGGGGAGGGGGTGGGGAGACAGGTGAAATAGGTGGAGGAGATTAAAGAAGGATAAATGTACAGTTATAAAATACGCAAGTCATAGGAATGTAATGTACAGCATAGGGAATATAGTCAATAACATTGCAATACCTCTGTATGGTGATGGATGGTAACCAGACCTGGCACGGTGATCATTTTCCAATGTAAAAAATATCAAATCATCATCGTGTACACCTGACACTAATAGGATATTGTATGTCAATTATAATTCGATTAAAAAAATAGTTTGAAACTTTCATCTGAGGCACAGGTTGGGGGGCTCAATGAGGCTATCAGAGACACAGTCTAAAGATCACCAGTGCATACAAGGTCAGAAGGAAGAAAGGAGAGTGGCACTAACTATGCAGCGGCCTGCTGCCTTTGTGTCATTTGCCATTCCTAGCTGCAGGGGAAACTGAGTTTTCTCACCTGGGGAGCTGGGGTATGTTAGTGCCTGGGCAGTATCTTGGTTCTGTGAGCAAGGAGGAATGAGGGGATGGATATTAGCTAGGCAACCACGTTCCAAGATTAATAGATTCGAGGTAGAGTTCTGTGTTAAATATTTTGAAAGTTTGTCCAAGCCTAGCAGGGAAAGGCACATCGATTATTAATGTCTGTCACAGGTGTGGAGTAGGGCATAAGGCATGCTTAGTGCATATTTGCCATCTTTGGTCCAGCCAATAGACTGATCTGTGTGTGGGATCATCTGTTTCCTCCCTCTACCCTTACCTCACCTGCTCTGTGTGTTGGGAGCCAGTCTCTGATGGGCTGGATTGACAGATCCCTTGCCTTCTGACGTCTGATTGGGTTTGGTCATTGGAAGGCAGTGGCAGGAGGGCAGAGGACAGAAGGAGAATGATGTCAGGGTATTTATTCCCCCGACTCTGTGCCTGCTGGGTCACCGTGGTTTATTTGCTGAAGGTCACATCTCCTTTCAGGTAGCCTCCTCTGTACATCTGCCCTCTGTGGGTTCCAGTAACTGCCCTATTCCTTACGCGTTCAGGCCAAGCTCCCTACATCCTCCCTTGTTGTTTTCCCCAAACTCTGCCCACACCTTTGTAAACAATAAACTTTTCATAAACTCTCCCTAAATTACCCAGTCTCAGTGTTCTGTCTCTTTTCTCCAAGGATCCAGACTGAGGAAGTGTGTAACGCTTTGGGGGCTTGTTCTGGGTGAAGGTGATAGAGTTATTGATGGACACCTTTGTTTCCCCCCTCCTCAAAGTCAAGGGCAGTGCACCTCCTGCACTCTGCAGGATGCCTGGCTCGCTACGTGTCCTGGGATGCACCAAAGTCCTTTTTTTTTTAAATTGATTTTTATTGATCAATCCCTCAGGGACAAAGATGGTGTCGCTGCTGTGGTTTGTAAGTACATCCAGCTGCGAGGCACTCCAGCCGGGAGCTTTCAGGAATCAGTAGGAGGGAACTGACATCCTCCTGGTTCTCTCCAGCCTGTATTGTGGCAGGCCAGCGAGAGCTGTCATTTCCGAGAGCTGTTGGTTAGAAGCGGCAGTGCACCAGGTGGCCTAGAAGGACAAGCGTGCCCACACCTGGGGCACCACGTGCCCTGCATCCTGTTCCCGACCTCGCCTCCTCGCTCCTCAAGGCCCTGGAGTCTACATTCTGAAAACAGTTTCTGTGGTGTGATGTAGCATTCGATTCCACCCACCAACCCCCAGCCAGTGTGCTGCAGGAGGTGGGGAAGGAGACTTTCAGTGCCTTCAGAGTAGAGCGGGGGGATGTTCTTGACTTGAGTGAATACGTGGATCACCTTAAGGCCAGTATCGAATTGCAGATTCGGCGTCAACAGGTCTGGGTGCCAGCCAGAGATTCTGCACTTCTCACAAGTACCTCGGTGAGGCTGAGGCCGGGGCCGCTTGCTGATCCAGGAAACACACTTGAATAGCAAGGACTCAGAGGCCAGCCATCCAATAGGGAAACACCAGCCATGGATGGCGATGTCCATTCAGTGTCTTTCCGTTGATTTTTATCTCGTCCTATCATCAACCCATCAGAACGGAGTTTCTAGTAATGGGTTTTTGGCTTAAGTCAAAAAGAAGTATGTTGGTTTTGATGAAACTGGAAAGACAGGATGCTGGCCTCGGGAATGGCGGAGTCCAGGGACTCAGATGATGTTGCATTGTCATTGTCACCACCGCCATCTCTTTCTTTCACTGCTCTTCTCCTTTTCTTGATTTTTTTGGCTTCTTTCTAACTACTGGCTTCCTGTCTCTGGCAGGGGCTCCGGCTGCTGGTGCCTCCAGGCTAATAACACACTGTCATCTAGATGGGAAGAGGGAGCTCTTCCCCCAGCACAGAGCGCTCCTGCAGCACACTGCCACAGGGCTGGGGTGCCCTGGCTCGTCCTGTGGGAGGGGCTGGTCACCGTGATGGGCAGCCCCCACCCCCGGAGTCAGAGGAGTGAACCCCAGAGGAAGGGGCAGCAGTGCAGAGAGGTATGGGGCCGACAGAAGCAACAGCTGTTCAGCCCACTCCACTGCTCTTGTCCACCTCAGTGAGAGTCCTGGCCATCTCTTCCCCCCAAGAACCTCTCCTAGCTTCTGCCACCTTTCATTGTCCCCAGGCGGGCAAAGATGGCTCGACATGTATTTTGCTGGACGGTTAAAAGAGCACAACCATCTTCCCTGTGTATTTTCACTGCAACCAATTATCCGGGCTTTGTCTTCGATGCAGAAATTAAAATAAAAAGAAGACAAATGTTCTGGCTTTGGTTTTCCCTTTGGTTTCTTCAGGCATTTGATGGCTGATCTCATGCTGCCTTGCTTGAAGAATGTATTTACGTTGCTCGAGAGTGACAAGCGACTGACTGCAAGGGCAGTAAATAGCAGGAGCGGAAGGCAGATGCCTGCCAAGGGAGAAGCTGGGAGCCGGATTTGGTCCGACATTCGTTAATGGGCTGGAAGCACAGGACGGCATGGGGAGATGCGGTCTGCGGAAGGTCCAGTGCTGGGAACGCACAGGAAAGGCAGTGCGGGTGGGGACCGAGAATGAGTGAGCTACAGCCACTTTTCACTGTTTTTTTTTTGTTTCCTAATAAGAAAATTGTATGTTGGATTTTGGGGATTTTTTGGAAGAGGGGTGTAGGGAGAGTTTGGGGGTCAATGGAAGGAAGGAGAGTATTAGCTACACATGGCCAAGTCTCCAAAGCCAGAAGCACAGGTGTCTGGAATATCATCTCCTAGGACTTCATCTGGCTTCTTCCTGTGTGCCTTTCTCACATGGACATCCCATCCGGGCACGGAAAGGCACAGCCATCACACTGCCTGGCCCGCTGTCGCTCCTCGGTCAGAGCAGCACAAGAGGAAAGAACATTTGTAGAGCACTGGGCACTTTGCGTACTTGAGTGTAGTTAATCCTCACACTGGCCCTGTGGCAAAGATCTGCACCTCCATGCCTCAGATGAGGAAGCAGGGTTGTGAGGAGTCAGATAAACCCCACAAGATCACTTATCTCGTGGGCCACAGAGCTGGGATTCAAACTTGGGTTTGTCTGACTGCCGAGCTGGCACTCTAAATCCATGCATCTGTCCATCCATCCGTCTGTCCATCCACCCACCATCCATCCATCCCACCAATATTTAGGGAGCACCTATTACATCCTGCCACTGTGCTAGGGCCAGAGGATGTGCGAGAGGGAACAAGCCAGACACAATTCTTGTCTTCCTGAAGCTAGCTTGTAACGCAGTGGGATATGAAAGACAGTAAACAGATAGATGATGACACGCTGTGAAAATAAGATGGAGGAAAATGAAGCAGGGTTGGAGGCAAGTGTGGCAGACAGGGCAGGGCTAGGGTGAGGCAAGTATGGCACCTAGGACACAAAATTTAAGGAGGCAGCCGCTCGTGGGGTCCCGCACGTTCGGGGTTGGCACTTGCACGGCCTTGGCTCCTTATGTTTTGCAGCTGTAGGTGGCTTGTGTGCTTCCGTCTCATCCTGTCTTGTAGGTAGGGAGCCTTGGAGGGTGGGTGACACTGGAACACAGAACAGGTGCTTTTGCAGTGGTCCCGGTGGGAGGGTAGTATCTGGAGCATGAGCTTTGGGGTGGCTGGTGGGGACTGAGCAGATTCTGCTAAGCAGAAGGCATCTCTGCCTCCTGACTATGTAGGGGACCAGGGGATGGAGATTGAAAAGGGGGTGCAGAGATTAGTGGGCAGGTATCTCCCAGGCAGCCGGAGCCCTAGACCATGGCTGCTGCAGGACTGCATGGTTTTGTAGCCAAAGGCCAGAACTGTACAATACTCAAGATAGAGGACATCTTCCAGAGAAGGCCAACTTATTCAGAATCCCCGATTTTTCAATGTTTCCTATGTTTGGGGAAGTGGGAGGGCTGTCTGAAGAATATACTTCCACATGCTTTATACACATGCTTAGTTTAGATAAACTGGCCCAAAGTCCATACATCCCTGGAAAATCAAATATCTACACCAGAGATTCCCAAAGTGGGTTTCCCAGACCAGCAGCATCAGACTTACCTTGGAAACTTGTTAGCAACACAGATTCTCGGATCTTGCTCCAGGCCTACCGAATCAGAAACTTTAGCCCCTCCAGTTGATTCTGGTGCCTGCCCAAGCTTGAAAAATCCCCGGGCAGATGAGCCTCACCCCTGAACAGTGAGGGACTCTTTAAACCTTACCTGGGCAGAGACACAAAAGCCAGCCTTCTCTGAGAAATGGCAGTGTCCCAGTCACCTGTCAGCAGCAGCCCAGGGAGGGGAGTGACTTACCTCGGGTCACCGGAGGGCGAGCAGTGGTCCTGCACATGGCCTGCAGATTTCCTTCCCACTCATGCTGTTCTCCGCAGTATTTTATGAATCTATTTGTGAAGACCCTGGAGAAGGGAGGACCTATCACTTACTTCTCTGTGTCCAAGAGATGTGATAGATTCCCACATCGACATGTACGCCCTGTTTTTAAAGTCCCATTTGTGCTGTCGGACCTCACCAAGACAGAAAATGAGAAATGTCAAATGAATCTGTCATACTGCTTTGAAACGAGAGGTGGCTGAGTTGGAAACCTCATGCCCTCGAAGCCAGGCAGCAATGAAGAACAAGGAGCAGAGGAAAAGGTTATAAAAATGTTTAGTCTCTGCTTTATTGAGTTACAACAAATGAGCAACAAGTTAGAAAAAATGTTTTTTTTTTCCAAACTCCCTAGCATTTTATTTGTGCAGTATACCCAAATGGGGGGTGGGGTGGGGGGAGGGGGTTGCAAACACAATTCATATTGCAACATTTACACCAGATATGTCTCTTGGTTTTTCCTCTTTAAAAGTTAGGACTAATTGGAAAAAAAAAACCAACAACAACAAAAAACAAAAGTGCACTCAGGAATCTAAAATTGGCCCAAAAACAAACACAAACAAAAAAAATCAGATCATGGTGAGGCTTCAGGCTGAAATCTTGTCAAATACCACACTGAGAAAAGGCAGTTAGGAACAGAAATCAAAACCAAAGTTGTTCATCTTTGTACCATCTAGATAGGAAGACCTCTTTTTGTTGGAGTTTCACAAAAGTAACGATAATGCTAGAAATGTGGAAGCCCTTTCTGCTGGTATCTAACAAGACGCTGAAAGAGGGAGCCACCTGCTCCCTAGTTCTCTGGTGCTGGCTCCGCCCAAGGTCAGCCCAAGAGGCCAGGCGGCGGAGAAAACCAGATCCACCTGTTGGCAGTTCGGAAAGCCCTGTGCGTGGCTAAACAGGGACCCCGGAGGTGGCTGGTGGGGGAGGGAGAACCAAAAATGGGCTTGATCTGGAAGATGTGCCATCTGTAAAACCCTCTCAAAGTTCAGACAGAAGCCCAAATCCTAGCCCTTCCCACGGAGAAATCTCCCAAATTTCAAACTACTTTTAATAAAACGAACTCTCCCTACCTAAAATCCAGTAGATATAATGGCACTAATGCTAACATTCCCCCCCTCCCCAAAATTAATAAAATAAAGATTTAAAAAAAAAAAGGAAAAAGAGAAAAGCACATGTGATCAGCCCTCCCTCCTGGAAAAAACCTTACAATGGTAGTGCTGGAAAAGGACGTTGCCCTTGATTAAAAAGGTAACAAAATTCCCACATCGTACAAATTGGTTCCAGTATAGCAAGAAGTGGGGGCCAGGGCAGAGGAGCAAACTATTTACAAGGACCCATTGAAAACGCAGTAGTAGGACTTTGGCACTATGAACAAATCCCGCCGGTCCTCCGGGCGGGGTGTGTGTGAAGGCTGGGGCTCCGGCACCCAGCAGCCACACGCCGGCTAAGTGGTTCCACTTGGAGCCTCTGGCCAGGGTGGCCCACGGCCGGGGAGGGAGGTCCTCTTCCTTCCTCAAAGACAGAGCGTCCCCTTTATCAGCAATGCAGTTCTGACGGACTTCCCTAGAAAGACAACACAAAACCGGAGAGACAAGATGTCAGGAGATGATCAGTCCCTGGGTGGAAGGGGGCTGGGTCACTCTTCCTGGCTGTCTTGGGGAGGACCCCTTCCAAAGCCATCCTAGGGCTTAGAGGAGAGACAAGTGCCCCAGTTTGGGGCCAGTTTTTTTTTTTTTAATTTTTTAAGAATGTTTTATTTATTTTTGAGAGAGAGAGAGACAGAGCATGAACAGGGGAGGGTCAGAGAGAGAGGGAGACACAGAATCTGAAACAGGCTCCAGGCTCTGAGCTGTCAGCACAGAGCCCGACGTGGGGGTCGAACCCATGGACTGTGAAATCATGACCTGAGCCGAAGTCGGATGCTTAACCGACTGAGCCACCCAGGCGCCCCAGTTTTTTTTTTTTTTTTTTTAAAGAGTGTATTTTCCCGAGTACAGTCTGACATCACAGGAAGCGTCCCCAGAAACAGACCTTTGAAAATAGGATGACTTTCTGGGCAAGTGGAGGTGGTGGCCTGTGACTCTTTTCATCATTACAAGGCCTTTTTCTCATTCCTGGAGGGGGAGCCAGTCACAGGGGCTCCTAAAGTTCCAGAGTCTGACAATACTACATAGTATTACAGACTTCTGTTGTTTTGTTGGCTGCAGCCTTTTCCAAGCATGGTAAGGTATAGAACAGTGATCATAACAAGATGAAACATTTTAAGTGTATTTAAAATTTTTTTTTAATGTTTATTTTTGAGAGAGAGAGAGAGGGCGCGTGCGCGCGTGTGGGGGAGGGGCAGAGAGGGAGGGAGACAGAGAACCCGAGGCAGGATCCAGGCTCTGAGCTGTTAGCACAGAGCCTGACGTGGGGCTCGAACTGACAGATCACGAGATCATGACCTGAGCCAGAGTCAGATGCTTAACTGACTGAGCCACCCAGGTGCCCCTTAAGTGCATTTTTAATTCGATATCAACCTTCAGAGGTGTGTGACCATTGTTCCCATTTTATAGGTGAGGAAACTGAGCACAGAGAGGCTAAACACTTTGTCCAAGATTGTACAGCTGGGAAGTGGCCCCGTGAGGATTCAAACCCAGGCAATCTCCAGAGTGTCTGCTTATAACATACCAACAGTATTAAGAGTCCGAATGGAGAAATGCTTAATTCTTATGTTCTTTGATGTTATTAAAACAGCACAAGGACCCTCTTGTGAGTTGAACTGTGTCTCTTCAAAAGATATACTGTTGTCCTAATCCTCAGTATCTCACAATGAAACCCTATTTGGAAATTCCTTTACAGGGATAAATAGTCATGTTAAAATGAGGTCATTAGGGTGTCCCCTCATCCAAAAGAACTGGTGACGTTATAAACTGGAAATCCGGACACTGAAACAGATTCGCACAGAGAGTACACCACATGAAGACGAAGCCAGAGACCATGGTGATGCATCTATGAGCCAAGGGACGCCAAGGGACGCCAAGGGACACCAAGGACTGCCAGCAACCTAGCAGAAGCTAGGAGCGAGGCGTGGAACAGATTTCCCTCACGGCCCCCAGAAAGAACCAACTCTGCCAACACCAGACTTTGAGTCTCCAGAACTGTGACAGAATACATTTCTGTTGTTTAAGCCACCGCTTTGTGGTACTTTAAGGCAGCCCGAGGAAGCAAAGACAGACCGCCATGATTACCCTTGTGGGCTCCCAGGATCTGGAGCTCCTGGGAAAGGAATCCGAGGGGAGGGCCCAGGACTACAGCTAGTATTCCATGACAGGCTGGAAGTTTATCAGATCTGTGGATTCCTGAAGCGACTGGCTTTTTCTTTGCCTCCTTCTTGGAACGGCTGCTTCTAGTGGAGAGGACCCTAAGAAGTGCCTTTAGCACAGGGGACCCCAAGAGCAAGCAGACTTGACTTCTCAGCCAGAGGTATCAGCAGGTCACCTATACGGTCATTCTTTCTTAATGTCAGGAGGTCAGCTGTCCCCACATTTCCTAGGTGCTCTGACTAGGAGAATGAATGCTGGAGTTAAGAAGCCAACTGGTGAGAGAAACGTCTGTGGATGAAACCAGATTCTGGGGGTGTCCTTGGGATCTGGTACCGCCTGAAAGTGATCCGCAAAAGTCACTGAACTGTAAGAACCACAGGGGTCCTTACAGGTGGTGCTGTCACATCACTCAGTTCACAAGGAAAAGGGGGGAAGCTCCGGGAAGAAAGGCGAATCCCCCAAATCACGAGACTTCTCAGAGGCACAGTCACAGTAATGACCTTGGTTGTGACAACAGTGACAGGAACTGATATTTCTCTCACACTTACTACAAGCCAGGCCCAATGGTAGGTGCTAATGCTAATGCATCCCGTCCACTCCTTATAGTAACCAGACCGTTAAGCCTACCGTGGCGTGAAGAAACAGGGGCTGAGATTAAATGATGCCAGGCATGTAGCGAGTGGTGGAGCCTGCATTCCTCCAAGGTCAGTCCCACTTCAGTTGCTCCTCCCACACCTGATCGGGGTCCAGGCTCCCTGTCCTACTCACACAGTCTCCCCCTGCATGGAGACACCTGGGGACAGGCAGAGCACGTCTGCTTCAAAGGCAGGGGCTGGCGGTTCTGGGCACCCAGAGAGGTCCACGTGCCTACTGCAGATCCCACGGAGAGCCACATGCACCCCCGGGTGGGCACAGGGACCAGAGCCAGGCTCCTCCTGTGCTCCCCAAGGAACTGGCTTTCCCCCCAGCAAACAGGGTCTTTCACCACCCTTGCAAAGGGGGTGCCTCTGGTGGGGTGTCCACCTGAGCGGTTCTCAAGAGCCCGGGAAACAAGGCCCAAGGAGGGTAGACCGCTACTCTTCATCCTTCTCCCAGCCAGGCTGCAGAGCATCAGGTCAGCACACGACTGTGGGTATTGGCTGTGGTGGGTCAGAGTGGAAAGAGCCGTGGGGTCGGAGTAGCTGGGATCCAGGGCCTGCCACTTCCTAGCTGTGTGTCCGTGTTACTTCCTTAACCACCCTGGGACTCACTTCCATCCCCCCATACCTGCTGGGCCGCTGGGGGCGGGGGTTACAGGTGGGGAGTGCCAGGCATGCAGGTGCTCCCAAAACACTGCTTCATTTTCCTTTGAGGAAGGCCAGGTGTAAAACTGGGGCCTTAGGGGTGTGTGTGTATACACGTATTTACTCTCTCTCCCTCTCAAAAATGAAACTGAACCCTGTCTCTTCAAGCGAATGGCAAAAACTCACATTTTTAGATATGCCTCAATATGAAGGTGGTTCTTCATCGGGCGATGTGTTGTGATTCCCTTGTGTCATGTCTTGTGGACATCAACACACATAAGCCTCCAAACAGGTGTATTCACGAAGAAAAGAAATACTGAACAAAGTCCTTACCACCCCCCACCCCCTTCCCAAACGCACTGCAGAGGACAAAAGGGTGACCCGGAGAAAAGGACACCAAGTTGCTTCTGCAGAGACCCCAGATGTCCGTGGGTGGCTCTGGGCCCTGGGAGCACCCTGGGACCTCAGCTCTCCTCTGACCTCTCCCAGGGTGCGTGGCAGCGGGCAGGACTGCGGGGGCTGGCAATGCTCTCAAAAGGGAGGCTGGGAAGCCGCTGGGAACAGAAGGCGGGGCGGTTTCCCTTCCCCATGAGGGACACAGCCGGTGGCCCAGTCACTTCCCCTTGGGTAGCGCGTCCTAGCCACAGGCTGCTTCCCCGGAAGGCTCTGCCCCCGAGCACCCTCAGGTCTCCTTGTCAAACGCCCCTGCACCAGGGATCTCCAGCACAACTGTATCACGCGGTCTTCAAACTGCCTGGTTAATTGTACGTCCTCTGGGGACACGCATGGGGCCCGCGGTGTTCATTGCTGACCCCTGCCGCCCCCCCCCCCCCCCGGGGTCTGGCCCACACAGTATGCCCCGGCGTTCCTTAGTGAAAGAAAAATGGGACAAGCACGCTGCTCTTAGAGGGGTGGCTGGTTACACAACGTTGGTGACAAACTCCCATCTCGGGTTTTTATTTTAGAGTAGCACAGTGATTTTGACTGTGTGGCCTCTTGGTAATCCCCTGGGCTTCTATCCGCAATCTTACCACTAGGACGGAGACATTCCCCAAGGCAGAGGACCAGTGACCCGATGGATTATTTGATCCTAGAGCACCGGATCTCCCCTTTGGGAGGAAACAGCAAGATCGTCGGGCCCTTTGCTTATGGCCACTATTCCACCAAGTGGATGTCTAGCCTCTTCCTGAACACTGCCCGGGACAGAGAACCCTCTGCCTTCATAGCAGTCCCTTTCTATCTTGGGGACAACTTGGAAGGCTAAAAAGTACTGTCTAATTCTTCAGCAAAATCTGCTTATTACTTTACCCATTGGGGAAACATGAAAAAATTAGAATTCTTTTCCCATGTGATACCTGTTTCTGTGTCTCTTTAATTTGCCCTGTAGGGATTTCCCTAAGCCCCGTGGACTCAGGAGAGAGTAATACTGTACTCCGTGAGACAGAAAAACAAGCACCGTGATAGTGATTTATTATCTTAATAATATTTGAGCCAAACTTTCTTTTCTTGAGAGGGGGCATGCTCTGATTTTAATTAGAATTGGGAAAAGGAAAACGTGGTGGCAGGGAGAGGGATTAAGCAATTTCCCAGTGGACCAGGAAGACTCCATCCCATCTCAAATCGTTCCCATGCCAGGCCTTGGTCAACTCTGGCATATCTGGCCAAAGCTCTTTCACCGCAGCCGTTTGGGGAGCCTCTGGGCTTGGGGAAATTGCTGAGACTTACAAGCCAGGCAAGTCTCCCCCAGGCTGCTTGCAAGGAGGCTCAATGGGAGAAGGAGTCAAAGGGGCTATTGGCTCTTCCTGCCCTTTTTCCATCAGAGGATATTATCTAGAGGAGTCCAAAGAATTTGGGCAAACAGAATCATATTTTAAACTCACTAGGCACACCCCTGACGTGTTTATGCATGTGGATTTGGGTTTGAATGCCAGCTCCCCCACTTTCTAGCTGAAGGATCTTGGATGAGCTACCTTTCTGTGCCTTGTTCTCCTCAGCCATAAAATGAAAAAGAATAGTGTTGACTTCAGAGAGTCATCAACACATGCAAAGTGCCTGGCACAGTAAGGAAGGGCTCAGCAAATGTTACCCCTTGTCTTTCCCCCCATCCTCACCCCCACCCCTCTGAGATGCGATTAATACACAACAGCATGAGCTTGTACAAGTGGGGCCCCAACTGAAAAAGCCAAGTTGGAAGGCATTCAGCCAAGTTCTTCTCCATAAAAAAAAAAAAAAAAAAAGCGTCAGGGCACCTGGGTGGCTCAGTCGGTTGAGCACCCAACTCTTGATTTCAGCTCAGGTCATGATCTCATGGTTCATGGGATCAAGCCCCACATCGGGCTCTGTGGTGACAGTGTGCAGCCTGCTTGGGATTCTCTCTCTCTCTTCCTTGCTCTCTGCCTCTCCCCACCGTCTTTCAAAATAAGTAAACATTAAAAATAATCATAATATACTAAAAAAAAAAAAAAAGACTGTCAATTCAGAGCCAGCAACTAAGCAACTGCTGATGCTAATGCTGGGCCCTTGTTTAGGGGATTTCACTTAATCCTAACAACAACAGACAATTCTATTAGTGCTATGGGCTGAACTATGTCCCCTACCCCACCATTCATATGTTGAAGCCTTAACCCCAATCTGACTGTATTTGGAGATGGGCCTTTAAAGAGGTAATTATGGGGGCACCTGGGTGGCTCAGTCGGTTAGGCGGCCGACTTCGGCTCAGGTCATGATCTCGCAGTCCGTGAGTTCAAGCCCCACATCGGGCTCTGTGCTGACACAGCTCAGAGCCCGGAGACTGTTTCAGATTCTGTGTCTCCCTCTCTCTCTGACCCTCCCCCATTCATGCTCTGTCTCTCTCTGTCTCAAAAATAAATAAACGTTAAAAAAATAAATAAATAAATAAAGAGGTAATTATGGCTAAATGAGGGTCATGAGGTGGGGCTCTAGTGTCCTTATAAGAAGAGGAAGAGACATTAGGAGGGCACAGGCACAGAGGAAAGACTAGGAAAGGACAGGACACAGAGAGAAGTGGCTGCGTGCAAGTCAAGGAGAGAGGCCACACCAGTAACCAACTCTGCTTGGAAACTTGATCTTGAACTTTCAGTCTCCAGAACTGCAAGGGCATAAATGTTGTTTAAGCCACTCAATCTGTAGTGTTCTCTTCTGGCAGCCTTAGTTGACTAATATCGTTAAATATTAAAGTTATAGAGACCTACTAATTAATAGAGAATAAAGTAAAACATATGGCCATGTGGATGCTCTAGAATTTTCCAGCATCCGTCCTCCATTTACCACTATGGCAGGAAGGTCTGAATGCCCAGATATCTGCAACATGACTTCCTTTTACTCCTTCCTTGAGTATCTCAGAGCATCTAACCTTTCTCTACAGGATCATACACACTGAATCACATACAGTCTTCTTTACTGGTGAGGTAGAGGAGTTTCAAGGGAAATTTGGATTATTTGTAGGTCACATACCACTCTGGTTTTTAACCCATGAACTTCTGTGAAGTGTGAACTGGACAAATCACTGCCACAATGGCCACCTTTTAGGTCCCCCGATGTGAAGTTCCCTCTGGCCTCAGGGCCTTTGAGTATGCTGTATCTTCAGCATGGAAGGCTACTTCCCCCTCTTCTCTGCTCAGCCAACTCATACTTGACTTTTTGGATTTTAACTCCTTTATTTTCTCTTCAGAGAAGCCTCCCCCGACCACTCAAATCAAGTCAAATTCCCCTATCGTATATTCCCACAGACTGTGTACCTTTCCTTCAAAAAACCTGTTAGCATGGCCATCTCTCCTTTTTGTTTGGTTAAAATGTCATCCCTCACTAGACTGTGGGCTCCATGAGGGCAGGAACATGCTGGGTACCACAGATGTTCAGAGTTTGAACACACCCGGAGTGTGGCACGCCAGAGGCATTCCACAAATAACCTGCTGCATAAATGGGTCGAATCACTTATTATAGATGTCTCTGGACCAGTTACTTCCTCTCCTTGGGGCCCACATCCTTCCTCTGACAAATGAGGGAACTTAGACTTCATGATTCCTAAATTGCTACAAGCTGCCCAAAGCACAGTGAGAATTCCTAGTGTGAGAAGCTCCAGAATTAGGCAAATGGAAGTGGTAACAGTTAACTCTCCATTAGGTGCCAGGGCTGTGAGGCTAATGGGCAGTCCCTGAGAAGCATCACCCAGTAAATAACCAGTGAGATTCTCCAGCAGACCTTTTCCTGGAGCTGCTCACATGCACGGAAAGCAAACTGTCCCCAACTTCTCTCCTCTGTCAGCTGTCAGCTAATAAGGCTAATGAGTGATGGAAAATGAGGAGGAGGGAAAGGGGAAGGAGGACAGGAAGTGAAAGGAAGAGGGAGTGGGGAGGGGGTGGTAGGGGAGGGGGAGGAGGAGGAGGACGAGGAGCAAAGGACTGAAATACCAGATTCCAGACAACTGAAAGTCAACTATGTTTGTTAATTCTCAGGTTGGTTCAATACATTGCTATTAAGCACCCCCTCCAAATTAGGCACTAGGGACTCAGAGATTAATAGGATATGGTCCCTACATTCAAGGGTCTGGTGGGGAGAGACAGAGAAACAGATAATTACAGTTTCATCCATGCATGCATGCATGCATCCATCCACGCATCCATCCATCCATCCATCCATCCACTCATTCAAATATCTGTATTTAGACAGCTAATCTGAACAGACTGTGGGGCACGCATATCCTGGATCCTAAAGTATAGCCAGGATGCACCAGTTGGTAGCCTTGAATTTTTCAAGCAAGCTGAACCCTGGAAAATATTTTTCACGAAATTTATCTTGTCCAAAGCCATCCCTAATCATGAGTTGGAAACTGTCAGGAATTGGGAGGTAGCCAAGTTAGTGCACGAGTCACTGTGTATTCGTGTTTGACTATAGTATTAAGAAAGAGTCAAGTCCTGCTGGTCTGCCCTGACCCGTGGCAGTGGTACCAACTGTGGTTGGGTCAGGCACTGGTGCCTCACAGATGAGGGGTGGCCTCCGGGCACCACCAGCTGCTAGCTGAGGAACCCACGCGTCTCTCTGAGCCTCGGTTTTGCCCTTTGCACAACAGGAAGAAGGCCATACCTATGTCACGGGGATGAAGTGAGGTTTAAATGATTTAATGGATGTGCTAAGAAGAATGCCAAGTACATGGCATATACCGGTATATAGAAATTCTTAGTAGTAGGAGTACTGGGATATTCCATCTGGCCAAACATTGAGGCATATGTCTGGCAATGTTTGGCTCAAGTATTCTGACTCATTTTTAGGAAAGGAGGAATTTACTGTTCAGCCTCTTACCACGACAGGTCTCTCAATGGATAGCTCCATAACTGTTTGGCCCCGGAGGATGAATCATCACAACACAATTCAAAGGTAAGGAGTCCCTTTCTGTCTGCCCTCAAGGCTGAGTGAACCTGGCCCGAGTCAACGCTGTCGTGAGCTTGTGAAGCTTCGGCAGAGGGGATGCTGAACCACAACAGAGGAGGAAACCCCACCCTGGAGTTTGCTCTCAGCTGCTCACCCAAGTTCATTCTCTCTCTCTTTCTCTTTCTCATACGTACATCCCATAACACCTTTTACGAAGCTGAAACTGTGCATTATTTTCAGGATTATCGTATGTGTAACAACTGAACCCAACTGCAGTTTCCTAAATAAATATGTGTTTAAATAAAGGCGTCACTGAATATTTATGAATTTCAAGAGACCCATGTGTTCGGTTCATAAAAGCTGTGAAGTAATTTGGAGGGATTTCTTCCCTCTAAGTTGAAAGGTTCCCTTAAGCGGGTGCCTCTGTCCGGGACGCCACCACCAGGCCAGACCCGCAGCCCTTTTCTCAATGCAGTAGCACCTCGGAAACATCAGGAAGCCAGTAGGGACACTGGGTGCTACCCGGTGTCAAGCAGACCATAGCATCTTGTTCGGGAACATTTTTCAGCTCACACTTGAGGGCATTCGCCATAAATAAACATAAAAGGGGGTTCCACGGTATTTCTGGGTTTGTGTGTGTGTGTGGGTGGGTGGGAGGTAGAAAACAGCCAGTTCCTTCATCTCTGAATTATCTAATATCAACTGTCAAATCTAAACACCCACCTCCCAACCCCACCCTGGGGGTCATCCAGAGACAGGGAGTTTCTGTCAGAAACAGAGAGGCAGAGACAGCAGTAGGAGGCGGGGCTGTGGAGGGAAGCCAAGATGCTGGTTGGGAGAAGGAGGGTACGCTCCTTGGTTTCTGAGCCTCAGTTTCTGGGCCTATGAAAATATACAGTAGCTTACCTCTCGGCGTCACTAGGAGAACTGAGGAAGACCATCTGGGGCCAGAGCACTTAGCTCAGCCTCTGGTGCTCAGGAGGCCCTGAGCCCACCCTTCCATCCTTCCTCCCTTCCCTCCAAAGCTGCTCCTTAATGGTTTTAGCCTTGCTTCCCCCTTTATGTTTCTCTTGGGCCTCTCGTGGGGAACAGGCCCGATGGTAGGCAGAAGAGCCGGGCATGTTCCCCTGTCGGTGGTGGTACAGCTTGGGGGAGAAGGGGTGGGAACAGGTGGCCTCAGGGCCCCTGGGGAGCTGCTACCCCTAGACAAACCCCACTCAGCCATGGGGACCTGGAAGTGCCATCCCAGCTCACTCTGGGACACGGGACACTCACAATTCTACTCAAACTCGGCCAACACAGCTGGTTCAGAATAGCTTTTGCTTGCTGTGGAAAACCACGGTCATTTCTTTGAGTTGCCTTTTTTCATCGTCTCCTGAACCCCAAACTCGGCTTTCTGGCTGTGCCCAAACTCTCTTGGTTCCTCAACTGTACCATTCCTTTTCTCATCTCTGGAACTTTCCTTGTCTGTCCCTTTCCACATGAGCCACTCTTCCTTGTCAGTGCACCGGCCAGCCCCTTCCCTTCAGCTAGTCTCTGAGACAGATATCCCTTCCTCCGGGAAGCCTGCCCTGACCTCTGGATGCCCCTCCTGCGTGCTCCAGTGCACAGCTGGGCGTGTCCCTATCACACCATGGATCATCCCGGCTAGTAAAGAGCAATTTCCTCTCTCCTTGGCCTGACTGAGCACCACGTGAAAGGACTCTTATCTGCTTTCTTCATCCCGTTATCTCTGTCACTTAGCACAGAGACTGGCACACGGTAGGTGTGCAGAATGTATTTGCTGGATTGAACTGAACCCTATTGTCTACTCCGTGGCAGGAGGAAAAAGCAATCGGGTAAATTTATGTCACGCACTGGAAAAGGTCAAGGATAGAAGACAGGGCAAGCTAGGTCTCAAAGGAAGGTACGAGAATAGCCAGAGGGAGGAACCAAGGTAGCCAGATGGTGGGGGGCAGTTGGTACTATTGGACTTTAGCCCCCTCCTGCCACTAGCCCCTCCCCTCTGGACCGCCTCCTCACCTGTACCCCATTACGATTCCCCCTTGAAAAGTCGGGGGGAGGACGGCGGGAAGAAGTCTTGATGGCATCTTTGATTGGCTGTTCCTTCAACTGCTCTTTCACTAACTGATGGAACCGGCTAAAATACGGTTTCTAAGAAGACTTTATTTTTTCATTTATTTCTTTACTGCTATTTCTTACTATGAAATAAATGAATTGATGAGGGGCATGACCAGCCAAAGTTGTCCGAAGTTGTTAATAAAGAAGCATGGTAATTTCCAGGGCTCCCTTCGGGACCTTATCAATCATTCTGGAGGTTCTTACCTTTGTTTCATTATTTTTAAAGATGACATGATGGGGGGGGGGGGGGGCTTCTGTTGCCTTTTAAGTGACCTCTGGAGAAGCCAATCTGGGCAGAGCGTAAATCACACCTCTCCCTCCTGGTTCCAAGCTGCCCGTGGAATGTGTCGGCTTTGGCCAAGGTCGGCTCTCTGCCTCCTGCACCCCTCTCCCCGCTGCCCCCTCTATTCTAAACCTACCACCAAGCAAGCTGCTGTGTTTTGAGGCCTTGATTTGCGCAGACCTCTTGTGAAAGCACAAACACCAGGGCCTGGGTGCATGTCCCATCATGTGGATGACACGGCCATTAGTAACCATGGCAACCTCCCTTCCCAGGCTTTTGTGGCTCCACAGGCCTAATTTACACCAGTCTCTTCCAGATTTGAAGGGGTTCTGGGGACCCACTCAGCACAATTATGAGCTGTGTTATATAGTGAGAAACTTGCCTTCCTTCAGCCATGACTAGGCAAACACCAAAACCTGTCAGGTTGAAAGAAACAACCCCAAATCTCTGGCCAGTAAACTTGGTTAACTACCCTTAAAAATCCAAGAAAGGAAAGAAAATGAAAATGAAAACAAAACAAAACAACATCCTTTTCAGGTCCGTTTCTTACAGCAGCAAACAGAAAGCAGGCAGAGGCTGTGTCCCTATAACTGTTTGTAGACTGAGGAACGGAGAGGCCCCAGAGGGTGCGTCCAAGACATGCCACAGCGCTGTCACTCATGGGCAGGGCCTTGCAAACGAGGACACAAAATCCACCAGCCGCTAGTGAGACCAGGAAACCGAAGGGCTCCATAAAATCTGCTTTTTGCTCCCTTTCCTGCTTCTATTCTCTCTCGCTAGGACTTGCACCCCCCGCGCCGCACAGGCCTTAACGTATGTCCTCCTTACAAGGGACCAGGAGTTCATGATTTCTCTGGGGCCTTCTAGCACAGTAGATAACATCTCAGGAAGGACCAGGCGAGGCCATCATGTGGCACACGCCTGCCTACTGCAGACCAGTGACTCTAGACATCTCTCGTCAAAATTCCCTGACTCCAGGGAACGAGCGACTTATGATGGACACCTGGACCCTGAGTTCCTGGATGCCTGAGAGGACATGTGCTCCAGACCGCAGTGGTCAATAAAATCCCCAGACCCCAAGCAAAGATGAGACTCCTGCTCCTTTCCTTTTTAAGTCTCCCAGACGCTCCATCCGTATCTGCTCTCAATCTCTCTCTCTCTCCCTTCAGTAAACTCTGCTCTCACCTCCTGCTGGCTCACACCTGCTTTCCGTCCTGCATGAAGCCAAGGACTGTTTTGACTGGTCCTGCGGGACCCCCTCCAGGTCCTCTGACCTGGCCTGCCAGCATCCCTGGTTTCCCTCCTTTTTTCAAACAAGAACTTTTAAAAAGAACTCCTCATCTGTGTCAACATCTCCGTACCCTACAACCTATATGGACTCTGGCAATACAGAGAAAGCCAGCCAGCATCCTCGCCTACTTTCCTGCGGGGAGCCGGGAGGGGGTTACCTGTTAGGCCTGGCCAGCCTCGGCAGGGATGCTGTCGGAGTCCGAGCCGGCCTGTTCTGCGGTGCCTTCGGCTGCCGTCTGACTCCAGCTATCCGACCTGTCTGAGATGGCGTCCTCCTCTCCGACCGTGACCTCCACCCAATCCACAACGCCCGACTCCTCATTCTCGTCGCTGCCCTGGCCGTCCCGGCTGCTGCCCTCCGACCTGTCCGAGGTGGCTTCAGAAGGCTTGGCCGGCACACCATCCTTGGCTTGCTCGTTGCTCACTTTCACCCTGGGTACCAGCTTCTCCAAGTCCTCTTCACAGAGCTTTTTGGGGTCCTTGTAATGTTGCTGACCCACGTCACTTCCATTCTTTGGGCTCTCAGTGATGACGGCTTTCACTGCTTTCCTTGGTGGGGCGTCGTAAACGTGATCTCCCGCTATCTGCTGGTGCTGGTACTGCTCCATCCACTTTAAGGTTCCGGTTTTTAGCAAGCACCTGTTCTCTTTGAACCAGCGCACAATTTCAGTTCGGACCAGGCCCGTCTTGGCTGCTAACTGGTCATACTCCTGGGGAGTAGGCCACTGGGTTCTTGCAAACGTGCTCCGCAGGAGATGTACCTGTTCCTGATTTTTCGTAATTGCTGGTGAAGGGCTGGGCAGAGAACTGGCTAACTGGGCACCGGAGAGCTGGTCAAGTCGAGACAGAGCACCATTGGGGGCCACCACATCTTGGCCTTTTTTGCCAGTCCCCATGGAATCCAAGACTGCTTGTTCCATGCTGTCCCGAAGCTTCCGTCTCTCTGAGAACCAGGATTCGATCTCTCTCCTGCTCAGCTTGGTTTCCACCCTTAGTCTATCCAGTTCTGCTTGGGTCGGGAAAGAGCTTTTCAAAAAGCTGTCCTCCAGGGTTTTAATCTGACCCTGTGTTTTTTCTTTGAATTTCTGTGGGGCAAAGTCCGGGTACGCGTGGTACGCGCGGCCGTGTCGGGAGGCTGCGATGGCCAACTGGTCTTTGGCAAGGGATTCGCTGGTGATGTGGACGATGCCTCTTTGACACCGATACCGGTGATCGCTGAACCACTTCTTGATCTCACTCCTGGCAAGGCCGGTCACCTCGATGAGCCGATAGACCTCGGCATCGTCAGGAAACTGGCTCTGGAGAAAGCTTGCCTTGAGATGCGCAATCTGCTCCTTTGTCTTCTTGCGGTCACTGGCTGGCGTCAGCACAGGGTTGGCCACCTTGGGCGGGGGCTCTGGCACCTGAGCGATGTGTGGACGCTTGGGCTCGGGGGCGGCCTGGGGAGTCACTAAAGGCCTTTTTTGGCCATGGTTGGTCACTCCGGCCACGGCAAGCGTGATGGGGGAGCAGGAGACCGTTGTTGATCCGCTGGTCACCTGAGTCAGCACCAGGCTGGTCTGGCCGAGAATCTGGCACGGCAGAGCTGTCTGGAGGATGGGCTGTGACATCTTTGTGGGCGCCAGCTGGGCCGGCAGCACGGTGATCGTGGGGGGTACTGACTGGATGGTGCCATTAAACATCTTTTTCCGGGCCTCCTCCACCTCCTCCGGGGACCAGCTGATGCCATGCTTTAAGCGCTGTGTGGCAAACCAGATTCTGATGTGCTCTTCTGGGTGTTTGGAAGCAGCTGTCAGCCAGGACAACTCGGCCTGGGTCGGGTAAGGGAACTTGTTGAAGGAGTTGATCATGGTGGCATTCGTGTCCAGGGCAGAGTTGTATTTGGTAGTATTCAGAGGGACGGGGACCTTCGGGACAAGGTTGATATTTGGTGGGAGCTGGACAGAAGGCGTGACGTGCCCTAATGTGTCCTGGAGGAGCTCCACGCCTCCGAGTCTCGAGAGGATCTCAGCCGCGTCTGTCACCAGGCGGGCAGTCCCTTCCACGTGGTTCTCGGGCGTGGCCTCCTCCGGCTTCTTGGGCACCTTCTTGGCATCGGCTTTTGGTTTCCCTGGCTTCATGATGGGGGTTTTACTCACTGAGATTCCGGGATCACCGTCGCTGCTTCCGGGGCCGCTGGTGGTGATGGACACGACGTGGTTGGTGGCTTCGATGGACTGCTCTAAGACAGTTTGATTATTGCGCTTGATTAACTTCAGCTTGAAGTTGGTCTCCCCGGGATGGAACTTGGAGTTGTGGTCAGACAGGGAGTCGTACTTTTTGGTTGTGAAGTTACATTCGGCACACACGTATAAGGGGTTGAGAATCACGTTGGGGTGCTGCGTGTCAACGTGCTCCGTGAACTCGTTCAGGTTTTGCGTGGAGTAGGGGCAGTATTTGCATTCATAACCACCTTGGAGTTTTTTGGATTGGTTTTCCCCTGTAGATTTCACCTCTATCACTTCATTTTCTTTGGAAGAGTTCTCGGGTTCTACTGTCCAACTGTCCTTGGTTGTTTCAGGCTGTGTTGTGCTGTTTCCTTTTTCTTTGGCCCTGTCTCCTTCCTCGGGCACATCTTGTTCTACTACTTGTGATGTCCGAACCATGCACGGGGTTGTGGATTTTCGCTTGCTCGCCATGCCGTCTGTCTGTGTGCAACAGCTTAAATTTGGGGAGGGGGTTGGGTAGGGAAGGGGCAGTGAAATTTTTGGAGCAAATCAGATAAAAGGCTTTGGGCTTTATTCCCCCTCCAATGGCTTTGGCTTCCCTTGAATGCTGAAGTCTAGTGTTTGAGTGTTCAGAATGATCTCAGCACAAAAAACTGTAACTGCTCCAATGGCTAAACACAAGAGGCAGCATCATATCTGTGGGACAAGAACAAAGGTAGGGTCAGTGTTTTTCCACAAGAGGCAGAAGAAACTAGCATTTCTTTCTAACCCACCCCAACTGGCACCCACAATAAAGCAGACACCTAGGTACGCACAGACAGTGAGAGAGGGTGCACATGAAAATAAAATATCACATTCTTTTCTTCCTTTCTTTGGGAAGGGCAGTGGGAACCGGCCCAACGCAAGCAAAGGAGGGTGCAGGTCATTCGTTCATGTTTAGAGGCAAACAGATACAGAAATGCAATGAAGTCTCTAAGCTCTGAAGTGGTGGGTGGGGTGGCAGAGATGAGATGTGAGATGTCGCTGGGCTCTCAAGCTGCTTTAATTGATGGTACATCAGAAGCAAGATGCTTACCTGGGGCCACCAAATGGTGTTTATATGGGTATTAGAAAATGGATATCAACTCTTGTTTCTTATCACAGAAGTCACCAGTATAGAAAATCCAGAAAATGCTTTCAAGTATAAAGGAGAAAAAAATCACCCTGAACACTGTAGTTCCTTTATTTCACTTGAAATGTTCCCTCTTTCTATAAATAATGAGCAAAATAATGACTTAAACATGGCTGCATGATACTACCTTGGGGGGATATACACATGTGATACATTTAGTCATTGAGCTTTTGTTGGACATTTTTTTTTTTCTTCAATTTTTGGCTCTGCTCAACAAAATTGCAGGCAACACCATGAGTCCTTATTTCTGGTAAGTCCTTAGGATGAATGCTTAGACACAGAAGCACTGGGTTAAAGGATATGTGCATTTTAAGTTCTCTCCACTCATTTGGCCAACTTTTCCATCAGCTGGCCCTTCCCCTGGCAATGAACAGGAATGCCCAACTTACCACTCGACCTACATGGAATATTACCATGAAAACGCCTTGCTGATTAGATAGGGTTAAACCATCTTTTTTAAAAATAAATTTTTTAATGTTTATTTATTTTTGAGACAGATTGAGAGAAGGACTGTAAGCCGGGGAGGGGCAGGGAGAGATGGGAGACAGAATCCGAAGCAGGCTCCAGGCTCTGAGCTGTCAGCACAGAGCCCAGCGGGAGGCTCGAACCCATGAACCGTGAGATCATGACCTGAGCCGAAGTCAGATGCTTAAGTGACTAAGCCACCCAGGTGCCCCAGGGTTAGATGATCTTAATATACTTTTGTGCTTTCCTTCATTGCTAATCAGGTTGAACTGCTTTCATAGATTTACTTGCCCTGTGTGTTCTTTCCTTTTGAATTGTTTATTCATGCCATTTTTCTCTTGTGATGCTCAGTGGTTTTACTATTGATTTACAAGTCTCTATATTAAGAGCATCAGTACTTTATTATATTTGTTGCAAAATGATTCTAGTCGATCGTTTACCTTTTATGTTCATTCGTGTTTGTTCGTAGATGGCATTTTTCGTGTTTTTACATGCAAAAGTTTTACGTTTTAGGCAGCAAATTTACCAACCTTTTTCTTTTGTGGCTCCTTTCGCTGTGATTTTTTATATAGAAAGTGGTTCCCAGTTACAAGAAACAAACTGCTGGTTGCCAGAGAGGGGAGGGTTTGAGGGGCAGATGAAGTAGGCAAAGGGTGATTAAGAGGTACAAACTTCCAGTTGTAAAAAAAAAAAGGTCCTGGGATGTAATGTACAGCAAAGGGAATATACTCAATAATATTGTATTAACTTTGTATGGTGACAGATGGTAACTATCTGATTGTGGGGATCATTTCATGATGTATAAAAACATGGAATCACTCTGATGCACACCTGAAACTAACAGGATCTTATATGTCAATTATACTTCAACAGAAAATAGATAAAAATCACTTGTACATTAAAAAAAAAAGTGGGGCGCCTGGGTGGCTCAGTCGGTTAAGCGGCCGACTTTGGCTCAGGTCATGATCTCACGGTCCGTGAGTTCGAGCCCCGCATCGGGCTCTGTGCTGACAGCTCAGAGACTGGAGCCTGCTTCAGATTCTGTGTCTCCCTCTCTCTGCCCCTCCCCTGCTCATGCTCTGTCTCTCTCTGTCTCAAAAATAAATAAACGTTAAAAAATTAAAAAAAAAAAAGTGATTCCCTGCCTTGATAGCTGAGACACAGCATTCTATGTTTTCTCAGAGTGTTTTAGCTTTATTTGTTACATTTAACGCATTTGGAATTCAACTGATCTTGGGTTAAGCTGTAAGATACAATTCTAACCATTTTTTTTTGAGAGTTACCAATTATCTCATAGCATGTATTGTGTTCTCACTAATTTGTGAAATCATCTCTGTCATACATCACATTTTTATATATACTAGGGCGTTTCTGGGTCATTTATTCTGTGCCTCGTATCTAGCTATTGACACACATGACTTATTATTATTATTATTATTTTTTTTTGTAGATTAGAGTATGTTTTAATGTCTGGTAGAGTGAGCTCCTCCTTATCACTCTTCTTTGGCAAAACATTTCTGAGTTAGTTTGGTCATTTCTTCATATAAATCAATTCCCATAAATCAGAATCATCTGCAAAATAAAATCCTGTTAGAATTCTGATTGGAATTGCATTAAACAAATATTAATTTGGGAGGACAGGAACAATTTGCTTATTAGGAGTAGCAAAGCCCGGGAAGTGGCAGCGTCCAGTGTGTAAATGCACGGGCTGGTGTAGAGGGCGTCTTTCATTTTGTGCTTAAAGGAGAAGGGAGGTGTGTTTTGAAAGGAGTAGAGCTGACACCTGGGGAGAAGGGAAAGGGAAAAGATGGCTGTTACCTCCTGTCCCTCCCATTGCCTTGGGGTTGAGTTCCACTGAAGAGAGTGCTCAAGGGTGGAAGTGGAGGCTTATTTTTACGAGCAACTCTGCGGGACTGTGCCCACACACATCTGCTTAGGGGCTCAGGTGACAAAGCTGAGCAGGACTTGGGGAGGGGCATTTCCCCCTGTGAATCCAGAACCCAGTTATTCTAACGAGGAGCCCTGGCATTCCCATGCTGGACAACGTCATCAGCAGTGGGTGAGTGTCCCTCCGGGCACTGGTGAGGAGAGGACACGGGCACAGCAGAGCAGAGGGGACCGTGTCTTTTTGCTGACCACACCCAAACTGACATCTTCAGCCTCCATGTCCCTGCTGCTGAGACTCTTGGTTTCCCCCTCAGCCATACGTTACCTCCTCCAGAGTTTCTCATCTGTCTGTGGCTCCACCATTGGTCATTCCGGCCCAAACTCTGTTGGGCTCACCCCAACTAATCCATCAGCAATGCTGTTGACTCTGTCTTCAGAATAAATCTAGTATCTGGCCCTTCGCACCACTTCCACATCCCCCTGCCCCTGCCTTGTCTAAGCTACCGTCCTCTCCCACCTGGAAGTCTGTGGCAGCCTCTCAAGGGTCTCCCGCTTCCTTCCTCTCTGGAGCAGCGGCATATTTTAAGATAAGAATCAGTTCATGTCACCTTTCTGCACAAAGCCCTTTCTCCAAGCCCTTATAACAGCCTGCAACCCCGGCACGTTCTGGCCCATACTTCCTGCTCCCCCTTGCGCGTCACAGGACCTCTGCCCTAACCTCCCACCCCCGAGTTCCTCAGTGCTCACGTCCCCATTTAAAAGTCATCCTCATGGCATCTGGGTGGCTCAGTTGGTTAAGTGGCCGACTCCTGGTTTCAGCTCAGGCCATGATCTCACAGTTCGTGAGTTCAAGCTCTGCATTGGGCTCTGTGCTGACAGTGTAGGGCCTGCTTGGCATTCTCTCTCTCTCCCCCCTCTCTCTGTCCCTCTCCCCTCACTCTCACTTTCTCACTCAAAAATAAATAAACATTAAAACAAAAATAAAAGGCATCCTCCCACAGAGAGACCTTTCCTGACCACCACCCCAAGTAAATCAGTGCCTCCCTCATTCCTCTATTTCCTTACTCTGCTTGGCTTTGCTTTCTTCATAGCACTTTTCAATATTTAAAATTTACTTAGACATTTTGTGACTGAAGGAGGGAGGAGAGAGCATTTACCTACTTTTTTCTTCCTCTAGGACTTTCAATATGCCAGCCACTAGGCCAATGTGGCTCTTCGAATTTAAGTTAATTAAAATAAAAGAAAATGAAAAAAAAATCAGTTCCTCAAGTTACACTGGCCACATTTCAAGTGCTCAATAGCCACACGTGGCTGGTGGCTTTTGTATTAAGCAGCGTAGAACTTTTCTATCGTTGAGGGACCTTCTACTGGACAGTGCTATTCTAGAACATAGATTCCATAGAGGCAGAAACTTTTCACTGTGGTTTCCTCAGAGCCTAGGACCACACCTGGCCCGTAGTAAGCTTCCTATGCATGTTGGCTGAATAATTAACTCAGGATGGCTGCCTCGTGGGGCCTGTAGCTGATACGGAGAGAAGAGGCACGACAAAATGTCCTGCTGTGTGTGCACGTGTAGGCACCCTTGTGTGTGCGTGCACGTGCGTGAGTGTACGCGTGGGTGTGCGCCGGGGGCATGAGCAGAGGGGCTCTGTAAGGGGGAAGGAGGTCCTAAAGTGCCACAGAGGGTGTCCCTGTTGTGACAGCTGGTGGCTACATTTGCACACACTAGCCAAGAGACTGGGGAATCTGAAATATAATTTTTAGAAATTTTTTTAAATGTTTATTTATTTGAGAGAGAGGGAAAGAGAGAGAATGAGCAGCAGAGGGGCAGAGAGATAAGGGGAAAGAGGATCTGCAGCAGGCTCTGTGCTGACAGCAGAGAGCCCAGAGCGGGGCTCGAACCCACGAACCACAAGATCATGACCCGAGCCGAAGTCAGATGCTTAACTGACTGAGCCATGCAGGCACCCCTGAAATAGAATTTTTAAGCAAGGGAGCAAAAGGAAACTTTTCGCCTGCAAAACAAAGAAATCGGGCAGGAATGGGTGCAGGGGAGGGAGGGGGAAGAGATTCTTCTTAGAGAAACTCCCCATACGTAGAATGACTTAAATCTGTTGACAAATGGGGCCCAGAAGTGAACCAAACTGTGGTAAAACATCCTAAAACTTCTCAGTGTTCCAAAAACCGTGGTTCAGAATAAACAGCATCTTCTAAAACTCATTTGGCGACCAGGAGTCCAAACCACAGCAGATCAAAAAGAAGGAAAGATGAAGGAAGAGAAGACAGATGTGGGGGCAGGGCGCAGAAAATACGGAGCCTTTGAAGAACTCATCTCTCGGGGGGAGGGGGGTCCCCGTGATGGAGTCACAAGAACCACGGCCCTGGGAAGAATCACCCCGGCACCAGAAGGGGGTGAGCGTCTGCACAGCAGAAGCACGTGGTCTGCCTTTTTGAAAGTCTGTGAGCCGCCAGCGGGATCGGGACCAGCGCCCACGAGGCCTGGGCCTCGCCGGCACGAAGGCTCCAGTACTGCCAGCCGTCTTCAGGCTCAGACGGACACCTGCCAGAGTGGCCAAAATAAAGATGTCAAAATGCACGTTAAAAGTCCAGCACATCGCTTCCGTGCTGGGGGAGGGGAGGTGAGCATCACAACCCACCAGCCCTGTGCAGCCGGTCTCACCCCGGCCGGCTTCCCAGGCGCATTCTGTGCCCGCCTGAGAACATTCGACCTCCGGGCGGCAGCGAGTTCTCCCCTGGATGCCCAGCAGTGGGGCCTGAGATGCGATCCTGCCTTGGGGCGGGTGGCCTGAGCCGGTTAGGACTGAGCACATTTGTGCTTAAGATCCTGGCGCCTGGAAGGAGAGGAGAGGTAAGAAATCTCCTTCGTCTGTGACATTCCAGGCGTCCCAGGCCTCACAGGACAACTGGGACAGAACGCGACAAGCACATGGTGCACGGAAAGGGAGCCAAGGCACCGACACAGACCCTTGCCTCCTTTGCGTGTTTCTGACACTCACTCGGTTTTCGTTTTATCCACCACGGCATCTATCACTCACCACAAAGAAATCCAATGATGAATGAGAAAGGACAAAATCTTGGAATAAGTAACATGGGATGAAAACGGCCAGCCTCTACAGACCATCACGAACAACTCCCTTCCGGGCGTCCGCTGGGCTCTCTTCCCCCTTCCCCGCTTGGCTCCTCTGCTTCTCCATCAGCCCCTCTGTTTGTGCGTGGAACGCAGTTCGATTAGACCCCTGTGTGCCGAGTTCGGCTGTGGAAACGGCCCACAAAGAGGAGGAAACCGTGTCCTTGTCCTCAGGGAGCGCACAGCCGGCGTTATTACTGAGCCAGGGCTGGAGCACCCCAGACGGGGAGGCTTAACCAACAGGAGTGTTTTTCTCACAGTTCTGGCAGTTGGGAGTCCATGACCAAGCTGTCTGCAGGGTTGGTTTCTCTGGAAGCCTCTCTCCTCGGCTTGCAGACGGCCACCTACTTGCCCTGTCCTCAGCACGTCCTTCCTTGTGTGTGCGTACCGCCTGGTCGCCTCTTCTCAGAAGGACACCTGTCACACTGGACTGGGGCTCACCCCAAGGGCTTCCTTTAACCCTAATCACTTCTTTAAAAACCCTTTCTGAAATACCCCACATTCTCAGGGGTAGGACTGTAACTCGTGAATTTGGCAGGTGGCAGGGGAGACCCATTTCAGCCTGTAACAGGCAGGCAGGGGAGTGCCCACCGAATACCCTCCATGGTGCAAAAGTGATTTATTCGTGTAGACGACAGATACCGAGCACTATGAGTGCAGATGTGGTTCTGGGTCCCCAGGACACACGAGTAAACACACAGGAATCTCTGCTCTGGTGGGACTTGTGTTCACAAGCTGACATGAGCAGAAGCCCAAGAGGTGATGAGCTCTATGGGGAAAAAGTGAAGCAGTGATGAGGCTGGGGTGGGGAGTGCGGTGACCTGCAACTTTAAGCAGGGAGGTCAGGGCCTCCCTCCACGAGAAGCCAGGGGAGCGTTGGGACCTTGCACAGACAGGAAGGAGAAAGAGTTTATGAAACACAGAGCAGGCTGTGCTTAATTCCTTAAGACAGGGTAGGAGGATGGCTAATGGCTTCACAGAGGAGGGAATCGTCTTAGAAATAAAACGACCAAGGGGTGCCTGGGTGGCTCAGTCGGTTGAGCAACCGACTTCGGCTCAGGTCATGATCTCACAGTTCGTGAGTTCAAGCCCCGAGTTGGGCTCTGTGCTGACGGCTCGGAGCCTGGAGCCTGCTTTGGATTCTGGGTCTCCCTCTCTCTCTGCCCCTCCTCCACTCATGCTCTGTCTCTCTCTGTCTCAGAAATAAAGATAAAAAAAAATTTTTTTTAAAGAAATAAAATGACCATGACTTTGATTAACTGAAATTCTCCTTACTATGTGGACGAGGCCCCACAACAACTCTGCAGGGCTGTTGTAATGAACCTCAATTTATGGAAGAAAAACCCAGGCCAGGGAAGCTAAGTGCCTTGCCCAAGGTCGCACGGTGAGTTCATGGAAGGGCTGGGATTTGAACACGTGCTCTTGGCACAAGACACAGCCTCCCCCCATTAAGCATAGTTCCAAGGGTGGGGTAGGATCCCGGAGGACAGAGAAAGGGAAGGGTGACTCCAATCAGAGGAACGTGCTCCCAGGCAGAGGAGAGAGCAGGAGCAAGGAAATATCTGAGGAATGGACAGGACTGAGGTCAAAGGGCAGGGCAAGAGGGCGGAAGCTGGGAAGAGGCTGGCAAGTCAGGTTAGGCAGAGACTGTGGAGGGCCTTGAATGTCACACTAAGGAGCTGCAATTTCATTCCACTGGCGAATCATGGAAGCAGCAGGGTCTTAGAGAGAAGTTCGTGGGGTGGTGGGGTAGGGATGGCAGGACGAGAAGGCACGTCAATGAAGGTAAGAACCCCCAAGCCAAGCAGATGAACAATAATCTTGACTACCCCCAAATTAAACAGTGAGGGCCCGGGCTGCCAGAGACACTCCTCCCTCTATCCTTACATTTGTTGTCTAAGCAGATGTTGAGGGCCCTTCCCTTTTCATCTTGAACCTTCTCCCATTCAGTTTGCACTCGCCCCCCTAGGATAGCTGGATGATTCGGGTTTAAATGTGGTAAAACTGACTCTCCCTTAATCGTCTTCCCGACAGCAACGGCAGCTAGCATTCACCGCAGTCCTCGCACATTCCAGGTGTTCAGTGGCTCACTTGTCAAAAACCCTCTGCAGACACCGAAGCTCAGAGAGGTTAAGGAGCTTGGCCGAGGTCACACAGCCTGGAGCAGCAGAGCTGGGCTGCAAGCTTTATGGGGACCTTGCTAAAATACAGAATTCGGATTTGGAAAGTCTGGGGTGGGAGTGAGGTTCTGCATTTCTAACCAGGCCCCAGGGGAGGAGAGCGCACAGGTGGGCCACACGTGGAGCCTCCCCAAGGAAGCAAGTCCCCACTGCCATCCTCTCTCCCCGCCTCCTTTCCAGAGATGGGGTGGTAGCATTTCCCGACCTCTCCCTACAAGTGGCCTGCGGCCCTCAGGGGAACTAAAAACGGGTCAAACCAG
Organism: Prionailurus bengalensis; assembly: GCF_016509475.1. Classification (NCBI taxonomy): domain Eukaryota; kingdom Metazoa; phylum Chordata; class Mammalia; order Carnivora; family Felidae; genus Prionailurus; species Prionailurus bengalensis. The sequence goes on along the minus strand of NC_057353.1, from coordinate 66,388,835 downwards.
CAGACCAGCCCCTGGAATCGCTTTGCAAGGCGGCTGACACATAGCCTGGCTGTCAGATGAGAGAAATGTCCAGGCCATCAAGTTCCGGAGGAAGGCACGTGGGGGAAGGGAGAGTCAGAGCCTGTGGCGGGGGGGGGGGGGGGGGGGGGGTGTCTCCAGCCCAAGGAGGGTCAGAGGTCAGAGCAAGTCAAGGAGCCCGGGCCCCTCGGGCCTCCCAGGCGGGCTTTGCGTCGCGCCTACGTAGGGAGCACATGGGCCGCTCCTAAGGAATCGAACCTTCGGGCTTTGGCGAGGATGCCACTTCTCATTTCGGGGCTTTTCACTGGGGCTGTCAGAGGAAATAACAGGGCTGTCTCTGGGCTTTCAAAGGAAGCATCCTGCCAAGACATCAAAGCCAAAAAAGATGCTTTTAGCTCTGCCAGGTCTTCTGACAGAGCTGTTAACAGATATCACCTCAGCTCATAAGGGTAGACCTCGTGTGCGTGTGCGCGCGCGTGTGATTGTTCCTTTATGTTCTCAAGTCACAACATCCCCCCACCCCTCCGCTGCCCAGGGAGAAGGAATCCTGAAGGGTAGGTGCGTGGTGGCGGTGGCGGCTGGCCGGTGGAGTGGAGGAAGGAATTGGACGCAGGGGTCTTGGGTTTTGCTCTGCGCTCCTGGCTGCCCAGCTCGCTCGTCTGCTCCCATCCTCACCTCCATCTTTCTCATCTGTTAAATGGGAATCGCTTTTGAAACGTCACTCGGGAGACCCTGAGTTAATTCCTGGAGTTTTACGGATTTCTCCCTAGACTACTGAAATCTAATGTGGGGGAAAGCCTACGATGTGGCTCCCAAACCGTCAGGTACCCCCTGGGGTGCTTTGTAGAAAATGCCCTTCCTGCGCCCCCATGCAGACTTTAAAACCCGACAACCGAACGCAGGCCCAGGAGTCTTTACTTTTAACCAGCAGCCACGGTGACTGACGGGCAGCCAGGTTTGGTGGCCTCGGCAGGAACACGTCCCTCGGCTTCTCCTGCTGCAGAAGTGGCTAGGGGGAGAGGCCAGTTCTGTGCCATGAAGACTGGAGAGGTTTCTTGCTGCATTCTGTGCTGGACTAGAGTGGAACGGCATGTCCCCAAGGGCGATGACAGTTTGGAGGACAATGCAGACGTGGGGGAAGACCCGTAGTTGGAGAAGGGAACACAGCACGCTGGATGCCTGGTAATGCAGGATAAGACACCTGTAGACACCACAGGTCGAGAGCAGCGCAACTGGTGGCTGGGGGAGGTGAACTTTAAGATGCTATTTCTTGGGGCGCCCGGGTGGCTCAGTCGGTTAAGTGACCGACTTCAGCTCAGGTCATGATCTCACCGTCTGTGGGTTTGAGCCCCACGTCGGGCTCTGTGCCGACAGCTCGGAGCCTGGAGCTGCTTCAGATTCTGTGTCTCTCTCTCCCTCTCTGCCCCTCCCCTGCTCTCATGCTCTCTCTCTCTCTCTTTCAAAAACAAACATTAAAAAAAAAAAGATGCTACTTCTCGTGTTTTTATGGCTCCGTTGCTCAGACAATTTTTTTTTTTTTTTTAAAGAAAAGGCATTTGCTGATCTGGTTAAGCATGGGCAGGATGGTGTGAGCAGATACTGTTTATAGGCATAATCTGTATCATCCCTACAACACCGGCACACGGCTATGGTCTCCCTTTCACAGATGAGGAAATGGAGGCTCAGAGAGGTTAAATGGCTTGCTGAAGCGGGTACAGCCCAGACCATCCTGGCCCTACACCCACTGCTTGGTCCCCGGAACACACAGTTGTTAATCGTGAACAATTCCATTTCCTGACACTGAGTCTATAAATTAGATTTCTCACAAATTCTGAGTGGCTTTCTCCCTCTGGGAGTGTTCGAAGGAGTACGATTTTAATTGAATTGTAATGTCTTTTTCCACTTGTTACTCGGAGATGCTCTCTTCTGAGGCAGGAAAAAGCTTGCGTGGCCTCCCGTAGCCAAAAACGTTTCAGGGGATGAAATGATGAAATGAAGTCTGTGGCTGGGGCACGTGGCCCACCCCCATCAGCGCCACCGTGCACTTAGGCAACACAGGGCTCCAAGACGAGGCTGGTGTTTTGCTAGCCGTGAGGAAAAGTGGCGACCTGAGACAAGGCAGTAAGGACTCAGGCAAAGAAAGCCAGCTAGGCCTGGGACGGCAGACCCGTTCCGGGCCCATGTGAGCCCAGACCCCAGAATTAACTCATTTACTCAGAAACAACGAATTCCACAGCTCCTTTGCCAGGTGAGACCTTAGCCTCATGGCTGTCTTTCCCCCCCTCGGTCCTCACCGTTAGTGCCCACCTGGTTGGTGGAGACAGACCCAGGCTGGAGCCAGCTCTCCCCGGGTTTGAATCCCGACTCTGCCGCTTACTGATGGAGAAGTCCCTCCTTGTCGGGCCACAGCCCGAACGCCCACCTCACACACCCCAAACCCACGCGCAGCCTGGACTGCTCCAAATGCAACAGACTCATTTTCAAGGGCCAGTCTCAGTTTCCACATTTAGAAAATGGCGGAGGGGGGGGGGATTCTCCAGTGGCAGGATCGGGCTGAATGAGAACCTTTACCGCTGTTTGGTTCCCCAAACAGGTGACTTTAGCTAGTGAGCTGGTATTAGCAGTGAAGTGAGGGTAAGCTGTGCCATTCATCCTGCACCCACACCCCCTGCTAGGTCTGCCCTCGGGTCACCTGACCTCACTCCCCAAGTCCCCCTTCTCAGCTGCCAACCCCCAGGGAAGGTGACCCAGCTCATCGGAGTCTTGCTGCTCCGAGATTTTCTTTCTCATGTTTTGTTCGTGCCCATAGGAATTTCTATGGCAACTGTGCCAATATTTTTAATCTTCCTAACTTTGCCTGTCTATTTTAAAGATTTTGCCTTCCATCTTGTTGAGAAGATCAAGGTCACGAGACAAAGGTCACCTTCTTCCCCATCTCCACACTCGTCTCTTTCTCTCCAGCTCAGAGGCGGTAGTGGGTCTCCCCATTACCAGGCTAACCCCTCCACCTGGCCTGCGGGCCCCGATGCTCCTCAGGGACTCTAGCCCAGCCCTCACCGGTGCTCTCAACTCCCCTCTTTCCCTGGATCCCCTTCCCTCAGGGAACACCTCCATTTGCCATTTCCCTAAAAAAATAAACAAAGCAAATCAACAGTAAAAAGCAACACCCAATTTCCCAAAGCCGCTCAATTCGGCCGCGGTCTACACATTATCGCACCAACTCTCTCTTTCTATGGTGGAGGTGGGGCGCTCAGGCCCCCAGTGAAGGAGAGACTGCTCCTGTCACTTGTCTCCGTGTGAGCCTGGACAACTTATGTCAGGCTTCTGAAGCCTCGGCCTTTCTGTCTGTAATTCGGGCATGAAAACGGTCCCCACGTCAAAGGGTTGCCAAGAGCATCCAGTGAATGCCCTGGCCCCTAGGTTTGGCTCTGGGCCTCCGACATGGTGTGAGCGCTGAGCTTGCAATCCGTGTTATTGAGACTGTGCAACCATCAAAGCTCTCGAAGTTTGGGATGACTGTTGCTCACCTCTTCCAGTCCCGTACCGTTCGCCCCTCACCTCTGCGTGCTCTGCCCTCCCTGCTCTGCTGATGCTTTTCTCTCAAACTGCCAAATCTGTCCCCCCATCCCGACTCTGTGGGGCAAACTGCCTTCCTCCAATTCCTTCATCCCAAAGCTCTACACGCATCCTGGTGGACAGCCAGCTACCAAACAGCCCGCCCAGCCTGGCTCCTCTCTATAGGGCCCCAGACCTTCTGCTCCGACTGCTGGCTGACAGTGAGGCCAGCCTGTGTGGACAAAGGCTGGATGGCCCATTGTCCACTGAAACCGGATTTTTTTTTTTTTAACAAGGCCAAGATGATTCATGAAAACCAAGGAAAATAATAAATAAATTAAAATACCAGAGGATCCGGGGCGCCTGGGTGGCTCAGTCGGTTAAGCGGCCGACTTCGGCTCAGGTCATGATCTCGCGGTCTGTGAGTTTTAGCCCCGCGTCGGGCTCTGTGCTGACAGCTCAGAGCCTGGAGCCTGTTTCAGATTCTGTGTCTCCCTTTCTCTCTGCCCCTCCCCTGTTCATGCTCTGTCTCTCTGTCTCAAAAATAAATAAACGTTAAAAAAATTTTTTTTAAATACCAGAGGATCCATCCCTGCTCAGTTGGAAAACAGATTCTACTCAGTCACCCCTCCTGGAAGGTGTAGCTGATGGGGAAATTTGGCAGAGGCCGGGCTGGATGGCCTCAGAGGCTCCTCCAAGTGTGTCTTCTCTGCCTCTGTGACCATCGCGGGGAGTCTCACGGATACCCCAAATTGAACCCTTCTAGAACCAAGCTGATCCCTTCCCTCCCAAACGTGGTCTTTCTGTAATGCTCCTCGTTCCAAATAAAAGTCCCCTAATCTTGTCTGTTATTCAGGCTGGGAACCCGGATTCTCCTTCCCCCGTCCTCCCCCTGCCCCCTAGTTTATTACACCGGGTCTTCCTGACTCCGCTGCTTTTACCATGCCTCCCAGGCCCTCATGCCTCTGTGCGAGGTCAGGTTCTCCTCTCGCCCTCCCTCAGCAGCTGCAAACACTCCCTCCATCCTGGCCTGGCCTCTGAGCTTCACCTGCCAGCGGCCTTTCCCGCCTCCTCTGGCCATGGCAGTTCATTCTTTGCCGAGAAAGGACCCACTCTTGGTCCACGTGGGCCCTCCGGCAGTGGGCGTGGGGCTCAGTTCTGACCGCTCAGAACCCCACGTCCTCCAGCAACGGCGAGTCATTGCAGAACGGGCTCATGGCCCGAGCAAAGCAGTTCCGAACCAGTGGGGTTCCCTCTGGGGCTTCTTCCGGAACCACTGGGAGACACGTGCTCCTTTCTGGTGGAGTTACCGAGCCGACCGGATGCGAGCACACGGTTCGCACCACTGCCAGCGGCCTTCTTGCCACACGAGGGGGAACAATCCTGAGAGTGGAGCCGAACGCTGGGCTGAGAGATGCAGACAGTGAGTCCTGAAAACATCCCACTGAATGCCGCTCTGCCCGAATCCAACATACTTAGGTCAGTTTGATGGGGCTCTCTGTCACCTGGAATTGAAAACATCTCGAGAGACACAGTTTCAGGCCAACCTCCTCCCTGCCACCATTTCTTCCTAAAACAGCAATTCTCAGCCTTTTCCTGCCATGACAGACATGCTGGGTGACATGGCCATTTGCAACATTCTCTCGTTCTTGTTGTGATGGCCATTATTCCACACCATCCCTTCCCACTTAAGGAAGATGCGCAGGATGTGAGCGGGAGTGCCATTCACATAGGGTCACTTTTGCGTCCCTGCTAATCAAGAAAATACAGTCATTCACAAACTTTACTACTTTACTTCTGAAGCAATACTTCTTGATAATACGTACCTCACAACTGATGCCATGACTGAACATCATGTTTCTAAACACAGATCTGACCACATCATCCTTGCCTTGAAAGCCTCGCTAGGGGTAGGGGGAGCTGGTTGTGAGACATGCTTTTCACCACCCGGTTCCATTTGGATACCCCCTTCCCATCCTCGAAACTTCCTGGTATTTTAAAAGGGAAATATGGCAGAGGACCTATTTTTTTAGCAACAGAAACATGGGCCTTGGAAAAGAGAACGCAACTTATATATTTGTTGATTCATTCATTCATTCACTCACTCGTTCATTCACTCCGTCCCTCAGGTCTGCTATATCCCAGTCACCGCTTTCGATACTAAGGAAAGGGGCGCCTGGGTGGCTCAGTCAGTTAACTGTCTGACTTCAGCTCAGGTCATGATCTTGTGGTCTGTGGGTTCGAGCCCCGCATCGGGCTCTGTGCTGACAGCTCAAAGCCTGGAGCCTGCTTCAGATGCTGTGTCTCCCTCTCTCTCTGCCCCTCTCCTGCTTGCACTCTGTCTCTCTCTCTCTCTCTCAAAAATAAATACACATTAAAAAAAATTTTAGATACTAAGGAAATAAGACAAAAGATTCCTGCTCTCAAGGCATCTATGATCAAGGAGGGGAAGACAGAAAACAAATGGAAAACAACGTCTAGATAGTGCTGAGTGATTTGGACAGAGTTTTGAAAAATGATGTGATGGTGACTGAACAGCCCTGGCAGAGAGATAATCAGGGGATGCCTCCTCAAGGAGTTGAGTTCTGGGCCTAGAACTCTATCGAGAACGAGCTGCCTTGACGCGATTGTGTGTTATCAGTGACCACAGAGGGGCAGACTCACTGACTGCCGACGACATTCGATGTTTGCCGCGAAGTAATTTTCAAATTGTTCAGTTGTTATTTAAAAATTCTGTTCTCCCCAACGGTACTTTCTTGAAAGGCTTTAAAAAGCTTCATCGAGAAATACAACTTTTCACTTACTAACATGAAAACAAAACTCTTCAATAGTTTTATAATGGAAGAAAGTTCTTCTTTTCCTTACTTAAGACAATTGAGGAATAGTTGAATCTGAGATAAGTGGAGAGCTCCAAACAGCTCCAAAAAAAGTTTGGGAGGGGGGTGCCGTCTGTGAGTCTAGATAAAGTATTAGAAAAAATTTTAATCTCCAGGTGTTCTTTTAAAAAAGTGGATTAAAAAACCAAAACTATAGCATACAGGTTTTTTTGTTTTGTTTTTTGTTTTTGTTGTTGTTTCTGAAATAGTTTTTTTTCAAGTAGTTAAAATGAAGCATTGTCTTGATGGCTTATACATAAAGACTTTGCACCCAAAAACCATACACTGCTTTCTCTTTTTTTTAAAAAAGATTTTAATGTTTATTTATTTTTTTAGTGAGTGAGTGAGAGAGAGAGAGAGCGAGCAAGGCAAGGAGGGGCAGAGAGAGAGAGAGGAGAGAGGAATCCCAAGCAGGCTCCGTGTGTCAGAGCACAGAGTGACATGGGGCTTGAACTCATGAACTGTGAGATCATGATCTGAGCCAAAACCAAGAGTGGGATGCTCAACTGACTGAGCCCCCACAGGTGCCCCCATATTCTGCTTTCTTCGTGAAAGAAGCCAAAGGCTAAAAACCAGAATCGAGAAGGTCCACTGGGCATCAAAGTTGGAAGGTTCTCAGAGGTGACCTAAGTCTATCCGTTAGGTAAAGTCAACCAGGAGACGTGGGCACAGACAGAAGGCAAGCATGGCGAGAAGACACAGAATCCTATCCTTCACTATCATGGTAAGACCTCAGTGGCCCATCTTCCCGGGCAGGGAGGTGAAGTGTCTCAAAGGCAGTTGTGTTGGGGTGATGGGTTCTGCTGGGTGGCTGTCTGTCCTCAGTATCATGGTGACGTCAAGGAGTTTTGAGCCGAGAAGCCAGTTAAGTAGAGTGAATAAGTTCACTAGCTTTGGAATTAGAACAAGTAGAGTGAAACTTACCAGTTGTATGACATTGGCAATATATTTCACCTCTCCTAGGTTTGGTCTCTTTGTCTGTAACTATGGAGCTAATGCCTACCTCGTAGGATTGTGAGGATGTCATAAATGGTGTAATGCTTGTAAAGATCCCATCATAATCACAGGTACCTGTAAACGCTCACCAAATGGTAGCAATGTTGATGATGAAGTAAGGGACGCCCCTCTATGATGTATTATTAACCAGTAATTATTATGGTAGAGAGCATACGTCAAAGGCAAGGTTAATCGGATCCCCCAGAGGGGCTCAAGCGAGCTCAGATGCAAGCCAGGATGATTGGGAAACTGTCTTTGTGTCTGCCTGGGTTTCGTATCACAAATCTATCACACTGTACCATCTCTACTCCTTCTCTTTCTCTGAGGAATAATCTTGTAAAAAAAGCCACAAAAACCAGCAACAAGATTAAGACACATGTTGAAGCAAAGTGGCTTCGTTATTTCTGTAGTTAATTCCTGGTGCTATCATCCTCTCCAAGGCAAAGCATCCTTTTTCTGGGTAGAAAGAATCATAACAGCCGCCACCAGACACAGGCACACACCCACACACCCACACACCCATAAACATGGCAAACCAGGGCTGGGAGCAGAGTGATGGGTTTCTGAAAGCAGGGGGAAAAAATCTCGCTGAGACAGAGAAAAAGGAATTGATTCTGGTTTTACGCATCACATTACATAAATAAATAAGGTGGCATGAAAAGTGTAAGATGGGCCTGCTCTGATTTACAATCCATCAAATTCCGCTATCAAAATATTTAGAGAGGCTGTGAGACCACAGGCATTCATCATATCGACAATTCCCGGTGTAACCTTTTCATTTCCCGCCTCGTGGGTGATGCGTGCTCACTCCATCTTCCTGGAGCCTGGAGAGGAGTGAGGTTTCTCTGTTCCCCAGGCACGCGTGGATCAGGGCAACACAGGGCTTTTTAGCAGTCGCTTATATTCTCCTGTCAGATCCCTCTCTCCATTCTGTCCCCCAATCTGCCTGCAGCCCCCCAGCTCATCCTGTGCATCCCCCAAACCACAGCTCTCTCTTGAACCTTTCATCTCTACCTTGAAGGGACTTCCCTTTATCTCAAAGCCTTGGATAAAGACTGAAGGTTTACTCTTGCTCTCTGATAGAACGTGCTCCACAAAGCCATTCATCCACGCCACTCAAATCCTGGACGAACATCACATGGGTTTAAACTGCATCCAGGGGCCACGGTTCTGCTTCTCTCTGCACAGGACTCAGGGTGTAGGAGGTTGAACAATGGCCCCAAAGATACGCAGGTCCCAACTCCTGGAACCTGTGAATGGGACCCTATATGGCAAAAGGGACTGGGATCATGGGATTTGGTTAAAGACCTTGAGATGGAGAGACTATCCCGGGTTACCCAGGTGGGCCTCAATATAACCTTACAAGGGGAGGGTCAGAGGGAGACTTGACTACAGATGAGAAGATGATGTGAGGGCAGAAATGGAGATGGTCAGACGTGCCTTGAAGGTGGACATGGAAGCCATGAGCCAAGGAATGCAGGTGGCCACTAGAAGTTGGGGAAGAAAGGAGTGGTTCTCTGGAACCCCCAGGGGAAGCTGGCCCTGCCCACATCTTGGCTTTAGCTCGAGGAATCTGACTTTTGACTTCTGACCTCCAGAACTGTATGGGCATTTGTGCTGTTTGGGGCTACTCAGTCTGTTCTGGCAGGCCCAGGACATGAACACAGGGCCAGGGGAGCCAGGGCTGCGGCCCATGACCTTCCTTTCACCCCACGCCACTTCTCTGGTGAACCCCTTCCTGTTTCCAGGCTGGAGAGAGCTGGGCTGCTGTCTCTTTGGGACAAGCTAGAAACCCTGCTGGACTCAGATCCACAAGGCCAGCGCTTGCTGCCTCCCATCTCCATAAAGTTGCCACAGCTACGTTGATTACCTCTGCTAGAACATTCCAGAATGACAGTCTTCAGAGGGACACGAGTGAGCACGTACATTCACGCAGTGGCATGGCTGCTCACCCTACCCCCAAGTCGGGTTCATCTGCCTGTCTCATGCAGTCACCCCCTGCCTGGTCTTCACCTTCCCACTCACGGCCCCTCCTCCAAACCATTAATCCTCCAGAAAGATCTTTTAAAATCATAAACCACATTAGCGTAAGTATCCTGATGCTCAGGCTACACCCGCGAGGGTTTACCTCAGAATCTTGGGTGGGGACTAGGCATCAGCATGTTTGACAGTTCCCCACTGATGCCGACAGAACTGCTGGAGGACTCCCATGCCATGGTGGGCAAGACGGGGCGCACCCCTGTAGAACACCTGGCTCTGTGAGGTGAAGACTTCACCCTGAGCCTGTCAGAGCTGAACTGCCTTTTTTTTTTTAAAGTTTATTTATTTTTTAGAAAGCATGAACAGGGGAGGGGCAGAGAGAAAAAGAGAGAGAGAGAGAGAGAGAGAGAGAGAGAGAGAGAGAGAGAGAGAGAGAGAAAGAATATCCCAAGCAGGCCCTGGACACGGGGCTCGATCCCACAAACCGTGAGATCTTGACCTGACCTGAAATCAAGAGTCTGACGCTCAACCGATTGAGCCATCCAGGCGCCCCTGAGCTGAACTGTCTTTAAGGTGACCTCACACACATGTTCCTTCTTGCTTCCCAGGGCTGTGGTGACAATCAAATGAGGTGATGGGGACAAGGTGTCTTCTCTGCTTCCCCATCCCTGCCTCTCTCCCCTCCTTCCTTTCCCATCCTTGTCCCCCTCTCCCCTTCCCTTTCTTCCTGCTTTTTTTTTTTTAAGTTTATTTATTTTGAGAGGGAGAGACAGTGTGCATGAGTGGGGAAGAGGGAGAGAGAGAGAGAGAGAGAGAGAGAGAGAGAGAGAGAGAGAGAATCCCAAGCAGGCTCCATGCTTGGTGTGGGAGCCTGACGTGGGCCTCCATCTCATGACCACGAGATCATGACGCCCCTTTCTTCCTGCTTTTAAAGGTCACCTAAGGAGTAAATGTCCTGGAGTAGGTCACTAAGCAGAGGCAGGCTCCTCAATGGGCCGAAGGCTAATGGAGAGAGAGGCACGGGGCCCACAGCACGGACTTGAGTTTCTCCCACACAGCCAGCAGCTACAGCTCCTGCACAAATCCTCTGGGCTCCCGGGGTGCAGGGTCCCTTGCACAGCTGGGCCCTGTCGCAGATGAACTCAGTGAAACCCAGCATTCCTGGACAATTACGGATCACAGACTACAAACCTGAACCTGAGCTTGTCTAGCTCCACCCATTTTACAAGTGAGAAAACTGAGGCGTAGAGAAGTGTCATGGTCTGTGCAAAAGACCACGTGGCCTCTGGCAGCCCAGGGGCAAGGTGTGCCCTACCTGGACCTGGAACAGCCCCCTGACTGGGGAGGGTTCCCATGATAACACCAAGGACCAGCTTTGCACTGAAGGGCAAAGGTTCCGGTGGACCTTGCTGATGGGATGTCTTGGTGGATGGACCAAGGACGGGGGCTGTGGGAGGGCTGACCGCCCACTCCCTCTTCCAACACATGGGCCTGGCAGTGTTCCGAGTCTCCCCACTGCCAACATATTTGAGACGCAGAAGGAATGCAGGAAGGGAAGGTCCTCTTTGGGATCACCTTTATCTTGGGGGCAAAATTCTTACCAAGTGAGTCCAGTATGGGAGGACTCTAGAAAATCATGATTGGTTTCTTTCTTTCTTCTTTCTTCCTTCCTTTCTTCCTTTCTTTCCTTTTCTTTCTTTTCTTTTTACAATTTAAACTTGGGAAAGAACATGTAGGGGTTGCCCACTCTTCCAGAATTCCTCTTTCACTTTTTCTAAGCAATTGTGCCAACTGCTGCTCTCTGGTAGAAAATCACTGGTCTGCTTGTTCCTTTTTGCCAACGATCCTCACCATCTCCTCCACACCGACAGTAATAATGGTCATGGCGCGATGGTAATAAGCACCCCTCAGGTCTGGACTGTGAACCACAATCCGGCACTTTTACGGACGTCATCCCGTGGGAGCTCCTATGCCCAAGGAGGCAGGCAGAGCAGGAAATAGTACAGCCTCTATTTCCCCATGAGGCCACTGAGTCTGAGAAGAGGTTTTCCTCTGTGATCCGATCCAGAGCCTTCCATATGCCAGCTCTCTGCTGTTGTACAAACAGGAGACACAGCGCTGGGCCTGCCTGCTGAACTGAAGGAAGAGCCCAAGCTGGATTCTTCTTTTGCCTCTGTGGTTCCCCGTTTTAGGCCGATGCAACATTAGTTCATCATAACCAACCGCGTGGCATCTGCAGCTTCCTAGATAGTTCGACCTCTACCAGCAACTACTTGCTCTACAGATGCCGGTGAGAAATGGGTATACAAGTGTGTTATGGGGGCAGAAGGACAGGAAACAAAAAAATACTTGGTGAATTTCTCTTCAGATATGAGGGGCCTGTTATTGTGATTTTGTCCTTTTCCAGAGGAATTTCCAACTGACGGGTTTTGTTTTTTTAAAATTTGTTTTAGTGTTTATTTTTGAGAGAGACACACACACACACAGAGTGTGAGTGGAGGAGGGGTGGAGAGAGACAGGGAGACACAGAATCCGAAGCAGGCTCCAGGCTGTGAGCTATCGGCACAGAGCCTGACGTGGGGCTTGAACTCACAAACCACGAGATCACGACCTGAGCCGAAGTCAGACGCTCAACCGACTGAACCACCCAGGCATCCCATCCAAATGACGGTTTTAATGTGCCAATGCGCTATGGCCCAGGGTACAGGAGCTTAGTCAAAATATAAAGTAACAGATGCTGATGATATGAAGATGCAAAATCACACAAATAAGAAATGGGGTCACTTCCTGGATGACTGAATGGGCCACAAGGTGGGGGCATCAAGCTCTCTGTCACCTGGGGCCGGCAAACACAAAGTCACCTTGGATGCTCCCTCCTGTGCCATTCTTCATATGTGTGCCCAGGGCATGGTACATTAGCACATGAGTTTGTCCCTCTCCCTCAATCTGAATCCAAGCTCTATCACTTGTTTGTAATATTCTAGATGGTTCCATACTCAAGCTATCATCACACCTTGTCTGGGTTACAGAAATGGAATAACTTTCCTTCCTTCCATCATCTTGTGCCTTGCTGCCTGCTGCTGGTACATCTCCCTCCATCTCTGATTTCAGTAATGGCCAGCTGTGGCTCCCGATTTTCTGCTGAATGTCATCTGACGAGCTTTTGGGGTCTCCCACGACACAATTCCAAGGCTCTTACCAAAACTCACACACTCTTTTCCCTGAACCTTCTTCTGCTCTGGCAGACTCTTTGCATCCTCCACCCCCCCCCCCCCCCCCAAATATTTTTAAATGACTTGTCAGCCAGGCCACCAGTCCAGGCACTGGGGAATGAACTAACAGTCCAATTTCCCCTGATAAGCCAATATTCTCAGAAGCAAGGCTGTCTGGCTCTTAATAACCCGTTAGTTTGTAGTTCCTTTATTCACTTGACAGATACGTGAGTACTCACTAAGTGCCAGGTTCTGTCCTGCAGACTGGAAGTAAAGAGGACGGGGGGCAAGCTAAGCTTACAGCTGTCCCCTGGAGTTTAAGTCTAGTAGAGGAGAAAGAAAATTAGAGAAGCAATGATAATGCAAGAATGCCAGGTACAATCTAAGGGACAGTATGGGGTGCCAGGGGAGAGAGGAGAGAAAGTTGGGAGAGTTGAGGGGGGAGCCTCACTAGACTTTGTCCCGAGGGTAATGGAAAGCCACTGAATGGGGAGGGGGAGAAGTCAGGGATGCACGGTAGGAACTGCTGTGCATTTTAGAAGGCACCAGGTTAAATCCCTCTATGTCTGGCACTTCCTTCCACAGTCTACCTTCAGCTATCTTTCTGCATCCCTAGGAGTCTGATTCTACTGCAATGCGACTTCGATCAGCCAATGCACTGAGCTTATGCTCTCCACCCATCTCATTGTGTCACTATGTCACTATGTCCCAGGCACTGCACTAGGTTGTAAGCCTACAAAAGCAAACAAAAATAACACAACCCCCAAGGCAGGCTGAATAATGGTTCTCTGAAAGAAATCCAGGTCTTAATCCCTGGAATCTGTGAATGTTACCTTACATGGCGAAAAGGATTGTGCAGATGTGATTAAGTTAAGGATCTTGAGATGAGGAGATAATCCTGGATTATCTGGATAGGCCTTAAATGCAATCCTAAGTGTCTTTATAAGAGGGAGGGGGTGGGAGATGTGAGTTGGAAGAGAGGAAGGCCATGTGACAGAAGCAGAGGGAAGCAGAGTCAGAGAGAAGAATCTGGCTTTGAAGATGGAGGAAGGGGCCACAAGCCAAGGAATAAAAAGAACACAGCTCTAGGTGCTGGAAAAGACAAGGCAGCAGATGGTCCCTTGGAGCTTCCACAGGGAGTGCAGGCCTCTTGGGGAGTTTCCCATAACCCATGGGATGAGGAGAACACACTGGGCCTGGTTTACAGATGCTTCTGCACAGCTGGATGCACAAACTGTCCGAAAGTGCGGCAAGGGGCCACGGAATTCTCTGGTCTTTCTGTGTTCCCCACAGCCCTCAAGCAGCTGGCTTGACAGATCGGTGGAATGACCTTTCGAAGGTTCAGTTACAGCAGTCGCAGGAAGCTGATATAATTCCCGTTCTCATGGAGTTTACCATTTAGTGCAAGACCTAGCATTTAACTAAGAAATCCTTCAAATTAACAGCTAATGACAAACTGACAGCAGCTGGACAGCCTGACTCTGTACATGGAGATCATTCTCCCGTGCAGCAGCAGGGGAACTCTTAAATACCCCAACACTCAGGCCGCACCCCAGGCCAATTACGCCAGATTTCCTTGGGGTGGGATCCAGGCATCTGTATTTTTAAAAGGATTCCAAAGTGCAGCCTGGTTTGAGGAGCCCTGGTCTCAGGCCGGTCACCTCCCAGGAGAGCGGAGTTGGGGAGCGTGGGTATTGCTTCTGTTGGGGGACACTCCGAGATGGGGGTTGTTCCTGCACCATTTCCCTGTTAGGTGTGGTCATATTCTGGGCTGTCATCAGAAAGTCCAGTCCTTTCTCTTTGTATCCGCCCCTCCGTCCCATGTCCCTTCCCTCCATCCCCATCAGGCCTTCCTCCTGGGTCACTTGCACTGTTAGGAGGCCTTCCAATTATCTTCCACCCTCTGCCACTGGGCTTTCCCAGGGCCTTGTCCAAACTGCCCCTGTGATCTGCCTAAAAAACAGATCAAGGTACGCCTTCCTCTAAATCCTCCCTCGCTCCCTACTGCTCCCCAAATATTGTCTGAATTCCGTAGCATCGTCTTCAAAGCCCTGCTGATGTGGCCTGGCGTGTGCTCACGGCTTCCGGACCTGCCCTGCCCTCACCTACCTCCGGGCCTGGCTCACGCTGTTCTGTCTGGAATGGCCCTCTCTCCAAAATATTTCTATTGAAGGCCAACCTAGCCTGTCTTCAAAGTCTAGCTCCAATCCCTCCTCCCGGAAGAATCTCTCTGGTTTCTCTCGGTCACATGGTTTACTCCCTCCTCTATTCTCAAATAACACAATTTGAATTTCCCCTAGGGGTCTACTAGTTACCTGTCTGGGTATGTCTTTTCCCTGGTGGGTCAAGAGCTCATTTTCGGTCAGGACCTTGTCATCTTCATTCCCCTTTCTCCCACAGTTCTGAACCCAGGTGCCGCTTTCTGAACATCGATCACACTCCATTACTTCATCCTCTATCCTGCATGCTTCCTTGGTGCCTAGTGCGATTTGCGGAAGGCAGGCCCACTAAGAACCTCTTTTGGTAATTATCTGATTTCAAGGGGGACAGCAAATTAGTACTCCTTGCAACAACCCTCCACGTCCTAAATTCTATCCAAATCAGTTTAACTCCCTCCACAGACTCAAATCTCAAATGCCAAGAGGTCAGGCTGAAGCCTCTGTTAGCTTTTCAGTGGGACCCCCCCCCCCCCCAGCCGCCCATATTTTTCCCAATAGCAGAATGTGCTGACATAGCTTCACAGGAGAACGAGGGGCCTGTTAATAGTCCTGTATTGTCAGTAGCAAAAGTAACTGCAGCAGTAACTCTGAGACCCTCAACTCCTTGGCCACTTAGGATCAGGACCCAAGGGGTAAGGGGCATGCTGGCCCCTCTGGTCTGTCAGGGCCACTGGCTGTTCAATGACTGGCTGACTGGTTCATGTATTCCTTCCACCCTCCTTCCCTCCTTTAATAAAATATGTATTGAGGGCCTAATATGTGCCAGCACCGCTCTGGGCAGCTGAGAACGCTGCCCTCTAGAGCTTCTATTTTGGAGGCCCGGGTCATGACCCCTAGAGACAGAGAGAGGCTGGGAGTGAGATGGCCACAGCATCAGGATTTGATCCCAGTGTGCCTCTGTTCACCACCTGTTGTGGGTTGAATTCTGTTTCTGCTAAAAATACGTTGAAGCCCTAAGTCCTGGTACATCTCAGGATGTCAGTGTATTTGGAAATAGGATCTTTACAAAAGTCAAGGGTGGGCTCTTCTTCTATATGACTGGTGTCCCAAGGGCACCTGGGTGGCTCAGTTGGTTAAGCATTCAACTGCAGCTCAGGTCATGATCTCATGGTTTGTGGGTTCGAGCCCCACGTTGGGCTCTGTGCCGACAGCTAGAGCCTGGAGCCTGCTTCGGATTCTGTGTCTTCCTCTCTCTCTGCCCCTCCCCTGCTTGCACTCTGTCTCTGTCTCTGTCTCTCTCTCTCCAAAATAAAAATGAAAAAAAAAATGACTGGTGTCCCTATAAAGAGGGGAGATCTGGAGGCAGGGACAGACTCACCTAAAGGAAGACAATGTGAGGAGATACAGGGGAAAACGACCAGTGACAGGCTAAGAACGTCTGAGGGTATCAGAAACCGGGGGACAGGTCCGGAGCAGGGCTTTCCCTAGTGCCTTCTGGAGGAACATGTCCTTGGCAACATTCTGATTCAGACTTCTGGCTTCCAGAACTGGGGGACGGTAAGTTTCTGCTGTTTTAAGCCACCCAGTTTGTAGAGCTCTGTTAGTGGTGACCCTAAGAAACTAACACACCCCCCAAAGCAGAGATCTTTTCTTTCCAGGTGGCCATGGCCTACAGGACCAGCTGGCGAAGCCTGGCCTGGGTGCCTCTGCCAGTTGGAAAAATATGGACCCACTTTCTTTTTTTTTTTTTTTTTTTTAATTTTTTTTCGACGTTTATTTATTTTTTGGGACAGAGAGAGACAGAGCATGAACGGGGGAGGGGCAGAGAGAGAGGGAGACACAGAATCGGAAACAGGCTCCAGGCTCTGAGCCATCAGCCCAGAGCTTGACGTGGGGCTCGAACTCACGGACCACGAGATCGTGACCTGGCTGAAGTTGGACGCTTAACTGACTGCGCCACCCAGGCACCCCTGGACCCACTTTCATTAGGAAAGAGCACAGTGACTCGAAACGGAAATGCCTCACTGTAAGCAAACCTGATGTGTGCGCTAGGCATTTACACGCAAGAGAAACTGAGGGCTGGTTGTGCTATGGATAGGAATTTGCCAGAGAGGATGCCCAGGGGGCATTCACAGGGCCTATTCCAAAATTCTGGTTTGCACCAGCTTTAAGGAGCCAGCTCCCGTGAAAAGTGTGCTATCTGAACTCCACCTTCACCTTCGATCAGTAATGCTTATCCTGCCCTTTGGTTCTGCTCCCATGTTCCACCATCAGCTTCTCAGACTTTCCTTTTAGGGCAAGCAGGCAGGCAGGTGTGGTGACTCTGTGACAGATTAAAAAAGGCCACAGATTGACGCTTCTCCCATTGAGAGGTGGGGCTCATGACCCAATCCATCCCTGCACCCCTGAATTAGGACTGCCCTGTGACTGCTTTGACCAATAGAATGTGGTAGAAGTGATGCCATGACAGTTCTGGACCAAGGCCTTTAAGAGGACATGCAATCTCCGCTTCCTTCCCCTGGGAGCTCTGGGCCCCTGACTGTCCCAAGGCCACCATGCTGTGAGGAAGCCCAAGCTAACCACGTGGAGGAAGAGATGCTCAACTCTCCCAAGCTGTTCTAGCCCCATCACTTCAAGTCCATCCCAACTGAGGCCCCCAGACATCACAGAGCACCGGTGAGCCCCAACTGCTACACTCTGAACTTCGCACTTACAGATTTGTGACATGTACTAGATTTCGGTTTGAAACCCCTAAGTTTTGGTGTAGTTGTTAGGCAGCAATAGTTGGGACAGAGGCAGACCCAAGATATCAACCAAGAGTGTGAGAAGATGCTCTACATCCGGATTATCTAGACCAACAGGCGATGAATGAATGAGTGACACTGAGAAAGGCCTGAGGTTGAGTGCGGTTCCACTCCGGATGCGCCACCTGGCTGGCTCTGCGGCCGGATGACAGACGCAAGCTGAACTGCCCCTTCTGCAGTCCCTGACAGCCCCCGGGGCAGAGAGAAAATATGGCTAGAAGGCACGAGAACTTCTATCACACCACCCCACTACTAGTAATAGCTCTGGGCTGCCCCCCAGATGCTAGATGCTCCCTGTGTTACTGCTAAACTTCACAAGCCTTTGGAAGCAGGTGTTTTATTAATATGGAAACTGCAGCTCAGAGATGTTGGATAGGACATGCCCAAGGACCAGAGCTCGTCCACAGCAGAGCTGGGGTTCAGACTCAGGCTCCAAGGCTTGGCTTTTTGAAGGTACCCAAGGGGGTCGGAATTTGAATGACCTGGCACAGAAAATGGGGGTGGGGAGAGGGAACGGGAGTAAGGCCTTTAAAAGAAATAAACACAATGGAGTCCAGTTATTCCAAAGCACCCCCTGAAAGGCTACCATGTCATCCATTTGGCCAACATGGAAGGTTCCAGCCACCAACCTAGAAATCTCCAACAGCCTCCCAGAGTTCTGTGGGATGACGGCGTGAAAATGCTTTGCAGTTTTCTGCAGGCCTGAGAGACCGACGCTGTGTAAGCCCTAACATCTGCTGATTTTGTAAGTGGATATATTTAGTGGTGGAACACTTTTTCTTCCAGTTTCGTAACACTTAAAAAAAAAAAATCCTGCTTGTCCTATTTTTTTCTTTTTTCCTTTTCTTTCTTATTTTTTTTTTTTTTTCTTCATGAACTCGAAGTGATATTGCCATTCTTTCCATAGCAACACACTAGGATACTGACTGCACTTTGCTGGGAGAAGTCTAAGCAGGACCCAGGAGGAGGGAGATGGAAATGCTGGGTTGGGTGGTGAAGAACTTGCTAAAATTTCATCACCTAGAAGGCAGGCGGAAAAGGCCCGGAGCCATTTTGATACTAAGAGCTGCAAGCGTATCCCAGATCCTGCTCCCGTGCCGTGTGCTCAGGGGGTGTCTCCCGTACCTGGGGGGAGGGGGCAGGTTCTGGAGGCCTCCGTGTACTTGCTCCCAACAGATCCCAACTCTGACAGTTGTATGCCCTCCCTTCAGTTCTCTCCCCATCTGCTGTCGGTCAGGAGGCAGCTTCAACCAGGTGAAAACCGGTCTTCAACACTTTTCATTAATCTCAACTCCTCTCTTCTTTTTTAGTGAAGGTGGATCCAGACATTTGGAGAGGGGACCGGGGAATGGGGAAAAAGGAAAGCCGGCCCAAATGCCCAGCTCTGTGGTCCCCATATTCACCCACGCCACCGCCTTGCCTCCTCCCAGTGGCCCTGTGGGGTGGGCATTCTTCTTGCCATTTCCTCGGGGGAAACTCTGGATCTGAACCCAGGAATCCAGAAGGTGCCACGTCCAAGCAAGGGCTGTAAGGGCACAGAGCTGGGTGCAAACGTTGGTGCTCTAACCTGCGGTTTGGTATCACCCGTGTGCCCACGTGGAGTTGGGCCACCTCGGCCTGGAGTCAGAAGAGCCAGCACCTCTTGTCGGGAGACGAGCAGGAAGCAGATCTATTCTGCCCTTGTTCTTGCCAACATGACCTTGTACCTCTCATTTCTATTCTCCAAGAGGCTGCTGTGGCGTGCTGGAGAGCATGGGGGATGGAGAGTGCCAGGCAGTCATTAAAAAATAATACTTTTGAAGAATATATAATGACGAGGGAACATACTCGCATGATGTTAAGTGAAACACGAAGCTACAACCTACTGGATGATTCCATTTATGTGACATCTGGAAAGGCAAAACTGTAGAGACAAAAACCGGGGGGGGGGGTGGGTTCCAGGTACTGAAGGTTGGTGGGGGCGACTAGGAGGAGTACAAGAGAATTTCGGGGGGGGGGTTGCAGACTTGGTCTATATCTTGATTTTGGTGGTGGTTATTCAACTGCATGCATTTATCAAAACTCTAAGAACTATACATTAAAAAAAGGGTGAATTTCACTGAAGGCAAATTGGACCTTAATTTTTTAAAAGGCGAAAAAAAAAAGTGCAGCTATACACAGATACACAGAATTCCAATTTTTTGCAAAAACACAAACAGTTGTAAAAAAAAAACACATATAGATGATGGTAACACTGGCTATTTATGGCATAGGGATTATTATGATTTTTTATTTTCTGCTTTATATATTTTCAACAATTTCTATAATAACCCAGATTATTACCTTTAGAAGCAGAAAAGTGGTTTTACTTTGTTTTAGGAGAGAAAATGTGGCTGAAACAGTTTAGGAGTCAAGCTCCAATTCCTGGAAGCTGTGTGACTTCCGGCCGGCCACAAGCCTCTGACTTTAGCCTTCTCATCTGTAAAATGGGCTAATGCTGTTCACCTCGGAGAGCTGTGACTATGATGAAACAAGATAACAGAAGTAGAGCATTGGAAGAAATAGCTCGACTAGTAGTTACTGTCACCCTCTCATCTCTGAGAATTTCTTTCATTTTTTTTTTAAATGCTTATTTATTTTTGAGAGAGAGAGAGAAACAGAGTGCAAGCGGGGGAGGGACAGACAGAGAGGGAGATACAGAATCCGAAGCAGGCTCCAGGCTCTGAGCTGCCAGCACAGAGCCCGACGCGGGGCTTGAACTCACAAACTGTGAGATCATGACCTGAGCCGAAGTCAGACGCTCAACCGACTGAGCCACCCAGGCGCCCCTCTTTCATTTCTTAATTTGGTGGTTTTCCAAGCACGGCGTCATTACACATTCATGTGACTAACAGCTTGAAGCTAGTTCCGTGTGCGGATTATGAACCCAGAGTGTTGCTACATCTAATGGCACAGTTGAGGACACTGACGGGGGTACTAGATGCAAACTGGTAAGGAAACAAAGAGAACTGGGTGAGGAGGTGATGAGCACACAGGGCAGTGAGGTGGTCGGGAGGGGGCTTTCCCGGCCAGACGAGACTACTCCTGCGTCCCAAAGGACAGGAAGGAGTAGATGTGACAAAATGAGGGGATATTCCGGATGCGAGAACAGTTTGGGCGAGGGGATGGCAAACTATGGCTCGCCTCCTGCTTTTGCAAATAAAGTTTTATTGGGACGTGACAGACGTGCCCGTGTGTGCACTCACACTTCACTGCAGAATCGAGTCGTCGCAACAGAGAACTTCTGGCCCACGCAGCCTAAAATATGTACTCTCTGGTCCTTTACAGAGGAGGCCGGTTGACCCTTGGTCTAGGCCAAGACTCACGGGTCTGAACAAAGTGCGGTGTCCACGGAGGGCCAGGTAAGAAGTGGTTTGGATGTAAGAGAGGAAGCAGGGTGCAGGCAGGCAAGGGACAGAGAGGACAGGTAAGGCGCTCAGGATCAGAAGGTGGTGGAGGTGAGGAGGGAGAGGGCGCAGGGCGCTGGAGGCCAGCAAGGAAGCTTGGTTTCCGGGAAAGCGAAAGAGTAATGCTGGGTTTGCTGCCCGACAGAGCTTCTGGGGTCTGGACCAGCTGACGCCAATCCTGGCGGGGCCTGGCGGCGACGGCCCTTCCCCTTACGACTGCAAGAGAGTCGTCAGTGGCTCCCACATCCTGTGCAGGGCTGCCAGAGCCGTCCGTGTCTGTCGGAAGAGTGGGACCGGGAGGCCCGGGGACAGGGGATGTGAAGGCCAGGGCCCTCCCCGGGCTCCCGCCCAGGGGGCCGTGGTTTTTTCACAAATTCTGATGCCCTCAGCTAAGCTTGGGGGTATCGAGAGGGAGGAGGAAGCTTCTACAAGAACAGCGGGGGCCGTCCGGGAATAAAAGACATTAGTCAGGCTCCAGCTCTATTCTCTCCACTCTCATTCATTTTAAACTCCTTGAATGAGCTCACTCCTTCAGTCTCCCATTCAGCTTCCCACTTCTTGAATCTAGCTCCCATCCTCTCTTCTCTCCATGAACGTGGCCTCGAAATAAATGATTTCTTAAGGGCTGCACCCAAGCGGCGTGCTGGGTTCTACTTCTGTCCTTACGGCCTACCGCTGTGCCGGGCCCACATCCGTGCCTGATACAAATGATGGCCGAATGACAGAAGTGACAAAGGTAGGCAGGACACAGGGTGTGACTGGGGATCTCTTGTAATCCCTGTATCTGAGTTTTCTCATCTGTAAAGTGGGGATGGTAATGGTACCGGCAGCATATGGTTGTGAGTATTAAGTAAGTTTAATGAATGACAGGCACTCAGAACACTGCCCGAGTCAAGGGAAGAGCTCAGAAGATACTAGCCATTAGTTGTGTTATTGCAATCTGGATGAGCCCAGACGAGAATAGTGGGGGGGGGGGGGGGGGGGGTTGAAAGGTAAAGGAATAGTGGATATTAGTATATTATATATTATATAATATTAGATATTAGATACAGGAAATAGTGAATATTTCCAATGAAGGGATCCTGAAAGCCTTCAGAGTAGAGGTGTGCTCTGTGGTCCCTTAAGCATGCTGAACGGAGAAGAATCCTAATGGTGTCACGAGGCAGAAACTATCCTGTGATTGATTAGTGATGTCTGCTTTGGACCAGGAAATCAGAACGGTGGGGCGTATGTTTCCGCAGCCTATGTTGGTTGTTTTAAGATTCAAACATGTCAGGGCACATTTGGAATTCTGGCAGGACAGGCCTGCCAATAAGTTTTTGAATTCTAAGGCCCAAGGGTTGTTTGGGAAGCAATGTATCTTTAGGGAGTACACATACCCTGTCTCAAGAACAGTGCCTTAGTCATCAGAAGGAAATGCAGTTCTGACTGCGGCCTGGTGCCTGATCTTTGGCAGATCACCCTTTGGCCGAGATCCCAGGGATCCATGTCTGATTCCAAGAGGTGGGGACAAGAAAACGGACAGAGTTGTTTCAACAAAAATCTCTGTGTGAGGCAGCAGAGGCCCTGTGGTAGAATGTGACACATGGGGTGTGGGGGGGGGCAGGATTCTCCTTGTCACAGCATAGCCCTCCACGGGCTTGGGCACAGTGGGGGTGGGGGACACTGTGGTAATCTGGGCACTCTGTCAGATGCTGTGTGGCCTCATAGGGGCAAGGACAGGGAGTCCAATTCTGGCAGGGGCAGCAAGTGGTCTCACAGTGGCTCCTCAGAGTGAAGAACACCGAGACATTCCCTGAGGACTCCCAGAAATACTTAGGGGGCTGGAGATGATGGGGGCCTGGAGGGCTCACCATGGTACATGGGAACAAAGCCTTATGCATAGTGACCCAAATGTGAGCTCAGGGCTGGGAGCCCTGAGAAAGACGGGTCATAGCTATAATGCCACATGGGGTGCATTATAGCCCCAAGTGCACGGAGGAGGGAGTTGCTCGCTGTCTGGTGTGGGGGCAGAGCTGTGAGGAAGTTTCATAGAGGCAAGAGTCGAGGCAGATGAGGTTGTGGGTGGGGCTCTGGAAGAGGAAGTGCACCCTGGACGGATAGAGATGCCTGAGCCAAAGTGCAGAGACAGGAAGGGGACACTGGCTCAGCGAAGGGCATGGATGTCGGACGGATGGACAAGTGGTCAGGGGACAAGTGGTGGGAGACAGAGCTAGAAGGGGTAGGGCCGGGGAAGGCAGGCTGCAAGGAGCATGCCCATTAGGAGCAAGAACTTTGCTTATCCATGGTCACATTCCCAGCTCCTGGCCCAGAGGGAAGGCTCCATAAGAAACGCTTAAATGATAGGACGGATAGACGGAAGGAAGGAATTCTAGCATCTCGGGCAGGATAGCAACTCGCCTTTCTTTCATTGAGAGCAATATGGAAAGGAAAGCCCGTTTGGGCCTTTCAAGCAAAGGGAACCTGAAAAGCAAGACCTGTGAGGAAACACAGCCACCACGAAGGAAGGGTGTGTGTGTACATGCAGACATAAAGCAAAAGCGCAAGACATGTACTGTGTTCTCAGCCCTGAGCCTCAAAAAAGTACCTCTAGGTTGAAAAGAAAAGAAAAAGGGAAGCAAAGGCACCGAAGCCCCTCTCCACTGGATTGAAGTGGAAGGCACAAAGCAAAAGGGATGATTAGAGCATTCCCAGGATGCAATGCAACTTCCTCCCGGCACCAAGGGGGAAGGACCCCTCTTAACCTGGTCCTCGGCGCTCCCTTCCCAGCCTCCACGGCTCAAAGGGACGCGGCTGGAAGATGCACAGGCCAGGTCGCCCTGCCCAGCGGGGACACAGGCACCAATGAGCCTCCTCTCCTTGTTCTCGCCTCGATGCTTGTCTTTGGAGCCTTGCTGAGAAGGAGGAAAAACGGGGCCAAAGCCGAGATGAAAGCGCCTGTAATCTCATAAAAGAGCCAGGCGGATGCTCTAAAAGGCACAGAGGAGCCAACACCTGCCATTTGCACTTCAAGGCAGGCGGTTTGAAACCCACCAAGGCAAGGGGCCTGTCCGCCCTTCCCTGCCAGTGCCTGTGTCTGGGGACCGGAGTCAGCTGGTCACACATCCCACAGGCGGGTGGCAGGAGGACGAGGAGGAGAAGGTGAATCACCAAAGCCCCAGGCCCGGAACCTGCATTCAGGAGGGCTGGAGACTTAAATATCCATCACTCCCTCTCCTTACCTGACACGGAATCGATTCACCACTTTCTTTGGTCTTCAGACTACTGTGCCATGGGGAAAAGTACCAACCACCACAAACCACCCTTTCTCATGGCCATCACAGAACAAGGCTCCTCCAGAATGGGGAAGAGAATGAGGCTGCTTCAGATAAGACACTAATGGAGGTTTTCCTGCTTTTCTTTGCTCTCCTGAGAAATTCTGCAACTCCGCTAGAACCCAAGGCCCAGACAGGGTTCCATTAATCACCCATAACTGGGAGAGGAAATGTTTTCTTGCAGCGTAAAGCCAAGGAAGCAAAAGCAGAAAGAGGTGGATGATGTTCCAAATGAAATTCCCAAATGATCAGTGCAGGCTCTCTTACAAATTTCTTCCAGTTTCTTTTCTTCATTTTTTTAATGTTTATTTATTTTTGAGAGAGAGAGAGAGAGAGAGAGAGAGAGCAAGGGAGGGGCAGAGAGAGGAGGAGACACAGAATCCAAAACAGGCTCCAGGCTCCGAGCTGTTGGCACAGAGCCCGACGCGGGGCTCGAACCCGCGAGCCGCGAGATGGTGACCTGAGCCGAAGCCGGCTGCTCAACTGACTGAGCCACCCGGGCTCCCCATCTTTCAGTTTACTTTGTATTTTCCACAAATGATCGAGGAGGAGCGCTCGGGGAAATCTCCGAGTTTGAAGAGACTATCCTTTCAGGGTAGGAAACACCGAGATGGTGGGAGACCAGGCAAGCGGAGTGGAGACAAGAGCGAGCTGTAGGCCGAGCTCAGGGCACTGACCAGCTGCGTTCCCAGGCCAGCGGGCCTCGCTGATCTGCAGTAACTCTGGCAAGGCCTCCCATGGAAAGAGCCCTTGAAGGGGATTTGGGAGACCTGACTGTCTGCCACTCAGGGTCCTCTTCCTAACAGGTGTCATTACATGACCTGTAAGGCATGGACACTGGATGGATGAGCTCTCAGGGGCTCAGCTGCAGCCTGCCAGGACTTTGAGATGCTAATAGCCGTTCTCAGAAGGGGGAAGGGGCCTCATCTTGCAGTCAACATGCAGGGGACTTGGCCCAGAAGATGCCCCGATATGGCTGCAAGGAACCTGACGTGACAGACCCAGCCTAAAGTGAAGTCTGGGGAAGGAGGAGAAGAAAGACAACATGCTCCCCTTTGGGAATAACAGTAAAAATATTCATTGCAGCAGGAATAATCTTAGAGAGATGGGCCACTGCGAAGCAGTTTCTCTGGGAATAAGTGCATCACGGGCTTTGAACATCACAAAAATCCAAGAGAGAGCTGAAAAAGCTCAGATAACAAAGCAGTAGGGAGAAAACCACTTCTGCGGGAGCGGACTTACGTATCTGAATTAACCTGTAAGATTTATTAGCGAGTAGAGGTCCACAGTGTAAGAAAGGAAATCGGTTGCAAGTTTTAATTAGTCGGGGTTTTGATAAGTGGTGAATCTTGGAAGCAGTAAAATGCCAAACGATGGGTCTGAAAGGGCAGGTCTCAGGAACCAGGGACAGGGGGAGCGTTTCGCTCCGGCAGCAGCATATAATGAGCTTGAAAGTAGGCCAGGCTGAACCGAGGCCTGCAGGCGGGGCTGGGAAATAACCAGTGGGGCCCTCGTGCCTGTGCCTGTCCGTGGGAGGCAGATGCCACCTGTTCTGGCTGCTGTCCCCGCTGCCCCATTCTCTCCCCACTTCACCGTTTGCGGTTATGGCGACCCTGGCTTGTGAGACTCAAGATCCTTCAGCATTCTTCTGTTCCTTCTAGTTCACTCTGCCATCTTGACCCAGGCAGCCTGGCAGAGAACTAGCTGCCAGGATCAGGCAGCAGAATGAGAGCAGCAGCTCCTCAGTGCTGTTTTCTGGCTGGCCTGCTTCCTTCCATAGCCTCCCCTGAGCACCTCCAAGGCACCAAGGACTGGGCTGGGTGTTTGGAGTATGGCCGCGAGCTATCTGTTCTCCCTGGATTCAAGGAGGAGCCATGTAAGAACACAGGCAGAGATGAAACAATGGATTAATTTCCGTGAGTGAACGGAGCATAAAGTACCACAGACAATCAGAGAATAGAGTGTGTGGGTTTACGGGTAGAGATCAGGAAAGGCTTGCCCTAGGAGACAGCTGAGCTCATTAAGGCCATAGTTATAGGATGGATTCACCCACGGGCTTGGTAACTTGGCGTGCCCTATGCACATGGCCTTCCTTTCCTTTCAATCAACAACTGATGGTGTTACAACCCTTCTTTTGTCATAAGAGAGAACCAGGTAAGGAGGCGACTTGGAGCACATGCTATGTGATCACTGAGCAAGCCCAATGCAGACGAGGGCCACATTCAAGTTCCACTGCTGATGCTGCTCAAACCTCTCAGCCCGCGAGTCCCCTGAGTTAAGGGTTGCTCGGGACAGAACGCCCCAGCCTTTGCTTTCTGCCTGTCCCTGTCATGAGGGCCAGGATGGAGAGTGACAGAGATGCTGGAGAACTTCCTGGACCACCTGACTCCCAGGAGCTCAGAGGGAGTTTCGTACCTGCCAATATGTCGACCGGGCTCTGCTAAGGCTGTGGCACATGATGATGAATTCTTTCCCTCAAAACACGAGGCAGGAGGCTCATGAAGGCAAGCTTTTTGGGGGCATGGAAGCTGCTGAGGGGCACAGTGCTAGGCTTTAGAGACGGGCAGAACTGGGTTCAAATCTGAGGTCCTGCTATGCAAATGCTGAATGTTCATAGCGGCACTATTCTTAACAGTCAAAAAGTGGAAACGTCCATCGATGGAGCATGGGTAAACAAAATATGGTCTATCCATAAAATGCAGTCTCACTTGGCGAAAAAGAAAAAGAAAAAAAGAAAAAAAAAAGGTGGGGGCTGACAATTCACAGGCGCCCTGAAAGCATCATGTTAAGTGAAATAAATCGGTCACAAAAGACCACGTATTGCATGATTCCGTTTGTATGATATGTCCACAGTAGGCAAATCTAGAGCGACAGAAAGTAGACTAGTGGTCGCCTGGGGCTGGAGGGAAACGGAGGGAGGGGGGCCGGAGGGAAGTGGAAAGTGACTGCAGGTGGTTACAAGGTTTCTTCTTTTTCTTTTTTTTTCTGGAGGTGATGGAAAGTATTCTAAACTCATGGTGATGGGCGCCCACCTGTGAATATACTGAAAACCATTGGTGGTACACTTTGTGAGTGAGCTGTATGGTCTGGGAATTATCATCTCAATAAAACCATCCGCAAATAAATTTGAGTTCCCACCTCTTCTTGGTTCCTGCTATCCTGTAAGTTTCGCAAAGGCAAGGACCCCTTTGTTTTCCGCGCCATTGTCTTCTGAGGACCTGGTGCCTAGTAGGTGCTTTCGTATTTGCTAATGAATGAATACGTGCCTTGGGCAAGCCCTGTAGGCTCTTTGAGCCTCAGTTTCTGCATCTGCAAAGTGGGGGTAAGAATGCCTTCTGCAAAGGGCCGATTAGGAGACAAGGCTTTTGAGGTGCAATGAAAGGGTCCTCCTTGGATGCCTGGCACAGTGCCACTGACAGGGCTCCACAGGGGGTCCCCTGCCCCGGGGAGTATGGTTTCTTAGCCATCTGCCCCACTTCCCATCACATGTCCCTTCTAGAGCCCAGTGGCCACGCTGTCACACGGGGCAGCCCACACGATGCCATGATGCTGGAGACTGCTCTGAAAGGACACGCTCACGTGCTGACCAATGCCGAGGGCCCGGGCCAGCAGGGGGCCGGTGGACACGTCAGACCAGATTTTCTGTTTCTATCTGGAGATGTGTCTGACAGCCTGTCCCAGACTGTGTCTGTCACTGCCGGTCAGGGCTGACACCAGCTCTGAGGCCATGCTGCGTGTTAATGGCACACACAGAGAAGGCGCAGTATTTGCAGAAACAGTTAGCTGTGTGAGGGTCAAGGTTATGACCCCTGGAAGCCAGGCCACCATCCTTATGAAGCTGTCTTGCAAAAAATGTGAAAAGAAACTTGCAAATATCTAGAACCAAATATTTAGAACCCTGAGCCTGTCTCTTGTCTCTTGCTCATACCTGGGCTCCCAGAACCTTGGTGGACAATTCCTCAGAGGCACCTGGGTCTCCTCGTGGAGAAGCCCCTAGTGTAAGAAGAGCAGGGACAGAGGTGAGGGGAAGAAGAGGGTATGTGTCCACCCACACCTCTACGCCCCTCCGTCCACTGCTCACCGTGGCAAAGCCCCTTTCCTCTTCTGTGCACTCCGGGGAAGGGGAACAGTTTAAAGCTAGCAGTTGAGGGGAGTCTGGGTGGCTCAGTCAAGCGTCCGACTCTTGGTTTTGGCTCAGGTCGTGATCTCACGGTTTCGTGAGTTCGAGCCCCACAACGGGCTCCAAGCTGACAGTGCAGAGCCTGCTTGGGATTCTCTGTCTCCCTCTCTCTCTGCCCCTCCCCCACTTGTGCTGTCTCTGTCTCTCTCAAAATAAATAAATACAAACTTAAAAAAATAAATAAAGCGAGCAGTTGATAGTTGACTGTTTTCAGACATCTTTGAGAGTTACATTAAGAAATACATTTCATGTGGTAATCCTGTGGGTGTGCAGACCTATGTGTAAAACACAGAGTGAACAAAATAATATTCTCACTATGTACAGTATATTCTAATACCTTCTTTTTATGCTCTGTGGTCACTGTCTCTACGTTTTTAATAGTTTTATCTTCATAAAAACAGAGAGGGAGGCAAACCATAAGAGACTCTTAAATACACAGAACAAACTGAGGGTTGCTGGCAGGAGGTGGGGGGGGGGGGATGGGCCAGACGGGTGACGGGCATGAAGGAGGGCACTTGCTGGATGAGCACTGGGTTCCTATGTGAGACATGAATCACTGGGTTCTACTCCTGAACATAACACTGTATGTTAACGAACTTGAGAATAATGATGATACTAATTATTATTAGTTTATCTTGAGACTCGGGTTTTGTAAGTGGAGTCGGACAGGACACGTGGCCATCCGCTGCCTGCCCCCACGCGGCAACGGCCACTGCCTTGTCCTTGGTGGTGCCCCGAGAGGGTCTGCACTCTCCCACGAGTATCCATGTGCCTGAGGGAGTGTGACATTAGGTGGGGAATAAAAAAACACCATGACAGCCTGAGAGACTGCAGATGAGGGGGAAAAGCTTTTTCCTGTTGTTTTGAACAAGGGCCCTGTGTTTTCAGTTCACCCCGGGCCCCACAAATTATGTAGCCAGCTTTGCCTACTAGACCGATTTCACAACTCCCTAATGAATTGTGACTGGCAGCTTGAAAAAACACTGCACCGGACGGCAGAAGGCCACAAGTGACTAAATGCAAGCTTTCGTCAGACACACTGAAGTTTAAACCCCAATTCTACAATGAATTGGCTGTGTGACTTTGGGCAGGTCACTAAACTCTTAACTTCTGCGACCTCATCTGCAAAACCGGGATAATGATGGGACTTACCTTTAGAGTTGGGGCAGGGACTAAGTTAAGGCAATGTGCAGGGCAGTGCCCCGAATTTAAGAAAGAAACTAGTTAGGCCCCTCTGGTCTTTGCCCTGGCTCTGATTTTTCCCAGGTTAACTTACTTCTCTGAAGAGGGGATTTTTGAGCTGGGTTTTGGGGAGCAAGCAGGAGTTTACCAGGTGAGTAAGAAAGGGAAGGATGTTATCTGGGCAGACAGGCTGCAGAACAGAGGTTCTGAGGCGTGGTATGTTTAAGGGAACACGGGAGCAGATCTGTTTTGAGAGTGTGCACAGCTGTGGGGAAGGTGGGGGGTGTAGGATGAACCGCTGGGAGGTGGGGTGGCTGAGGTTGGACGCGGGAGAGGCCTGATCATGGGGAGGAGAGGCCCCAGGCAAGTTGGACTCACCCAGTAGCCAATGAAGGCAGAAAGGATTTTAAGCAGGTGAAAAGCATGATCAGACCTGTGCTTTCAGAGATCACCTTGGCTGCAGGTAGCAGATGGACGGGAGGGGGTAAAATCGAAGGCTCTGGAAGAGACCAGGTGTGCGATATGAGGCCCCGAATTCGAGAGAGTGACCGTGGGGATGGAAAGCTGATGGAGGAAGGTCACCCAGGAGGCTGGAGCGCACATGGGAGGTACCTCCCAGCTTTCTGCCCCGAGTGAGTGGGATCAAGAGGAAGAACAGGTCTGTGGAAGCAGGAGGAGGATTATCTGGCCTGGCCCCTCGAGGCGAATGAATCAGAATGATGTGTGTTTAGTCTATTTTTAGAAATCTCCAGGGATGCAAAGTCTATAAATTAACCTAAAGAGCAATGAGTATTCATTTGTCCTATTTTTTTTTTTTTAACCATATCTAACTCCTTTTGGCTACTAAACCCAAATCAGATAAACTTTATTTAAGCTACAATGCAGGTGAGTCCTTACCTTTGCTGGCTCAGCACCATAGGTTTCTTCCACCAGGTGGAAGAAATGTTAAATTATAGAACAAGTTAGAACTAAGTGACATCTATGGAAGGGAGGAAGTCACAAAGGAAATTGGAAAAGGTGATGAATCCACTAACACCCCTCTCACTCCCCACTTCTCTGGGGCAAGCCAAGTTCCCAGCTGCCACCGGAGTTCAGGTAGGCCCAGGAAGCGCACTCAGATCAGACCAGGAGCCAAACACCTACTTCTAACAACAATGGCAAGAACTGCCTTTTCTGAAAGATGCGAGTTTTCCTACTTCAGGGTTATTACCCTAGCCATAGCCATCCACTGGTAAGTGTTTCTGTTTTTGTTTTGTTTTGTTTTTTAAGTTTATTTATTTATTTTGACAGAGAGAAAGCGAGCACGTAAGAGTGCTCTGCAGAAACAGAGGGAAAAAGAGAGAATTCCAAGCAGGCTCCACAATGTCAGCACAGAGCTGATGTGGGGCTCGAACCCACGAACCCTGAGATCATGATGTCCTGAGCCGAAACCAAGAGTCTGACGCTTGACTGACCGAGCCACACAGCCGCCCCTGGAAAGTGTTTTTACGTACTCCAAGAAATTAATTTTGAAATCTGTCTTTGATACTTGAATGCTGGGTGGGCATGGGAAACATACTGCTCACAGTTGAAGGTCAGATTAAAGAGAAGAGGGAGGTAACAAGGGTTTTCCATGTGGACAGAGCTCTACGGTTTGCACAACGCTCTCACACTAGCCTCTCATTTTGTGTACACAACAGCCAGATAGAGGGGCTAAGGCCTGTCATCCCAATTCCACCCACATAGACCCCGCAGCCCTCTGTGAACTCAGCTGTAGGGTGACGGGGCCCATAGGGAGGCCAGTCTTCTGTCTTTTGCTGGCTGTCCCCGCTGCACACTGTCACCCAAGACGAACCCCTTATATGCATATTTGGGAAAGGCAGTGACAGGCATTACAATCCGTTTGGTCCAGATTAAAAAAAAAACAATTCCCACACCCCAGGATTGCTTGTCACGTGCCTTTTGCAAGGCTCTGTTTGGGGGCTGGCGGGGCTGGTATAAATAAATAAAGACACCAGCCACTGCACTTCTGAGCACCTACAATCCAGGCACTTTGCACATCTTTGACCTCATTTACTCCCTCACAACGCCCTTATGAGATGGCTGTCCTCAGCCATTCTGTACATGGGGAAATATCCTCTGACCCGACTCAGTGGCTCTGGGCATCCAGACGCCAGCCTCATGCTGGCTGGGCCCCTTCCATGCAGCTTTTCCTGTTTCATTTTCCCAACGCTCCTGGGAGGTTTCCCATTTTGAGGAAGCTAAGGCTTAGAGGGGGGTTTAGGCAAGTTGACCACCGGGATGCTGTTGGCTTTCATGCCCTCTGTCTTATTTATTTATTTAGTTACTTAATTAAAAAAAATTTTTTTTTGAGACTGCAAACGGGGAAGGGGCAGAGAGAGAGAGAGAGAGAGAGAGAGAGAGAGAGAGAGAAGATCCTAAGCAGGCTCTGTGTGGACAGCAGAGGACACGATGCAGGCTCAAACACACGAACTGTGAGACTATGACCTGAGCCAAAGTCAGATGCTTAACTCACTGAGCCACCCAGGCACTCCCCTCCTCTGTCCCCTTTAAGTTGAAACCATTCTAATTTTTGCATCACACAAGCAGCCTATAATTCCTACAAAAATCTAGATGACACAGGAATCTCTACTGTATCCCCCACCTCTTTTCTATTTCCACTCCCCAGAAGTAACTGCTTTTAACAGTTTAATGTATATCCTTTTCCCATGCACAAACACACCCACACAGGGAATTTATTTTTCACAAATGGGATTGCACTAGATGCATTATTCAGCAACTTGCGTTATTCACTCAACCGTGTATCCCAGTTATCATTCCTCATCCACACGTAAGGAGGAATCCTTATCCTCTTGGACAGATTTCGTGGTCTCAATGTAGCATAAACCACTCCCCTACCGATGGACTCTTAGTTGTCTCTAACTTCTCATTAATTCTGCACCGAACACAATCGTAAATGTAACATGCTTGAGATACAAGCTCCCAATAAACATTAACTAATTTTTTAGCCTCCTTAGATGGCTTTATTTAACTACCGGCCTCCATTCAATTCTTTTGGCAAGTGCACATTTCTAAGAGCTGGAGTTAGTTACGTCTGTCTCCTGCTCATTATGGAAACCGGTTACTTTCACGGCCCAGGTGTTACAGGTACCTAATCCAATACCAAAATTGGGTTCAGATAGGAAAGTTTTGAACTGATACTACTTTTCCAAATTTTCAGACTCATTCTCTAACTGCAGCTCGGTTTTTGCAGGAAACTACGGGGCAGTCTAAAGTAAGTAAGGGTGTGTTGTGGGTTGTGGGTTTCTAAGACAAGTTGTTTAACTCTAGTCTAACATAAAGAAAGGAAAAAGCTGGACAGCCTTACATTTCTCTTCTAGCTCATTTTATTCTAATTCGAACAACAAGAAGTTGAGGACATCAGTTGCAGACTGTGTCCCCTCATCAGGTCCCCAGACTACTGCTCTGTCCCGGGCAGAATCCAAATCATCCTTTCTTCCTTCAAGGGTCCTTAAGACTCCGACTGTCTTCCTTTTTCAAAACCTTCAGGCCCTGCTTTGCTTTTTGTGGTCCTTTTCCTTCAAGATGGGAGGCAAAGTAGAAAACAGGTTTGTGTTCTTTCTTTCTTCCTGATGTTCCAAGATGCCTTAATAATTTTTTCTTTTTTTTTAATTAAAAAGATTTTTTTTTCATACTTATTTTTTGAGAGAGAGACAGAGCATGAGTGTGTGTGGGGGGGGGGGGAGGGGCAGAGAGCAAGGGAGATACAGAATCCGAAGCAAGCTCCAGGCTTCGAGCTGTCAGCACAGAGCCCGACACGGGGCTTGAACTCCCAAACTGTGAGATCATGACCTGAGCCGAAGTCAAATACTCAACCTGATGAGCCATCCAGTCACCCCTAATCATCTTTTACCTAGAGAACTTCCTTTAGCCATTGTTTTAGGGTATATATGTTGGCAACAAATTCCCTTAGCTTTCTCTCATTGGAGAATGTCTTGATTTCCCTTTCATTCCCGCAGGATGTATTTTTGCTGGATATAGGATTCTGGGTTGACAGTTATTTCAAAAATGCTATGCCACTTCCTTCTGGTCTCCATGGCTTCTGGTAAGAAATCTGCCATTCATGTTGTTTTTCCCTGTAAGTAAGGTACCATTTCTCTCTCAGAGATTTCAAGAGTTTTTGTCTTTGGTTTTTAGATGTTTGAGTTTGAGGTGTCTTGGTGTGGCCTTCTTTGGGTTTATCTCATTTGGGATTCACTCAGTTTCTTGAGTCTGCAGGTCTGTTGCCAGATTTGGGAGTTTCCAGCCATTACTTATTTGAATAGTTTTTGAGTCCCACTGTCTTTCTCTTCTCTCTCCATGACTCTGAGGACATGAATATTAAGCCTTTTGTTATAGTCCCATAGATCCCTGAGATTCTGTTCCCTTCCCCTGCCCCCCAGTCTATTTTCTCTTTACTGTTCAGATTGGGTAACTTCTACTGTTTAATCATCAAGTTCACAGATTCCCCACCGCCCCCCCACCCGCCGTGCCCTCCAGTCTATTGGGGTCATCCAATGAATTTTTAATTTTAGTTATTATATATTTTAGTTCTAAAACTTCCATGTGTTTTTTTTCTTCTATTTCTTTATTGAGACATTCTATTTTTTTTCATATTTCAAACATTTCATAATTGCTTACTGAAGCATTTTTATAGTGGCCACTTTAAAATCTTTGTCAGATAATTCTAACATCTGTGTCAGCTTGGTGTTGGCATCTATCGATTGTCTTCTTTTCATTCAGTTTGAGATCTTGATTCTTGGTATGAGTGATTTTTAATTGAAATATGGCCTTTTGGATATTATGAGAATTTGGATCTTTCTTAAATGTGTTTGAGCTGGCTTTCCTGGATACTGCTCTGACAGGGTGGGGGGCACCTCATTACTGCCAGGTGCACGTCCAGGTTCTTCATTTGGGTTTCATGGACACTCAAATCCCCAATGACAGGAATGGGAGTTCCAGCTCCCCACAAGGCTTCCACGGACACCTCCCTAGCTGGGAAGGGTTAGGAGTGCCTTCTTACTCCTGTGTGGCTTTTACTGACACCAAGGTGGGTGTAGTTACCCTCGGCTGGCGGTGGTGAAAAGTGTCCTCTCCTTAGTCTGCCTTCTCTGACACCACCCCAGTGGGGGCAGGAGCGGAGGCAAGGTTGGGGCTCCTTGCTACCAAGGGAGGGTGGAAGTCTGGGTTCCCCACTTACTCTTTGCTGGCGAGAGTGGGGGCCGGGCCACAGTTTTTCAGGGATATGTGGCTGGGGTAGTATGGCGATTATCTCCTAAGACTTTCCTGAAGCCCATCCCAAGACCTGGCACTCGGACATTGATAATCACTGAAGGTGTGTGACTTAATTCATCAGTTGGGATTTTAACTTCATTAAAGAGCCAGGGCATGCTTGATACATCTTTGCCTTGTGGCACAATGAGATATGATAAATACTTTTTTTGGAGAGAGTGACCAAAGGCTCTTGCCTGTCCGTGTGAGTCTGTTGGCAGAAATTCTGCATCAAGTAGATAAGACAGATGAGCTCTGGGCAAAGCTGTCTTAAACGCAGATAAGAAAGAGACAGGATGGGCAGAGTTTAGAGAGTGTCTGTACTAATAAGTAATTAATACATCTAAATAAAGAGTAAGCTTAGAAGAATGCTAGGAGAAGAGTCACCCAGCTAGGAGGTGTGCCCTGTCTGCCTGTCCGGGGAAAGCCCCCAGAGCCCGGAGGCAGCTGGTACAGATGCCGGGCTGGGAGCGTGCATATATGAATTCCAGAACTACCTTCCCTGAGTGGATTCTGTGCTCACCCAGGTGGCCTTTGGAATCCAGCCTCTTAATGCCATTGCTGGACAGTGTCAGGGAACTGACCCAAGAGATGCAGTTTTCTGGGCCCTTGGCTCTCTTAATTTTCACTTCAGATAAGTGGTCTCTGATCTCTTATGAATTTGGTGGGTAAAAATCCATTTCTAATAACCATACAAAATAACTAAAATTATTCAGTGCTTACTGTGTGCCAGGCTGGCCTGGGCATTTCATGGGTCATCTCATTTCACCTCTACCATCATCCTGTGGGGCAAGATGAGATTGTCTCATCTCATGGATGGACGACTTGAGGCTCTGAGCCTGGCAAAGCTCAGAAGAGTGAGGATTTGAACCCAAGCCTCCTGACTCCAAGGTCTGCCCTTCACCGCCGGGCTTTCTAACATAGCCCTTTCTAGGTGCTGTACAATATGAACACATATGACCCTCCAAACAACCCCTGGGGTAGGTACCATTTCTACCCCTGATTTACAGCGGAGGAAACACAGGTACAGAGAGGTTGTGGAACTTGCTCAAAGCCACACAGCTGGTGTAAGTGGAGCAGGATTTGAAGTCGGACCGTTATGTCATGCTGCCTCTGTTGGGGCACCTGCCTGACTCTAACAGACCCAAGCCTCTTGAGGGAAAGGACTCGATCATCCTTATTTTTGTACCCTCACCGGCCTCCCTAGTGCCCGGCACGAAGTAAGCTGCTAATACCTGTTGGTTCACTTGAATTCCCCTGGAAGGGCAGACCACTAGCTGACCTGGCCCAGCTATACCGATTCTGTGAAGTCC
Organism: Prionailurus bengalensis; assembly: GCF_016509475.1. Lineage (NCBI taxonomy): Eukaryota > Metazoa > Chordata > Mammalia > Carnivora > Felidae > Prionailurus > Prionailurus bengalensis. The sequence continues at coordinate 66,352,511 of NC_057353.1, read as the reverse complement.
CTTGAATTTACAGCTGATCTGAGGTAGGTTTACGCCAGGCTGCAGGCTACTCGTTCTGCTTCATGCACTTCATAAAACATTCTTTTTTCATGGGGCCGAGGGCTCCTGAAAAAAGAGAATTCAAATTCCAGGGCCAGAGAGCTATGAATAATTTCTACTGGAGCATATTTTTTCACCACCAGGGACCTGCGTTTTCAAGGAACTCAGTCCCTAGTCGTGGGAAGCTAGCAAATCCCTTTTTCACCCTCATCACCATCATCATCTTTTTTTTTTTTTTGAGAAAGCGAGAGCGCCAGTGGGGGAGGGGCAGAGGGAGACAGACTCTTAAGCAAGCTGCACGCTTAGCCCAGAGCTCCCGACGTGGGGCTTGATCCTCTGACCCTGGGATCATGATCTGAGCCAAAATCAAGAGTCAGGGGCTCAACCGACTGAGCCACCCAGGCGCCCCTCACCATCATCTTCTGAGTCCGGTTGTGACTGGAAAGGTTCATCGAGCGGAATAAAGTTACCTAAGTAGCCGGGTGGGTCTCAATGGTGGCTGGTTTAGTCTCCACAGGGGACATTTGCCAGTGTCTGAAGACACTTTTAGTTGTCACAATGGTGGGGGTGTGGGGTGTGCTGCTAGTGTCTAGTGGGTAGAGGCCGGGGATACTGCTAAAACATCCTACAATGGAAGCATAATCCATCACGACAAAGAATTAGCCAGCCCAGAATGTCAGTAGTGCTGAGGCTGAGAAATCCTGATTAGCCAAGCAGCCCCCAAATCTGCATGTACAAGTGGTTTTAAAGAGGAAGCACCGCTCAACAATTAAATTAGGTTTTATGAGATTTTATTCCCAGAGAGCAGGCACGGCTCACTGGGGGGAAGATGAAAGCGAACATTCTGTGCCGGGAGTGGAACCGTCTTTGTTTGGAAGCGTGTTCTGAGGCAGTCCTTTGGGACTTCAGGCCTTAGGACCTCCTACCACAAACCCACCTCGGAAGCTAATTAAAATGCAAATTCCAGGGCCTCACCTCAGTCCTGCTCAACTAGGCTCTCTTGGTGAGAGTATGAGGGATCTACATTTTTAGGACACCCCACCGTGATTCAGATGCACGCTGCAATGTTTTCTTCCCTTCTTCTAGCAGAAGAGGTAAACAGACCATATGCATGTGAGTTTTTAGAAAGTTGACTGAAAATGCTCACATTCTAGGACAGTTCCTCTAACTTAAAAAAATTTTTTTTTAATGTTTATTTTTGAGAGAGAGCGAGAGAGCATGCGTGCAAGCAGGGGAGGGGCAGAGAGAGAAGGAGACACAGAATCTGAAGCAGGCTCCAGGCTCTGAGCTGCCAGCACAGAGCCCGATGTGGGGCTGGAACTCACAGACCACAAGATCATGACCTGGGCCGAAGTCGGACGCTTAACCAACTGAGCCACCCAGGAGCCCCCCAGTTCCTCAAACTTTAGTCATTTTTACCACACGTTGTGAGTTATGCCCTAGACAGATACCACTTGTACTGTTCTTCACTCAATAATTTAAAAATTATTTAGTTACATTTTTTCCCCTAATACTCCTGAGAATACATGCATAAGCATGAAATATTTGTCTATGCCACTTAAAACAGACATGCGGTACGTGTAGGAAGCAGTGCATTATGGGAAAGCAATTAAAGTTAGCTAGACGACTAGGAGGAGTACCTACATGCTCTGTAAAGCAGACATTTGAAATCTCAGAGCCACCTTTTCAGGGATGGATGACAAACCCCGTGGCTTCCTGGAGGAAGACTAGAGTGGGCAAAGGCTCACGCCTGACCAGGACGTTGTGACCTTACAGAGACCTGCCAACCACCATTTATGAGCCTTTGAAAAAAACAAAACACGTCACGCCCAGCACTAGGACAAAATGAAGGACCAGCACATGTTGAATGTCACTGAGCCTCAGAAATTGGAAGCCACATGTGAGAAGTCATTCCAACCACAAACTGGCTTCCTTTATATCATCTGGCTCCCGGAGGGTGCCCTCCTTAGGTGAGGCGTGGACAGAGGGAAAAGCTTGATACACTGAAAGCCACAGAACATTTCACGTCTCTGCTAGAAATCAGAACAAACATCTGCAGTTTGTTTTTCCATTCACATTCTTTTCCCGAAAGCCTAAACCTGACATGATGTTAGTTTTAACTGGGTCCTGCACACAGCCAGCCCCACAACGAGTGCACCGAATAAAGCAGCTCGGAATTACCAGGGTGCCTGGATTCCCTAGCACGGCTTTATTTTTGTCTTTCCCTCCAATTTGCATTAAGCTGCCTGCATAATTTCCACCTCAGGTGAAACCTCTCTCTTTGTTGTTTCCTACTTGAACTACATTGATTTTCCATGTAAGTCAGGATATTGGGAAGTGGGGGTGGGAGGTGGTTAGAAAAGAGGCTAAGGAATAGCATTTTTGGACACGGTGAGACAGATGCAGCCAGCGTCCCCCACCCCCCTCCCTGATGGCATTTGTCTTTGCGGTCAAAATCTGAAACTCGAGAGGATGTTCCTGAAGGGGGCCACAGTGGATACCCTCTTTCTGCAGCCTTTTACGGCTTGTTATTTAAGTAGCTTCTCTTTGTGCAATTGTAAACCAGCCCTGTTTGGCTCTAGCTGGAAAGACAATACCAGGGATCCACTTTGTTAAGCATTTATGGAGCACCTTCTATGACTGTTAAGCATTTACTGAGCACCTTCTATAAACGCAAGGTTCCATGCATTGAGGCCAAAATTCCTGCTTTTCATCACGTGGGGAGGAAAACGTTAAAATGCCAGGAAGAAGAAATGCTCTTGGTGCTGTGGGAGAGGGTCTGTGTGGGACTCTAGGTCTGGAGAGGGAGGAAAAACAAACACAGGACGCACCCTAGCTCTCAAGGAATTTGGAATTCCATGAATACAAGGACGAGGACCCAGACTCAGTGCCCAGTTCGGTGCTTTGAACCCAGCAAGGATTCAGTACGCATTTGCCGAATGGATGGCTGGTCCGTGGCTGTTGACGGAAACCACTCACCCTGGACACCCAGGACTTTGCAAAGCTGTGAGAAGATCCAGCGAGTGAGTATCAGACAAGTCTGGGCGAAATCAAGCGGCAACTGGAAGAACAAGGTCAGGAGCAGGTTGTGCTGAGCTGGGGCAGGAGCCCACAGGTGCAGTAGGGAGCGGCCTGCCTGGGCGCCCAACCCCACGGCCACTTTCCAGCTCAGTGGCCCTGGCACCGGGCTTAGCTTCTCCGTGCCTCTGTGTCCTTCTCTGTGAAATGATTATGAGTATGGTATCTGTCTCACAAGCTTCTTGTGAAGCTTGAAGGAGTTAATATAGGTGGGTGGCTCAGTCTGTTAAGGGACCGACTTCGGCTCAGATCGTGACCTCGTGGTTCGTGAGTTTGAGCCCCACACCAGGCTCCGCTGACAGCTCAGAGCCTGGAGCCTGCTCCGGATTCTGTGTCTCCCTCTCTCTCTCTGCCCCTGCCCCATGCTCGCTCTCTCTCAAAAATAAAGAAGCACTAAAAAAAATGAATATAAATGGTTCCATCACGGCTTGGCATACAGAGAGTGCTAAATAAGTATTAACTGCTATTATTTTACTGGGGGCACCACATGATGGGATGGCTTAGTCCTATCTGGACTAGAAGCAAAAAATTATACAACGTGACGCTTGTGAAGTATAAAGGTAAGGAGGAAAGAAATCCAGAAGCAGGTTGACCGGGCTTGGTTCTGCCTCTGACATTGGGAATTCATGCCTGCCAATTTCATTCTTTTTCTTTCTCTTTTTTTTTTTAAACAGAGTTGAATATGTATCTGCCAGTCCATTTTTAGGTCCTTTTCTGAAAGTGAATAGTTAACAACGTTGTCATGATAGGCGGCAACAATTTTCTTCTACGGACGGTTAACATCAACTCCTCCTCCGCCACCATCACCACCAGGCTTTTTCTACTGTTTTCTCATCCATAATTTTTCCCCCAGTGGTTCCCCAGAACGACAAGAGTTTGGGAATAAAAAGGGCCTTGCTCTGCGTCGTCAGAGCTGTGTGACCTTGGGCAAGTCACCTCACCTCTCTGACTTTCAGTTTCTTCATCTACAATAGGTGGGTTTGGGGCAAAAACAAGGGATGACGTGTTCCAAGCACCTAGGAAAGGTTGGTCACGTGCATGGGGACGTTGAATAAATGGTAGCTTATTTGCACAGTGGGGACAAATCAGCGAGTTCTGCTTTGCTGATTTTCCCTCTGAAGGTCCTGAAATGTGCCATTCACTTCACGAGGACTGACAGCCATGATTTCTCCTCATGAATGTGGGTTTCCAGGTTGAGCAAGACTGCTTGCGGCCTCCAATAAGCCAAAATGTGGCCTTCCAGTGATCTGGGCCATCGCGTCTGGCAAGAACAACAAAGCTGTCCTTTACACACGGACAGGGACTTGTCCCTGTGTCTAGACGGCTCACTCTCTTGGCCCACACTTCCAGCTGTTTGGTTATACAGAGTTGACCCGGGTTTAAGAGAAGAGGCTTTACCACTGAGCAGCTTAAAGGAAAAACAATCTCTCAGTTCTTTGTCAGAAAAACACGAAAACCACTCCACGTGTGGGGTAACATCCCTGGGAGGAGAACCTCGTCGTCAGGTTTCCTGTTCCTTTAACAATCTACTTCGCTAAATGGAAATGAAATCGCTCCATTATATTTCTGAACATCACATGAAAGAAACAAAACGGACAGAGAAAACAAAAACCACCTAGTCTGAAGGGGATGAATCCAAAACTGAATAGAGGGATGCAATGTTTCACAGAAACAATTAGATTTGATTTTCAGACCAAGAAATGTAATCCTCAGAGATGTTTCAGAATCACAGGGTTTTGCTTAGCAGTTTAAGAATGAAGCCACTGTGTGAACATCACTGAGTCATGGCGGCCACTGCTGTCAGGAAAGGATCACTTCACTCTCGTAACAACTCTCTGAGGCAGAGGCTCTTAATATTCCCATTTCACAGGTGGCATAACGGTAAATGCGGAGCTGGAATTTTAACCACGGTCAAAACCACTAGCCTGTATTCCCTCTAATGATCTAGAAGAAACTAGGTGCCCAGGGCCTAGGGCAGCTGAACAGGCTCCCAAGACACCCAGGGGCTACTAGGGCACAAAGAAACAACTCATACTGGCTCAGGACATCACAGCCCTTAAAGTAGGTTCCCATATCCTGGGTGTTGGGAAGTCCATCATAACCTGAAGTGTTAGATTTATCCCCATTTCACAGACATGAACACTGAGGCTCAGAGGGATTAAACAGCTTCTCTGAGGTCACACAATTATCTCCTAATTCCCAGGCACTGTTCCCTCCCCAGTGACATGTAATCCAGCCTAATTGAAACAGGGTGAGGGTACGGTGGGGGGAAGCTCCACATATTGACAAAGCTATGTGCATGCCTAGTGCTGGGTTCAGACCCAGGAAGGCAGCAAGGACAGAAGAGCGGGGACTGTCTTCAGAGCCAGACAAGTGGCCGTGTGACCTTGACCAAGTGACACTGTCTCTGAGCATTAGTGTTTCGGTCTGTAAAATGGTGTAACAGCAGCTATGAGAACCTAAATTCCTTGTCAGCAGGGAAATCTGCCTGTTCATGGCTGGAGCCCCAGCAGGTTATGTAATACTATTTGGCACGTAGATGCTCAATAAAAGGTTTTTACAGAACAAATAAGCATATGAACCAAAAAACCCACTTCAAAGTGTTTCTGTAGAAATTAAATGAGATACTGTATGCATGGTGCATAAAACAGAACTGCTCAAAATGACATCATGTCCCAGGCATTTATATTCACCACCTCCCAAGAATCCTATGGAATAGATCTGGCTATGCCCATTTCGTGCAAGGGGAAGACCAGAGAAGAGGGCAGGGAGTAAAAGAATTCTCAGAGGGGAGCTCATCCCTTTTAATAACAACAACAAATGTGCCTTTAAAACCAGAGTCCCAGCAAGGAGCTGTAGGAAGGTTTGAGAGGGAGTCCACGGAACAGAGAAGGGCTGTGGGTCTAGACTGATGGACTAGTCGGCCTCCCTCCTAAGTCCTCTGCCTCCAAGGAGCATCCACGGACCAGGCATGGCAGAGTCCCCACCTCTGCCATCGGCCCCTCCCGTCTGCCCGCAGCTCGGCCCAGACAGCGAGTGCCCAGCTGTGCTCTCCTTGGTGCGAAGAGTTTCCTAATGAACTGCAGGCTGATGAATCGCTGATTGCAGGAGAGAAACAAAATTAAGACTGGGCTGATGGAAACTCTTAATGAAACCCATTCTCTGGGAAGGGTCTGGTTTGGCACAGGTGGGAAGACCAGGGATCTCTCTGGGATCGGATGAAAGACGGTACTAGGTACTAGTGAGACGGGACCAGGAAACAGAAAGAAGAGGAAAAAAAACCACTCAGGGGAGCGCACACAGACTTGCTTATGAATTCCAATTGTAAAAGGACTTATAGAAATTGCTTGCTAAAACTTGAGCCGTGCAAAACCAATTACGCTGGAAATAATCCCAGCGGCCACGCCCTCTTCCTGTGCTCTGCGGAGCCACCCCTCCTGCAGCGCCTCTGAAGAGAAGCCAGCTCCCCTGCGGCAGGGGCACCTCCTTGCTGTCCCTTCCTCAGAAAGCGAATTTCTCCACCTAATTTAATTGCAAAAGCCCTTGCCAATGCTCACACCTCCCCTATGATGCGATTACTATTGGCTCGTCAATTTGCCACCACCTGTGTGCCCCCTTTAAGGAAAGGGAGGGAGACGGGGACAAATGCCAACATTAATTGCAATTTCATACACTTCACTGGCGACGACCCTGCGGAGGGGGACGACGGAAATCAATTCTGGTGATTGAAAAACAATCTGAGAATGATGGGCCCATACTGAAATCTTCTGGAATGGGCAGAAAAATGCTTCTTTGAATATTCGGTCCATGGTCAGTTGAGATTTATTCGGGGTAGCGCCACTCAAACGTTTCTTGAGGACATGCCGTTGTCAGGCACGGTACAGACACAGAGGAAGACAGAGAAGACCAGGACGAGATCCACGCCCTGAGGTGGGTTTCTCCGCCAGTAGGTTCAGGATGGGGGTCTAGACAGAATAAGGTGGATAAAAAAGAGATAAGGCAGAATCAGGTGAGAGTGATGCCACCTTCCCTTCGTGCATGACATCACCTTATAAAGATATGAAAATGCCAGCCAGATGGGGCAGCTGGATCTTTGCTTCACGTTTTGGTCCAGAGTGACGTGATCAGAAGCCCTCAGGAAACTGGGCGGTGCCGGGCAATTCATTCCAGCACCTTCTGAAGGAGACAAGTAGCTGTTTCTGGACTCTGAACGCAGCAGGCACTAATCTGCAGGACTACAGGCAGCTCTCCGGGACTATGAGGGGCTTGTCCCCATTTAAGGATGGGATGGTTGCTGCCTGGTCCTCGCATTCCTCTTGAAAACAGAATGCTGGGGCGCCTGGGTGGCTCACAGTTGGTTAAGCATCCGACTTCGACTCAGATCATGGTCTCACGGTTCGTGGGTTTGAGCCCCACGTTGGGTTCTGTGCCAACGGCTTGGAGCCTGAAGCCTGGAGCCTGCTTTGGATTCTGTGCCTCCCTCTCTTTCTGCCCCTCCCCCACTCATGCTCTGTCTGTCTGTCTCTCTCAAAAATAAATAAACAGTAAAAAACAAAACAAAACAAAACAAAACAAAACAAAACAAAAGAGAATGCTCCTGGAGAAAGGGGCAGGGGCTCCCGCTGCTGTCTTGGAACCTTCTGTACAACCTTGGGCAAGAGGAGCTATCCAGGACCACCCAGGGCAGGAGGCTGGCTTCAGATGCAACTCTCAGGCTGGCCAGCGCCCAATGGAAACACTGGTCAGCCTGGGTCACCGCCACACCCCATCCCACACCCTACCATCCCTGGTGGGCAGGCAGGGTAGAGGGCGGTAACACCCACAGGAAGAGACCCAGACACAAGGCAGGGGGAGGGGAGAAACTTCATTTGTGTGTATGTGTATTTCCATTATTTTGATGCTTTTCCTTCTTTCCTTTGATCCAGTCACTCACTAATCACCCCACCCTTCTCCTTCTATGTGGTACACACACGTACACACACACTCCCACATGTGTGCACATAAGCCCAAGAGTCAATGAGATCTGATTCAAATCCTGCCTCTGATGTTCTGTGACCCTGGGCCCATGACTTAACCTGAGTCTCCATTTCCTTGTTTTATAAAATGAAGATGGCGATAATAGGACCTTCCTCCTAGGGTGGTAGTGGGGGTTAAATGTATAAGGTTCAACATCTTATCTGCCTGGACCTAAGCAGTGCTCTTCAAGTGAGAGCCATTCTTCCTACTCAGTTCTTCTGTTACGTCCTCACCAATGATGACAGTGACGACTTTTTATTATGTGTTTGCCTCTTTGGAAGCACTCGGTAAGTGTTAGTTATTATGATAATTATAATAATTTTGTTAATTCTGTTATATTGCTTAATGTTTAAAAAATCAATAGACTAATTTTTAGAGCTCTTTTAGGTTTTCTGGAAAAAATGTGCAGAAAGTACAGAGTTCCCATATCACTCTTCTCTCCCCACTTCCTCTGTTTCCCCTAGTAACTTCTTGCACTTGTACTGGTGTGGTACATGTGCTACAACTGATGAACCTATATTGATACAACCAAAGTGATTATTAATCGAAGTTCATCGGTTTACACCAGGTTTCACTCTTTGTGTTGTGCATTTAATGGGTCTTGACACACGTGGGACATGAGTCCCCCATTACAGCATCACACAGGATGGTTTCCCTGCCATGAACCCTCCCTGTGCCCCACCTGGTCACCCCTCTCTCCCTTCCTGCTCACCCCTGGCAACTGCTGACGTGTTTAGAGTCTGGATAGTTTCCCCTCTACTAGGTAATGTGACCAAGTTGAAATCCTACAATATGCAACCACTTCATTCTTCATTTACCAATCTGCACTTAAGGTTCCTGCGAATCTTTCCTTGGCCTGTTGGCTCATCATTTCCTCTTATGACTGAATAACACTCCAGTGGGTGGATATACCACACTTGGTTCATCCATTCACCTACGGAGAGGCATCTTGCTTGTGTCCAGTGTTTGGCACATATTGCTTAACTTTTAATGGCATTTTTGTGCATTTTAATTGATTTTTTTCCCTGAATTGGCAGCCTTTCAGAAATGCTGAGCTAAATATATGTGTACTCAACTCTCCATTAATGTACCTCGAATATACAGAGCAATAAACTCCAGTATCAGGTGTAGATGCCAGACCCACCAGCCACATGATCAGTGTTCTAGACTATGGGATTTTGTAACAGACCTGAAAAGGCTCCCCCCCCCTCCCCCTAGTGTTGGGTGTTCGGGACATAATCAGGGTTTCTCAACCTTGGCATACGTGACATTTGGGGCCAACTAGCTTCTAGCTGAGGGGGCTGTCATGTGCATTGTAGCATGTTCAGCAGCACACTAAAATCCTTCACCTGCTGTCGGGTGCCCAGGTGGCTCAGCCAGTTAAGCATCTGACTTTGGCTCAGGTCATGATCTCGTGGTTCGTGGTTTGAGTCCTGCATCGGACTCTGTGCTGGCAGCTCAAAGCCTGGAGCCTGCTTTGGATTCTGTGTCTCCCTCTCTCTCTGCCCCTCCCCCACTCATGCTCTGTCTCTCTTCTCTCAAAATTCACATTAAAAAAAAAAAAAAAAGATTCTCTCTCTGCCCCTCTCCCCCACTTGCACGTGCCCTCTCTAAAATAGAAAAAAAAAAAATCCTTCACCTACTAGATGTCAGCAGCAACCCTGCCTGAAATTGTGATGAGTCAAAAATGTCTCCAGGGGTACCTGGGTGGCTCAGTCAGCTGAGCGTCTGACATGGGTTCAGGTCATGATCTCACGGATCGTGGGTTTCGGCCCCGCATCGGGCTCTGTGCTAACAGCTCAGAGCCTGGAGCCTGCTTCACATTCTGTTTTCTTCTCTCTCTCTCTCTCTGCCCCTTCCCAGCTCATGCTCTCTCTCTCTCAAAAATACACAAACATTGGGGCACCTGGGTGGCTCAGTTGGTTAAGCGGCCGACTTCGGCTCAGGTCATGATCTCGCGGTCCATGGGTTCGAGCCCTGCGTCGGGCTCTGTGCTGATGGCTCAGAGCCTGGAGCCTGTTTCCGATTCTGTGTCTCCCTCTCTCTCTGCCCCTCCCCCATTCATGCTCTGTCTCTGTCTCAAAAATAAATAAATGTTAAAAAAAAATTTTTTTTTTTAAATACACAAACACTACAAAATTAAAAAAAAAAAAAGTGTCCAGATGCTGCCAAATGTCCTCCGGGCAGGGGTGGGGAACAAAAGTGCTCCCTCATGCCTCCCACTTCTGAGAAGCACTGTTTTAAACATTTTGTTGTCTGCTCTCAAGGTGAGAACTTTCAATGCCACCCCAAATCTCCCACATAAAACCCCACCCCCTGGGAGGGGCCTTCCCTTCACTAGGTGGCAGGTGGTGCCACCCCCTTCCCCCCAGGCCTCCCAAGGCCCCTGCATGTCCCAAGAGTTGGGTGTGTTTGCTTTGATCCCAGCTAAGCACTCCAGAGATGACAAATTCAACGTCTAGGTGATTTTAAGCTGTCACCGACTCGCCAAATACCACACTGAACCAGGGTCTGCCTGTCTCCTGACGGTGGTAAGGTGGCAATCCGGGGACTTTCTCATGAGCCAGGAGGGTCTCACTGGGGGAGCCCTGACAGGCCACAACCCCATTTCTCCATCAGTGAGTCTGTCGGCTCTTCCTCCGAAATATACCCCCCACCTGCCCGCCTCCCACAGCTTCACTCCTGCACCCCTGGTCCAAGCTGTCATCGCCCTCCTAGTTGGGCTTCTCCCCAGTGAGCCAGTTCCCGCACGGCTGTAGGGCAGGATTTAACACATCCAAATCCCACCACGTCTGTCCGGCTCCCGCGGCTTCCCATTTTTGCTTGGAGCCCCCCCGGTGTTGCTGCCAGTCTGCCCGCGGCCCTCGCCTCCACCCCAAAGGGGTGTCTTTAAGTGAAAAGAATGAACCACCAGCGGTGGGACGCGTAAGGACGAGGCAAGAGCAGGTGCCGGGCCCGGCAAGATGCTGGATTTGCTGGGCCGCGCGGGGCCCCGGGTGTCCCCCCAGCTCTCTCACGTGAGGGCGGGCTCCAGCGTGGCCAACATCACCCCCTCCGCTGGCCTCGGGTCCCACCTGACCAGGCCTAAGGGCGCTGGCTCCTCCTTCAGGCTCAGCCCCCTGAGCACGGAGAGTCAGCGCTGATGCTGACGGGGGAACTCTGACATCCTCCCCCGACGGGCTTTTCTGGGACACAGCCCTGTCAGGTCGGCTGCAGTGCCGGTCTGGAAAATGCAAATCTGTTGCAACAGGACCCCGGTGGAGTAAGCCATGGGTTTTGCACATGCTTGTGCCCGAGGTCATCCGTGAGAAACCACAGGTGAACAGACTTCACCCACCTGAACCGAAATCCACAGAAATGAACAGAAATCCACCTCAAATGAGTGCCGGCTACCTCAGTTTACCTTGTGCGTGACGAGTCACGACCGTCACAGCTGGTGTCACAGCTTTTGTCCCTCTACCACGCCACGGTGACCCACAAGTTGCCGCCTTCTGCCACCCAGTTCCTCAAACACACGGGTCTCGTGGCAAGGAAAAACGCTGTATTTACTGCAGTATTTGTGCATTTCTAAACCATGTGTAACGTGTAAAACCGTGCCACTGCTCTTACGAGGACAAAGTTTTTGAGTTGTGGCCCTAAGTTCATCCTCCCCGCGATTGGGCCCGGTGATTTTTACTGTGCAGTTTTGCACAACGTGGCAGATTTGAGGAACGCGGATGTGGCATCACAGTATAGCTGACTACATCCCACACCACCATCCGTGTATCACAGCAGCGGGCTGGAGTTCCTCGTGAAGCGGTCAGTCAGCTGAACAACCCACCCCGAACACGGTTTTCTCTTTTCACCTGAACTTCCCTTTTGCCTTGTTGTTGCTGCTTCCTGGGGATCGCACATCTGTCCCCATCCCCACGTAGACCATTAGGAGCTGTGCCTCCGCCTCTGTTTTCTTGGGAACCCAGGACAGAACACTGCACATGTAGGGGACGGCAAGTGCACCAGGGAGAAAGCGGGCTTGGGGTCCCTTAGAACAGGAAGAAAGCCAGCATGGCGGATACTCAGTGGAGGAGACGGTAGGGGCTTGATGGGTAGAGAAGGGCGGGATCTTTTCCTTAAGGTTTGGTCAGCTGGGGAAAGGAGTCTGGACATCAGCTGAATTGCAGGGAGAAGCTACTGGATGGTTATAATCCTTGGGAGTGACGTGATTTAGTTTGTATAGTAAAAAGGTAACTTTGGCAGAGGTGTGCAGGGTGGATTGCAAGCAAGACTGTAAGGGGGGGAAGGGGGGCCCATCAGGCCCAGGTGAAAGATGAGGTCTGGGCCAGGGTGGCAGAGGAGGCCTTGGAGGTGGCAGGCATCACAGTTGCCCCCGTGGACATAGAAGGAAAGGGAGAAGTTCTGCAGGACCCACGGTCCAGTTTTGTGCATTTTGTTATTTTGCAGTTTGGGGCAAGTCACTATTCTCTAGCGAAAGGAAGAAAACACATTAAAAAAAAATTAATAGGGGCACCTGGGTGGCTCAGTCGGTTAAGCGTCCGACTTCGGTTCAGGTCATGATCTAACGGTTCGTGGGTTAGAGCCCCGCGTCGGGCTCTGTGCTGACAGCTCAGAGCCTGGAGCCTGCATTGGATTGTATCTCCCTCTCTCTCTGCCCCTTCCCTGCTCACACTCTGTCTCTCAAAAATAAATAAGCATTAAAAAAAAATTTTTTTTTTTTTTTTTAATTAATGAAGATTCTTGAGGGTGGAGGCAAAGTTGCAAAAGTGCAAAGCTCATCGGCTGGCTTTGGAATTAAAAATAAAAAGAGGGGTGTGTGGGTGTTTGACAAATTATGCAAGGAAAGGCGGTTGCTTCCATTCATCCCTTTCAGGGAACAATAACCACAACATGATAAGCCGCAGTGCAATGCTTGTCTAGGTCTGAAACGTGGCCAAAGAAAGGAAAGATTAATCACACAGGGAAGGCTGATATCTCAGGGGCAGATTAAGACAACAAGCTGGCAATTTTGAGTCTGATTAGAAACAGCTAAAATCAGAACTTCCAGTTAAGGACTATACTTTACGCAGCCCTCTTTTTTGAGGGGGGCTTGGGAGTAAGGAACGAGATTGATTTAAGTTAATTAAGCCTAGTGCTTAATTAAGTGTTCTCAGATACAAACTGTATCCTTTTTGAATGGCTAATGCAAACCTGGGTTCACAGCTCCATTAAATTTGCTGGCTGGAAGTTTTAAGGAGATGGGGAGGTTTCCATTAGGTACATGAGCCCAGGCATTTTGCCAATACCGGAGTTATGGAGTGACAGGATGGGTGACTTAGGGAAGGGACAGATCTCCTGCTAAGGACAGTCAGGCAGCCTGGTAAAACAGAAAGGGTCTAGATTTTGGGGTCAGATGGCTTCTCATCTCCACGGGGCCTCTCACCAGCAGGGTGACCTTGGCCATGTATCCTAACGGACTCCTCAATATTTTCGTCACGCAAGACGCCTGTTGTGACTCCACCCTCACGCCCGATAAGGATTTTTGTCCACAAGCTACACTTATCAAGCCCTACTTAATTTCCATTTATGATTAATCAAAAATGCACACAGTAATGGCAATAGGCAACATTCACCACATGCTTCGTATGTTCGTTCCAGGTACTACTGTAAGTACATGACATAGATGAAATGCTGAATCCTCTTACCATTTCTAAGCGGTAAACACTATTATCCCCACTTTACAGAGGAGAAAACAGAGGCACAGAGAAATACAGTAACCTCCCCAAGGTCACACAGACAGTACATGATAAAAAAGAAATCTGGACCCAAGATTCTGATTGAACACAAAGAAACAGTTTTAGTTTGTGTTGGCCTGGACCTCTTTTGTCTCTCCTAAGGGCCGGCAGCCAAAGTGTCACTGCTCTGGCCTTTGCTTTTTAAACTGGAAAACAGATACTATCCCTGCTTTAACCTCCCTCGAGGAGTGAAAAGGCCCCATGTCAAGGTGCTTAGAAAGCTTTACAGGTATGTGGTGCATAAGGATGACGGCGGAGGGTTTGTGTGCTCAAGCTGGAGCCTGTTAGCAACACTCACGCGCCCAGCAAATGAACTGGTGGTGATAATGCATCTCAATCAGATGAATTTGGTCACGTAGGTCATTCGGTGTTAATCAAGTGTTCGGATTTACAGAGATGGTGCCACTGCCTTCTGAGTCACCGGGTTCAGTGAACGCACGCTTTGGTAGTTTCGTGTGTGTGTGTGTGTGTGTGTGTGTGTGTGTGTGTGTGTTGGGGTATGACCTCAGGGGCTCTCTAACACGATGCTCCTATCGTCAGAAGGGACCAAATGCTGGGGCAGCATCTGTTTTAGATGCTTTTTAGAGTGGTGCCAGGGTTTCACCTTTGCTTCTCTTGTGGCATGTTCTCCCCAATGTGCTTCTCAAGCTCAGGCTTCCAAAGGGACAAGGACAGCTAGTATTTATTATGGTGTCCTTGCTGAATCCTTGCACGGGAAGCAGACGTTCACAGGCTCTGGAGGCCAACAGCCTGTGTCCAAGCTCCAGCCCCACCTTGGTGGGGCCTCTGGCTGGTCACTCTGTCCCTGAACATCAGCTTCTTATCTGTAAAAGTGGGGTAAGAACAGTACTTTCCTCAGAGTGGTTTTGAGGGTTCAGGGAGAGTTCTAGGAATATGTCCAACTTCAGGGCAGTACTCAAGAATCTTAGTCCTTAATTTTAAACCCATTTACTTCTCATAACAGCCCCATCGGGGAGATAAGATTCTCTCCAGAGGCACAGAGAATTAGGTGAGTGACATATCCAAGGCCACATGTCTGCGAGGGGCAGAACGGGGATGTGAACACAGTCCCTAGGGCTGAGCTGCAGATCATTGGCGGTAAAGAGAGAGAGAGAGAGAGTGAGAGAGAGAGAGAGAGAGAGAGAGAGAGAGAGAGCGGGCTGGGTTGCACAGCTGGCTTTGCCACTCTGACAAAGTCACTTCAGCTCTCTTGGCTTCAGTTTCCTCATCTGTGAAATGGAATAATGCTAGTCCTTATTGTTATGAGTATCCAGTAGAGCGCAAAGTCAAGGTATTGGGCTACTATTAAATGATGTGGAAGAAAAAAGAATTCCTTAGATAGACCTTCCTTTCAATTGACCTATATTTCTAGACAGACTGCCTTTAGGGCAAACCTTGGGTACCAAGTTCTGCCAGGAGACACATGGCCAACCTTGAGTCCCCAGGGCTGCACTGTCCTTGCCGTCTAGAGAAGCAGCTTAGGACAAGCAGGACATCCAAACCAAGTGCCACTGGGGGTACACGAGGTCCCCCTCCCTGTAGTGATGGGTTCTACTTGTCACTGCAGACACCTCGGGTCAGGGATTAGGTATGATGTTGAAGACACAGACGCTGGCTTAAATGCCATGCACTGAGGACTCACTTTGAGGTCAAGGTCACCTTGTAGCTCTCAGACCAGAAGAAATCATATGACTATTCCAAGTCTGCCTTTGAGGATTCCTCCTCCCAGATGGCTTGATGCTTTCATCTGGTGGACTTTGGGAAACATGTTACTGGTTACACTGATAGTCCCGATTCTATATCCTTCCCTGTATCCATCCTACTCTTTTTTAAAAAAAATTTTTAAATGTTTATTTACTTTTAAGAGAGAGAGCAAGTGAGCATGAGCAGGGGAGGGGCAGAGAGAGAAGGAGACACAGAATCTGAAGCAGGCTCCAGGCTGTCAGCTCACAGAGTGATGCAGGGCTCAAACCCACAAACGTAAGGTCGTGACCTGAGCCAAAGTCAGACGCTTAACCGCTTAACCGACTGAGCCACCCAGGCGCCCCCCCAACCCATACTCTTTGACATGTAACCTTGTTGAGCTCTCCCACTGTGACTCTGGCCATGTGACTTGCTTTGCCCAACTGGAGGTTTGTTAGCAGACAGGATGCAAGCCAAGGCTTGCAAAAGCACGAGCACCTTTCAGATTGCACCCTTGCTCCTGTGCCTGAGCAAGACTACTAGAGGGTCAACCATGGGTGGGGCTTTATCCACTCACCCCTGTCATCCCAGCTGAGGTCATCTTAGATCAGCCAACCCCAAAGATGCGGGTAAATCCAGCCATGATCAGCAGAGCCACATAACCTTTAGCTAACCTCAGGTTCATGAGTGAACCCAATCCATGAAGGCTAAATCCTGTAGATTATGAGCTAAATAAATGCTTCTTGTTGTTCATGGGTGAGGTTGGTAGTTGCTTGTTATGAAGCACTATTGTGGTAATAAATAGCTGATACACACATACATATGTATATATTAAAAAATACAGTGCATTATGGCTATGGTTATAATTTGCTACACAATCTAAACCTTCCTTTCTCTGCTTTTGGAGATACGGGGGCAAAATGTTTCCATATTGCATAGACATGCACACTCGATGTAGACCCAGTCATATTATCCCAATGAAATCCTGATCCAAGAAAATGGAAAATTCTAAAGGCTTTTCTCTCCCCCTTAGGTCAGGTCTCATGCTTCCTCTTCCAGTCCACTTATTTTAAATAAAAGCCCAATGTATATTTTAAATAGATAGATAAGGTCCCACTCAATGCCACGAATCTGCCCTTCGGATGGTCAACAAGACAGTGTTTCTCCTACAAATGCAGCTACTTAGTCCTCCTACTTAGAATTGCCCCTCTGCCTTCAAACCCCATCCTCTCTCCACGACTATACAGGAGCCTTCAAAGTACCTACAGCCGCTGCCCCCAGACAGCCCTCCCTGGAGCCACCAGCAGGGCACCCGTGCTCCCCCAGCACCACCGGTGTGCTCCGTGTGGTACTGCCCTTGGCGTTTTGTTAGGTGGCAAACGCAGACCAACTGAATTCCAATCCTCTCTTACAAACAAGAAGCCTCGCAACTTCAGCCAAGTTCCCCAACCCCTACAACAAGGTGGAGCTAATGAGAGTATCTATCTCACAGGACGAACGTGAGGATTAAATGAGATAGTACAGCACCAGCGCTCAGCATTGTGCGAGGCACAGTAAGCCCTTAATAGATGTGAGCTATTATTATAATTGTATGCATGGTACCATGGGAACCTGAAATCCTAGCTAGCAGTTATTTAATACTTGCCATGTGCCTACTGTTTTGAGTATTTTAAGAACCGTTTTAGTGCTTTTTATACGTTTATTTCATTTTTTAAACCTCATGACAGGAGTTAGGTTGTCCTATAGGTAGTGTTATCTCCAGTTTATGGATGAAAAGACAGAGGCACAGAGAAGTTAAGTAACCTACCTAAGAGCATACAGCTAATAGATCACCATGATAGCACTCCCACTCTCCCTACTTTATTACAGTTATTAACCCATCCTTCCCAATGGGGGTCTGGGATGTGTAATTAATTTGTGCCTTCTCAATGCTCAGCACATGTCAGACCATCATATTGGTGGAGGCTGCCACAGAATGTTCCGTGTCTCCTTGGTCTTTTCTCTTTCATCTCAAGCCCCCTTGAGGGCAGAGGACTGGGTCTCCTGATCCCTGCACCTGCTCCTTACTGAATCGACCGGGTGGGACCAGATGGCGCCTTGAAGAGGAAACGAGCCCCTTCTCACAGTGGCGCACACACGCTCTGGGCTCTCCACACGCCGTCTCGCAATCCAGCTTGATTCAAGGCACAGGAAGCAAACAAGGCTTTCAGCAGCCTCAGGCGAGCTGGGGTGAAATTAGTAGATTGGTGTACAAAGAAGCGTTTAATAATGCTATCACGCTACCCGTCCTCACGGAGCCGTTGTGACATTCTGCATTAAAAAAGTGACAACTCTCAATTGCTGCATGTAACGGAGGCCTGGCATCACATTGGCGCCCAGCCCCCAGAACACTTGCATTTTCTGGCGACGGATGGCACGCAGGGATCAGGGGAAACTGATGGCTTCATATAAAAATGTCTTTGTAAACCCCTCTAAGCCCTTTGTAGTGTGGTGGTTCTTCTGCTCACCTGGCAGGAGCATAATTTTTGTTAAATATTAAGGAGCTGTTTGTTGAAATAATGTTGTCATGGTAACTGGGTGGGGGGAGGGGTGCTGAAATAGTCTGGTGCTGCCCGAATTACAGCATATTAATCAAGTGCGTGGTGCTATTTAATGAGTTTCCCTGTATGCCTCCCCATAACAATGAACGCAGAGGACCCAAGGACTTGGGGTTGTGTCTTTGTCACTCTTAAAGACGTGTTCTCTTGGGGCACCTGGGTGGCTCAATCGGTTGAGCATCTGACTTCAGCTCAGGTCATGATCCTACGGTTTGTGGGTTCGAGCCCCGTATTGGGCTCTGTGCTGACAGCTCAGAGACTGGAGCCTGCTTTGGATTCTGTATGTCTCTCTCTCTGCTCCTCCCCCTCTCATGCTCGGTGTCTCTCAAAAATAAACATTAGAATTTGTTTTTTAAAAAGGCATGTTCTCTCACCCATTCCTGGTGCTGTGCTGTGTTTGCTGGATAGACGGATGGATGGACAGATGAATGCCAGAACCAAAATTTTAAATGGTTCTCATGAGAGCTGTTTCTGACCACTCTCCCACTTTACAGTGGGAAGGAATTTTGCAGAGAGTTGGGGAAAGCCTGAGAAGGGGGAAGGCACAGCCAATGATTCCCTTGCCTGAAAAAATCAATGGAAACAACAGGGAGGCAAGGCAGGCGAGTGCAGACTCGGACTGCCTGGGTTCAAATCCCCATTCCATCTCCTCCCACTGTGTCACTCGTGAGCGAGTGGCCTGCTCCCCCAAGTGGCTTGTCCCCCATGGGTGCACCTGGCTGGTGAGGGGACGACAGGTGACGCTCTTACCCAGAGTAGGTGCCCAATCACATATTGACCACCACACTTGTGTTCCTGCCCCCACCCGGAGGGGAAAACCCCAAGGGGGCCCCATGGTGCTTTCATGGTCTAAAGGTCTAACCGGACCATGACCATATAATACAGGATCCAAACCCAGGTCTGGTCGACTCAACTGCCTTGTTCTTTCTGAGGTTGGCAAACTTTTTCTGTAAAGGGCCAGATAGTAAATATTTTAGGCTTGCTGGGTCACATGCACTCTCTGTTGCGTGTGTGTGTGTGTGTGTGTGTGTGTGTGTGTGTGTGTATTTAAAATCCTTTAAAAATATAAAACCATTCTTAGCTCACAGGCTGCTCAGAGATAGGCATAGTTGGCTGATCCTTGCCATGCTGTCTTATGAGGAAACAGGAAAAAAGGAAAGCAAAGTTAAAGGAGATGTATACATGGCTTTTTCTCCCACTAAAAGTGGGTTGAAGCTACGCATAAAAAAGAAAAACTTGGGTCTGGCAATTTTACTTTAAAAATCAAAATAAAACCAGCCCTGGTGATTTCTTGGGAGTCCTGCAAGGCTCATTTTGTGGTTGACGAAGGGAGGCATGGAAAAGTGGGGTGACCGGGGCCAAGGTCACATGGCTAGTGAAGGACAGAGCCGGCACATAAACCCTAGGGGGTCTGGTGCCAGAGAACTTCACCACCACTCCATCCATCTGCCTCCACTCTGTTTTCTGTTACTCCAACACGCCCGACATCTTCCACCAGCTGACCTGGTAAAGAGCCAGACTCTGGGGTCTGGCAGACCTGTGATCCAGCCCCAACTCTACTGTCACTGAATGCGTCACTTTGGAAGTGACTCACTTTTTGGTGCCTCAGTTTCCTTGATGGTAAAATGGGGGTTATTTGCTGTACCCTGCCTCTGGGTGGTTAAGAGTTTAGCAAATGGCCTTGGTCATGGCAAATATTGCCTAAATATTACAACACTAATGACAATAGCTGTGGCAGGCAGAAAAACAGCCCCCAGACACGCCCAGGCCCTAATCTCCAGAGCCTGTGAATGCTACTTTGAATGGCAAAGAGGAATTAAGGTGGCTAATCAGCCGACCTTAAAATAAAGGGAGTATCCTGGATTATCTGTGTCGGCACAATGTAATCACAAGAGTCATTAGAGATTGAAAAGAGATGCGGAAAAGTCAGCTTCAGAGTAATGCAGCAGGAGGGAAACTCAACTGGCCATTGCTGGCTTTGAAGATGGAAGAACCATGAACTAAGGAATTAGGGAAGCTTCTAGCAGCTGGAAAAGGCAAGCCACGGATTCTGTACCAGAGTCTCCAAAAAGGAATGCATCTTGTTGCCACGCTGATGTTAGCTCAGCGAGACCCATTTCAGACTTCTGACCTCAAGAACAGTGTGAGTGGTTTCAGGCACGAAGAGCGATTGGAACCAGGGAACAGATACCCTGTTGGCCATACAAAGGAGAAGCCTCATCAGCTGAGAGCTCACTTAAAGCAAAGATAGCATCCTGCCCGGGCTGGTGGGTGAGCCAGCCTCCCCTGTACGCTCACTGATGCTGCTCAAACAGCAATCCTTGGCTCAGGCATGGACACGTGACCCGAACCCCTCAACCCCAGGGCATCCGCTAGGATGGCCACCAAAGCAAAGCTTTCTTTCTGTGGGGGTTGCCGAGAGAAGCTGCTGGATCTTTGGGGGGAAAACTTGCCTGAGCGAAGCCCACACAAGAAATCTGAGTCTAGAGACAGAGAGAAGCGATGCCTGCTGACACTGTTTAGATCCAGCTGGGCTCAGGGCCAGAGCAGCTCAGACTTTTCAATTACATGAACTGCTTTTTTGTTTTTTATACTTCCATCAATTTGAATCAGATCTCTAAGCTTGTAACCAAAAGTCCGACTAATATAATTGAATATCCACTTGAGCCTTGTTACCTCCTGGTTCCAGGTGTTATCATTTCCTTGGCCAATAAACTGTGGGCTCTGAAATAACACGGAACAGGGTTCAGGGCAGGGCACCAGGGCAAGCGTTAGATGGACAGGAGGGGAAGGTGGGAGGCCATCTCTCCTGTTCAACTCAGATACAGAGTCTACTGCTGCTGGAGGAAGGAGCAGAGGACCCCTCACGTGCTGAGTGGGAGTGTGGTTTGAACCCGCACCTGGATTGTGCAGAACCGCCCGCCTTTTATGGGGTCTTCATGTCCAGTCGGGCAGGACTGAGTGAATGTCATATTAGCGGCACCTGGGACAGCGGTAGCTCTGTTTCCCGACTGAGTTGTTTTTTCCAGTCTTGCCTCTTAAATGTGGATAGTGTCCCCGGGTTCTGCCCCCTGCTCTGAGCAGTCCCTGAGAGAGAATGCAATCACCCCATGGCCTTGCCTTGCTCCTCCGTCAGCTGTCTGTCCACCTCACTCCTTCCCAGCAGGCCTGAGGGACGTGGCACATGCCCTTTGGGAATGGTGACAGTCACCCGTGTTGATTTTTCACAGGACAGCGGGGGGGGGGGGTGGAGTGTGGTGAGGCCACAGCTGGGGAGGGTGATGCAATTTGTAAAGAACCCAGTTGATGGCCTTCTCTTCCTCCCCCAGGACCACCCCTGTCAGGTTGACAACCACTGACCTCTGGGTGGAGGACTCCGGAGCCAATCCCTCCTGTCCTGGGCTCGCTTATGCCCATGTTGGACATCCCCAATAGGATGAGGACACGAATACTAACACTAAAAGTTAATATCAAGACCACTGCTCCCGTAGGGCAAGGTTGCCCCTACTAAGCACTCTCCGTCGGCACAGCTCCTAACGCCACATGTCCTGACCGAACAGCCTCTCAGGCAGCTAATAACTGTGTAAACCCCATTATATAGATGAAGACGCGGAAACTCTGGAAAAGGAAATGACCCCTCCAGGGTCACACGGCTAGTAAATGGTGGAGTTGGGATTTGGATTCATGCCATGTGGACTCCCGAGACCACGTGCCTGACCACTTGCTCCACGCTGCCCACCCCGGTCCCTGGGCGTCCCACACGTGCGTCAGCTACTACCTTCCCAGCGCCTTCTGTACCACCTGGCATGTTTTCTCTATCTGTTCACTACCACGCTCAGCAGGATCTCCCTCAGATTCCCAAGCCAGGAGTGTAGGGCTCCCTCTGGACTCCTCTGTCCCCACTTTCTGTGTTCAAGACCGGTCGATGCTTTCTCTGAACTAGTACGCTGGGGGCAACTCCCCTCACTTTGCCTCTGCCGTGACTGTCCGTCACAGTTCACACAGTCACACCTTCCCTCCAGGGCCATCTCTCTGCAGCTGCCTCCAACTGCATCTTGCCTTTGATCTGTCTTACCTGCAGCCTAGTCCCTGCACGGTGACCACGTCGTGCATCACATCACCTGCTTGGTTTCCAACTTCCGACAGCTGTGTATTGCTTCCTGCGGAGTCCAATCCTGACCGTGGCGTTTGAGGATCTCCAGGCTTTGACTCATCCAAGCTTGCCCATCTCAACTGCCTCGTGCTCCTCCCTCAGGCTCCACCTGCTCCAGCAATGCCGGACTTCTGGATCCTCCAAATGTCCCAGGTGTCCTCTCCCTCTGCATCTCTGCCCATGATTCCACAGCCACCTATCTGCAGAAATTCTCCCCCTCCCTCAGGCTCTAGTTGAAAGCCTCCTGAACCCACAGGCAGAAGGAAGGATGTTGTTTCTGTGGGCCGAAACTTAAAATCTTGCTGGTGTCAATCAGGCTATCACATGACACACTGATTTCTGCATTTCTTACTGATTTTGATTTACTCACTCTGTGCCAGTCCCTGTTCTAAGCGCATACCATAAACTCAGGAGTCCTAACTACCCTGTGAGCTGGCCCATTTTACAGATGAAGAAACTGATGCACACAGAAGTTGAATAACTTGGCCAACACTGGGGTCAGTGAGGGTGGAGCTGGGATGCTAACCCAGCCAGTCCAGCTCCAGAGCGCATGGTCTTAATGACCCTGTGGCACTGCCTCACACTGGGTGGTGGGGCCATAAGGTCCATGGGGATCCAAAGAGGGGACAGGGGCCTCAGAGGAAGCTGCAGGACTTGCTGAGTTTCAAGTGCTAAGGAGACAGCCCTGGCTGCCCGGGGCCTCCAGGTGACAGCTCCCCAGGAGAGCCTATGCTGGCTGTCCCCCCTCCCCCCCAACCACAAGGCCTCCCCTCTGCTCCAAGCACTCTCAGCCCCATCCTCAGGAGCGAGAAGACGAGGCTGGACAAGGATGAGGACAGGGACCCACAGCACAGTCATCACACAGGGAGTGGAGGCTCAGGGGAAAGAAGGGGAGGGAGGGTGAGGGGTCCATGCCCCTCCTCCCCTGCCCATGGGGCAGCGGGCAGGCTGCTGGCCAGGCCTTCTCCTGGGGCAGGGAAGATGAGGCTTCTGGCGGGGGAGCAGGGCACGGGCTGCAGAGCGGTTCTGTTCCAGTCCAAGGAGAAGCACGAGGCTGTCCACACCGGGGCCGGAGAAGGCGGGACAGATGCTCCAGGCACCAGAACAAAGGGCGCGCGCTTGTCCAGTGCCCCCTTAGAACCTCTGCTCTCAGCCAACAACCCAGGAGTCCTAACCAGCTCCCCTGGGCCTCCCAGGCCTGTTCCCCCACCCTGGGCTCCTGTGACTGGGGAGTATTGCCCCTCCGGGCACATGGGTTCCTCTCCCTGCCTCTCATGGATTCAATGGGTCTTGATTTCTTTAAGTGAGAACTTCTTTCTCCTGAAGATTCTCAGGGACTAAGGCCCAAACTGGAGTTCCATTTCCAATTTCCTACCCATTTTTAACAAGTAGATCCCCTCTTTGACACGCTCACACTGAAATTCACTTGGTATCAATTCGGCATTTTTCCACCTCTGCTGTTCCGACTCTCCCTATGGAGGGAGCGGTATTTGGGTGTTGACACCTGCCGAGTTAAAGGGAAGACAGGGACACGGTCTAGTCATCCTCTAGGGAGACCTGCAACCACAGCCTTCACGCACATGCCCGTCGGGACCCTTGGAGCATCAGCTCCTACACCCAGACGACCGAGAGCAACTCCAGTTGAAGGTTTAAGCGGACTTTCCCGTTGAAAAATCATTGGAAATAAAAAGGAAGAGGCTCTGAAAAACAGGAGTCATTTGAAAAGTATGATACTATTTTAAAAAAATCTATCTGTAACAGCATTTTCTCGAACATATTGTAAGAAGAAAGCTATGCTTTCAGGGGACTATAGATAGGAGGTGGTACAGGGGAGAAGAAATAGCATTTTTTGACCAGCTTTTGTGTGCACGATCGCCTGCTAGGTCTCTTCTGCGTTTTTATCTCATTTACTCTCCCAAACAGCCCTATGGGGTGTATTATTTCCCCATTTTACAGATCGGGAAGCTCAGGGAAAATCTAGTTCTGGACTGTTTTGTCTCATCTTGTGCATATAATTCTGGAAAAACAGCTTATTCCTGGCTAGTGCAGCCAGCTCTAATTCAAATTCTCTGGCAATTTGAAATAGAAGTCAAGCTGCCCATTGAATGGTTTTGTACCTCAAAAACACTCTGCTTTTATCAGAGTTTCTTTTGGTGGTATCCATACTTTGCACACAGAGTAAGTTGTGCTAGAAATACAGGTCAGCTGCGCTCAGCCCTATGGTCAGACTTGCGAAGCACAGATCACTGTGGACCAGTTAACTACTTGCGAGTTCATTTCATTCCGTTCACTGAAAGGTAATAAAGCTCCTGAATGTAGGGGACACCCAAAGATTAAGACTCTTCACTCACTCGGGTGGGTTCTAAAGTGGGCCAGATTAATGAGGTTTTGCTGTGCTGTGTCTCTCTGATGCAAAACAAGGCTGTTGATATAAAACATGAAGCACGGGGTGGGGTGCGGGGCGGGGCGGGGGGGGGGTAGTGCAGGCATGCCAAAAACTGCCGCAGATGCTACTGTCCTCTGCCTGAGCAGACATCACTAATCCATTGCAGCACACCATTTCTTAGATAGCCCTCAGAATCCTTCTCAATACCCTGCCCCTGGCAGCCAAGACCAGTTGATCAGCGTTGGCAGAAGATGAAATCTATTTACCATCCCTGACCTAGCCTGGTCACCTCATCTAAATAGAGGTGGCACAGAAGCTGAGAGAAGCTGTGTGACTGATGGAGCTCCCTCTTTGAAGCTGGCCAGGAAAGCCCCTCCTCCCTGTATCCGTCCCACTAAAGGCAGAAGTAAAATTGAGGTCACTTGGCAAAATGTTAGACATCTTTGAAGATCCCCTAGGCACAGGGCCAGTGCTTGTGTGCTAAGTGATTCTGGCTCACTACGGTCCTACTATCCAGCTAGGATCATGGTGTGACAGGCAGGGGAGGCGAAAGGTGGGTCCCTGAGCAAGCCCATCCTGCAGTCCAGGTCTATTACTAAAGCCTGATAAATGTTTCAGGCAAATGCAATTTTTTTTTAAGGTAAAAGCAACAGCAAAGAGTTTATTGAAAGGGAAAGCACACACTCAAGAAGGGAGTGCCAGCTCTGAGAGGGAGCCACCCCAGGAAGCCTGGGCCTCACCCACTTACTGGGACGTTAAAGGTTGAATGTTCACGGGAGGTATGGGGGATCTTTTCCTTTAATGCTGGAGGAGCTTTGAGGGACTTTGCACATACCTAGTTTTGGTCACTTGATGCATGTGTCCTGGCACTTGCCAGGAGTATACCCCGAATATCGAGTATGCTCTATGCCCTCGAGTACCCCTGGTGGACGGGTCGTTCTCAGTCCTTTAAGGCACTTATGTGCATGTGTGGGTCTCAAAAAAACAAAAACAAAAAACGAAAAAGGAGCCTGGGCATTTTATTCTTTAGTCAGGTCCCTGACTACTTGTAGGCTGAATGTTGCTTAATGCATGACATCCTGTTTTTTATTGTTCCCTCATCCCTATTCTAAACTGCCTATAACACCATCACTCTGCCTCTCTGCACAGCTGGCTCTCCTTAGGGTCCCTGGCTCCCCACACCTGCATGACTCACACGTGTAGCAGGCACTCCTTTACCCATTTTGGAGATGCCGGACCCTCTCTGCCTGTGGCGCCCGGCCCACACCGGAATAAGCCGGATAGCATCCTGGGCCACTGTATCCTGCCTCAGACATGGTTTCAGAGGTGGCAGCTCGAAGGTGCCAGCAGCGCGCCCCCATTTAGCCGACTCTAGTCTTCGGCAATCAAGGCTGCCTCGGTGTCTCTTACAGGTGTGTACCCACACCAGCCCACAGGGGCCCTCCCTGGAAATGCCCTCCAGACTCTCCTAGGTCTGCTTTCAGGGAAAATATGGGCATTTTGTGGAGTCTGAGGCTTGGAGTTAGGCAGATGCCAGCTACACCCAGTTCAGGCAAGTGCAAATTTTTATCTGGAACCTGCTACAGGTCCTGGTGTAGTGGGTGGTGCCTGCATCGTTCAGAGAAGTGGTCTCCCAGTGGAGGCGGCGTCACCAGGGAGGGGACAGGGAATGGGCTTCGGCTGGGAGGCTTGAGATTATGCTACCCAAGCTCCCATCTTTAGTGATTTTCTGTCTGCATCAACAGAATCTTTCTTTTGCACAGTGCTTTTCAAGTTGTTAAGACCATTTCTGCAAAAGAAGAAGGCTTGCACTGGGTTCCCTTTCACTGGGGGACAGGGAGGTCCGGAGACGTTGGACCACTTTCCAGGAGGGCCCCCAACAAGTAATAAATGGCTGAGCTGCCCTTGCCTTTGGAAGGGTGCCAGGACTACAATGGCCCATCAGAGGGAGAGCAGGAAAAATAGAGCCGCCTTGATCACCTCCTCACAGAATCACCGTCTTAGAGAGTGGGCTCAGGGGTGAGGTTGCTTCCCTGTCCCCCCACCCTCCAGCTGAGCCAGGTCTTCTGACTCCCAGCCCAGAGCTCTCTCCTCTGACTCATGCTGTCCCATCACTGAGCCTGCCCCAACACTGGACACTGTCCTGTCCCAACACTGAACCTTAATTCAGGGTCATGCCCCACATGTAGAACAAAAATAGGGCTCAGGGTTATTGGCACTTACTATGTCCTGGCCTATGGCCCAGCAGCTAGCGGAAGAGGCGAGATTTGAACCTGGGAAGATCGATTCCGGGGGCCCCGCTCCTCTTAACTAGACATCACCTCCCCGGGTGCCTCCTCGTTGTTTTCCCTTTCAGTCATCTGACAATCACTTACTGAGCACCTACTATGTGCCAGCTCCTGTGAATCAAAGAACACAGCCCCTGTCCTCAAAGCCCCACTCCTGTTTGAAGATTTGCCAAGGAAGCATCAAGCCATGGCTCAAAAGCATTGTTCAGCCCTCTGTTCCCATTGCTGGTCTTCAATACCCCCTCTCCACCGCCCCCAGCACCCCCCCACCCCCAGCGCTCAGGACTCAGCTGAACAGACAGCCTATGCACAGCGACTGTCAAACTCAATTCTTATCCATGCTGTCAGTTTCTTAAAGAAAAACCCCATCTCTGGCCTCCCACTGCACCCTGCCCTCAGGGGCCCTTGATAAATATTTACAGCTGCAGCTGACCCAGGCCCAGGGGAAGAAGGCCCAGTGACAAAGCACAAAGGAAGCCTGGGGGCTCATTACTCAGAGACCTTCCCCTTCACAGTGGGTGTCCCTCTCCCATACTGTCCCCACCTGGGTCTGGGTGCAATTCTTCTCACGCTAGCTTGAGTCTGGGGTACTGGTCTTGCCAAAGTGCCCCACCCCCCCTTAGGAAGCCACCCTCACTGTCCCCCCACAGCCTGGGGGACTGGGGGGCTCCAGTGTCCCCCATGCCTTCTTTTCGGGTCTGTGTCGCCTGGATCAGAGCTCTAGATGGTATGACTAGCCGGTTAATCTTTCGGTGGTCCTGGCATGGGACAGGAGCCTCTGGCCAAAACCCCCACCACGCTTGGAGAGCTGCCCACCCCATCACGTTCACGACGTGCTGTGATATGTGTGTCTGTCTGGTGGTAGTTCAGGTACAGCAGGGGCCGGTGGACGACAAGTCATAGGAAGAGCTGAGGATCATCGCATCCAGCAACTTCCAAACCGTTTTACAGCAGAACCACACCAAACAGGTAGCGCTGAGAGAATGTACACACTCACAAGCCCCCTCACTCTCCCTAAGTCCGCTACCCCTCACCCTAGAACCCCTGGGGGTTCTAGGTCATCATGGAACAGTCTGTAAAACACTAGTCAAAACCACTCCTTCCTTCAACACCGATGCTTCTGCAACCTGCACTTGAATTCTGCCAGTGACAGGGAACTCACTACTTGTGGTGGACACCTACGTCACCTTTGCATACCTCTTCTGGTAGGAATTTTTCCTTAGGTTGAGCTAACAGCTGCCCACTTTTCTTCAATGACAGCCCTTTATATGTGCAAAGGTGGCTTTCTCACCTCACCTCCTCAGGTCTCCGTGGGGCGATGGGTTACAAACTGGACGGGACCAGGTAATGTCCTCTCTCTTCTAAGAATACCTCCCTAATCCTGGTTAAAGGCTCCCTGAAAACAATTCCAGGCCCAGGCCCTCAGGATGGTGCATCTGAGCAGAGAAAGGAAGCCCAGCCACCTACACACTCTGTTTGCTTCTAGGGAGGGACTGGCAGGACCCCTCTGAATTGCGAGGGACTCACACCTAGCTTCTCTGTGCCATTTCCAGGTGCATCTGGAGGGAAACGGTTTGAAGCTGCAAAAGTCGGACGCCCTCAGGACAGGCTCCAGGACCGGCCGCCCGCGCCCCCTACTCATCCCCTTCCCCTTCTTGAAATCCAGCTGAGGTTGCATCCAACGCATTGTCACTCACCAGTCCCGGATTGCTTACATCCTGGGAATCTTGGTATGCTTGAACTCCAAGAGCAGCCAGTGTGTCAAGACCTACAAAGAGGAGAAACTCAATGTTAAAAGCCGGGCCGACCACCTGGGTGTCCAACTCTCTTTCCAGGCGGGATGGAGGACTGGGAGACTGGGATGGAGACGGGGGTGAGGGGGGGGCGGGGAGAAAGGAAAGTAAATGATAAGGACAAAACTGCTCGTGAAACCAACCTCAAAACCTCTGGGCTTTGTGGGGATGCTGAGAGGAGAGGGGAAAAACAAAAAGCCCCTCACCCTGGGTGAGTCAGCAGCTTGTTGGGAAGCAGGCCTTTTAGGAAGGGAAACCAAAAGCAGGATCGGATGGGGTGGGGTGGGGAGGTGTCCCGATCCTCACTCCGGCTCTCCTGGAGTCTTTGGTGTCTGCTCCTAGCAGCGGCTGGCCGGCCGTGGTTCCATTTTGATGAAGGTGAGGGGGAAGAGGCCTGGGCACAGGCCTCCAGTCAAAAAGGCACCGCAGTCCTTAAAGCAAAAGCCCCAAATGCGTGTTTATATCCTGGGAGGCTCCTGCCAAGCGAACCCCGTGTGCTTTGAAAATTCCTCTGGAGAGCTGTAGCCGGAGGAATAAGGCGTGTGCCCAGCTCCGAGGCTGCGTTCCCAGCATGGCAAGTTGAGGCCTGAGCTCTAGAGGTTTCTGCAGCCGGCGGAGGCCCACCTGCGGCGCACGTGTGCGCGTGGAGCTGCGTGCTGATGAGCCGTGGAGGCCACTCTCCTCACTCCCCACACCCAGGCTGCCTCTAAAGCAAAACTTGTTTTTTCTTGTTTCCCTACGAATTCAGAGGTGAGCAGAGGTTTCTCTTATCCATCGATGCCTGTTTGCAAGGAAGAACCTTTTGACCGGGGAGAAAAAAGAATCTTCATGGCAATAGTTGCCGTCATATACCTGCTCTGTGTTCTTGTTCTTCAAGAGGGAAGTCGTGTCACCTGGGAGCTGGTGGAGAGAACAGCGTCGCAGACCCCACCCAGCCCTACAGCGTCAGAACCTGCCTCCCAACAAGCTTCTCGGGTGATTTCTGGGCACACTAAAGCCCGCCAGGTTCTCATCCATAATCTCCGAAGGAATAGTAATATCCGTCAATAACCGTGGAAGGAAGGAAGTCATAGCCCATTCTCCAGGTGAGGAAACAGGCTCACGAGGCCACAACTCGCTTACTGCTGGCGACTGGTAGAGCTGAGCCAAGCCCGTGCTCGTGTGATTCCCAAGCCGGTGTTCCTTTCCACTGCGTGATCTCGTGATCTCGGGGAAGCAGAATGCGAGGGGGAAGGGATGGGCAGGCCCAGCTGGGTGGGAGGGCTGGGGAAGGGCAGTGGGGGGCCGGGGGATGACCTCAGGCCCCAGACAGGGAGGGTCCTGGGTGTCCTGGAGAGCCTTCAGAGAGGGAGGTGTTGCTTGCTGCACACTGATTTCCTCCTCCTCACTTTTTGTGAGGGCCCACAAAATTTCCCAGTTAAAGGTTCTGGGCCTTCCTCCTGCAGGAGAATTCAAGCTTCTGTGTTAATCCCAGCGATTAATTTATTTGGATTGCAGGGAGTTTGGGGCTCCTGCCCACTGCACTTAGAGCTAACCATCCAGTGGAAGAAGGTCCTGGAAGACCAGCTAGCCTTAGTATTCCAGGCACTGACTTGTGGGAGGGACAATACTCTGTGAAGCCCATTTTAGTTTAGAAAGAGCTTTTTATCCATTAACTAATCACTTAAAAGAACTTGGGAGAGGTGCCTGGGTGGCTCAGTCGGTTACGCGGCCGACTCTGGCTCAGGTCACGATCTCAGAGCTCAAAGGCTCGTGAGTTCAAACCCCGCTTCGGGCTCTGTGCTGACAGCTCAAAGCCTGGAGCCTGCTTCCGATTCTGTGTCTCTCTTTCTCTCTGCCCCTCCCCTGCTTGCACTCTGTCTCTCTTTCACAAAAATAAACATTAAAAAAATTTAAAAAAAAACCCAAAAACTTGGGAGAGTGTCATCAGTGCTATTTTGCAGTTGAGGAAAATGAGGCACAGAGAAGTTAAGTGATTTTCCTGAGGTCACACAGCTTGTGGGCAGGCTGGGGTTGAGGTCCTCTGACGGCTCAGCTGCTCCTGATGGGGAAAGAGATCATGTCTGTCACAGGCTTATGATGCTCTCACTTAGTTTTGCCTAACTCCCCATGGCCTTGCTCTACACTCGGCTCACGGAATGGGTTTGCTGAATAGACTCATGGACCAAGAAGAAAATGGTCCACAGCCCACACAGGGTGTGTGACTGTTACCTTTCTCCATGGAAACTGGCCAGCTGGCCTTCTTGGCTTATCAGGTAGTCACGTATTACACTATGTATCGTTCCTTCTACTGCACTGGCTTCCATAAAGCAGATGAGCTCACACAGGGTATATAGGGGAAGGATGTCAACAAAATCTGGAGGTGGCAGCAGTTCACAGGCAAACGCTCCCAGTACATGAATGCTTTGCCCCAGTGACGCCAGCTGGATGCAAAGCACCCCCCCCCCCACCCCCCGCCGGCCCCTGGGGAAGCCTGAGTGAGCAAGGCAAGCCTGGAGGCCTCGCTGTCCAGTCGCCCTACGTGCTCCACACTCCTCCTCTTGGCTCAGCGTGGCCACATGCTGTCTTAGAAGCTCCTGTTGCTCGGGCCTCACGGATCTTTGTGCAAAGGCCAAGGGCTAGACCACCCGTCTCTGCTACCCTGTGGCAACAGCTGCAGCTGTCCTCACCTGGAACTTCTGACAAAGGCGTTGTCCCCTCCTGCCTTCTCAGCCTCAACCCTTCTCTAGCCCCTCCCATCAATCCCCCCTCTTCCTTTTTAAAATATAGCCCCTGTAGTGACTCGGGCCCTAAGTTACTGATTTTTTTTTTTAATTCAAAATCTAGCATGCCCTTTGAACTGTGTTTGTTTCAATACTAGGATTGAGCTTTATTACAGAGTTGCATGGAGAGTGACGGCTCTGCTGTCCCCCAACTGTCCCCCAAGGTGCTGCAATTTCTGAATTTTCAGTTATAATTACAATCATCCAGCTGAATGTAAGTTGCATTATAGGTACTAATGTCTATATATAATGTATACTATATATAGTTATTGAATATCGAACATGTCAATACTGAATACTGACTACATTAAACGTTTGATTAAGTCTTTAAAAAAATTTTTTTTTAATGTTCATTCATTTTTTGAGAGGCAGAGAGAAACAGAGCATGAACGGGGATGGGGCCGAGAGAGAGAGGGAGACACAGAATCCGAAGCAGGCTCCAGGCTCTGAGCTGTCAGCACAAAGCATGATGTGGGGCTTGAAATCACAAATCATGAGATCATGACCTGAGCTGAAGTCAGATTCTTAACTGACTGAGCCACCCAGGCGCCCCTTGGTTAACAGTCTATATTAAGTACCCATATATACCTGATTCTGTGCTAAGCACCAGATAGACATAAAAAAAGAAGACCCAGTCCCTACCTTTAGGAAATTCACAGTATAAAAAAGGAGGAAGATAAAAAATAGACTGACCGTTGAGGGTCCAACTCTTGATTTTGGCTCAGGTGATGATCTCACAGTTCGTGAGATAGAACCCCACGTCAGGCTCTGCATGGACATTGCAGAGCCTGCTTGGGATTCTTTGTCTCCTCTCTCTCTGCCCTCACCACCCCCCCCCCCCCCGCCAAAATAAAAAATAAATATTTAAAAAATCAATAATGGACTGAGTCTGAGAAAGGACAATGTGATAGAGGTAGTATGGGGTGGGGGAAGAAGCTAATAGATGCCTCATTTGTCTCGGGATAAAGACCACACTCCTTACCCCAGGGCTTCCAAGGTCCAGATCGGCTCATCTCTCCCTGCCTCGCCTCACTCCAGTGTGTTCTGGGATCCCTGACTGGTAAGCTTCTTGAATCCGTCTACCATCCTTTAGGCAGCCACACGGCTACACTTAGTCTCTTCCTTCAATGCCCTGTCCTCCCCCTTCCCCTAATTAACCCCAACTTACCCTGTAGGACTGAGGGAGGCAACACATAAAACGCTTAGAATCTTGTCAGCAGGTATGGTAGCTACTATTATTACTGACATTTATCACTCTCCTCCGCTGGCCAGGTGATTCTTGAGCAGAGGGAAGCAGAGCAACTTGCAATGGGGCTGCACAGCGAATTATTGCCAGAGCTGGGAGGGGTCTCTGTGAATCAGTCCTGTTTTCCCTGTTTACCCTCGGACCCAGCCTGCGAGACACCTGGTCCTAACCAGCATGGGGAACAGCGCTGGTCTAGGAGACAGGACTTCTGAGTCTGAGTCTCACACCCTTGTGCTGTGCCTTCACACCGAGGACTCGACTCCTTGGGACCCTGGATTCCTCACCAACCAAGTGGGGTTCTATCAGAACCTCCTCGTTGGGCCGCACCAGGTAACGAACACCTTGGTGTTGAGCACCGTTCCTGCGTGAGGAAGATGGCAGCTCCCGTTAGGAGCATTATAAATGAATTAAGGGATGTTTCGATGTTCTTCAGCCTTGACACGTGTACGTATTTCCAGTCTTCCTGGCTCAGGACTCTTTTCACCAGAAAGTGTTGGTCATATGGAGCAAAATCCCAGGAAGGAAAAATCTGCCCATGGGATTTTCCCTCCAGCTCCCCTGCTCTTTCCCTTATGGCCTACTTTAAGCCTCCTGGATTGCTAGACACCTGAAGGAGGAAAGGGGGGGAAGCTACTTGAACCGTTTGTAGGAGAAAAACACCCCCCACCCTCCACGGTCACCCCCACTAACACAATTTATTCCGTTCCATTTCTTCATTCAGCAAACATTTAGCAGATGAGTAAGAAACTCCAGGTCTGGTAAGCAGGTCATTATGTCCTACGGTGATGGCCTCATATTGAGGAGAGGGCAAGGAACCCATGGAATAAAGGGGAGGGGGTGACGGGCTCTGGCTGGGGCCAGTCCAGGCTGGACATGAGACAAAGGTCAAGTAGAAAGAAGGTGGGAAGCTACAAGTCACTTCTGAGAAGCCATCATTCTGTAAGCTGGAAGTATAGTTTTAAGTTGCCTGTCTCTGCTCCAGAAAATGTTTCACCTTGATCACCAACAACAGCCTTTAATTCAAAAAGAGCATCACTAGTGAGTGGCTAATGCAACAGCCACCATTTCCCGAGTTCTTGTTCTGTGCCAGGTACTGAGCTGAGTCCTCCAGGGGCCGTCTCTCTCTCTCTCTCTCTCTCTCTCTCTCTCTCTCTCTCACGGCAACTCTGAGGAGCATGTATTCATGTACCCATTTTATAGATGGAAACCTGAATCTTAGAGCGATCAAATACACTGCCCCATGTCACAAGAGTTGAAAGTCCAGCACTGGGGTTTTGAACTCTGGCCTGACTGGATAGTCCTTCCATTTCCCCCCCGCCCCCATACTGGCCTCTTAAACTTTGGCCCCATGGCTGGAGTTGCTGGCAAACTGGGCTACCTCTCCCCCAAGCCCAACCTACTCTTCTACTAAGAACCCCAAGAGTACAGAGAATGCTGAGTTCATAACCTCCCTGTGGTGTGTGGGTGCAGCTTGACGTCTTGAATGAGAACGCTGAATTCTGCTCTAGAATTGATCTGTATTTGTTTCCAAATATTTCCTCTTCAAAACTGTTAAGCACAACGAACACTCTAGGAAGACGTGCCCAGCACCGGGCAGGGCACGGTCTGTTTTGCTTACTACTGTCCTCATTCTTCCAACAATGGGCACTATGGACCAGGGCTGGGGAGGTAAGGTGAGCCCTTGCAATGGAGCTGGAGATAAAGACTTCGAAGACATTATGGTGCCAACGAAGCACATGGCAATGGCAGCAAGAGCACCAGGAGAGGCACATGGGAGTATAGCAGAGGGGGGCACATCTGAAAGGCGAAGAGGGGAAGGAAGACGAAAAAGCTGGAGAAGGGTGCGTGTGGAGCCCTGCGGGACACAGATACCGGAAGCGGGCTGGAGTGGCCATAGCCAAGCAGGCCAGAGAAACAGCAAGGGCCAGACTTTCCAGAGCCCTGCAGGCATTTCAAGGAGTCGGGTCCTTATACCTGTGAGTGATGGGATTCTC
Organism: Prionailurus bengalensis; assembly: GCF_016509475.1. NCBI lineage: Eukaryota > Metazoa > Chordata > Mammalia > Carnivora > Felidae > Prionailurus > Prionailurus bengalensis. The sequence goes on along the minus strand of NC_057353.1, from coordinate 66,317,708 downwards.
CACGCCTGCCGTACCTGGCACGTGGTGGCCCTCAAAAGTAGCTGCCGAATGGACAGTGGAATCCTGTTTACCCCGAGGTCCCCTTCACATCCTCCAGCAATCTGAGAGGCATTGCCTGGGACCCTGCCATCTTTACAAAAGACAACCACAGGGCAATCTGATTTGTGTAGGGAAAAATTGTCCCCGGGAACCTGGCCTCAGCCTCGAGGCTTTGGGGAACCCTGGCTCAGGTGGCTCCTGGCAGATGTTTAGGGATGAATACACCTTTGATTACAGCTCATGTTTCAGAGGGAAAAACACAGCTCCCTGGTGATCGGGATTCTATGAAAATGAGCCCTTGCAAAAGAGAGGAAAGTGAGCTAGAAACACAAGCCCTCTGGGTGGGCGGTGGTTTCTTTATTTAAAATAAACAACAACAGCAAAGAGGATCAGCCTGAATGAGAAGCAGGTTCTTGATAATCCCTAACTGCAGGACTTAAAAGCAAGTGGCAGAAGGTGGCTGAAGAGACTGGTCTGCAGGAAGGTTGTACCTGGTTATGATATGCAGACACGATCTCCGAGAACGAGTGTGTCTGCCTCCCTCCCTGGTGGGAAACAGCTCCTATCCAGCTCCTAGGGACATTAACCCTGATAGGGAGACGGAAAGACCCAGTTTAGGATATGGTTTCTAACATTTAAGAGTTCTGTGTCCATAGACAAATGTTTTACCTTCTCCGAGCCTTAGTTTTGTCATCCATATAATGGATATGGTGGGGATTAGATGGTATTACGAATATAGGGTGCTGGGGTTTGAACCCATGTGTCTGAATACAATTGTTCCATTTTCTCCAACACTGCCTCTTGAAGTGAAGACCTGTTTCTTCCCCTCCCATCACGGTTATCTGGCACGTAATAGGTGCCTAATAAATGCTGGTTCTGCTTCTCCTCTCTTCCCCACCATATTTAGCACAAATCTGGGTATCCAGGAGGTGCTTAATAAACCCACGCAAATTAGACCTTCCTCTGTGAAACACAGTGGCTGAGAATACAGAAGGAAGGAAAAGGCAGTTAGCTGTGTTTTTTCTCTACTGCATCCTGTTTCAAGCCCTTTATTAAATTCTTAAGTATTACTTGCCTTCAGGGTCAAAATAAAATTTCCACAGATTTCCACTTTGCACTCATAAATGATTCTCGCTAAACTCTTTTTCTTTAAAAAAATTTTTTTATGTGTGTGTGAGAGAGCATAAATGTACTGACTCATAGCTGGAAAAACTCTCCCTAACACATTCCAAATTTGTGGAGTCACATGAATTGAATAAAAGCGCTTAATGTAGCTGTTAGTCCTAGGCTGGCGAGCAGTTACGCTAGCTTCGGGGCCCCATCCCTCCCTCCCCGCTCCTACTCCAGGGACCTGGGGAGGTTCTACAATGGGTACCAAATACCCGAAAGCAGGTTCAGTGACTGCAAGGATTAAAAAGGATTTGGCACCTTATCTAAATCCAAACTTGAACTCTGCAAGGCTGTGCTATATTCCAAAACATCAAATAAAAATTTGCATAGAGGGCCACTGAAATTTAACAACTTCATTTATTGATGCAAGTCTATGCAGGCCACTGTACCTGCACAGCCACCCTGGTTGGTGGGGTGGTTACAGTCAGCCTCCTTTTACAAGTGAGGAAACTGAGGTACAAAAGTGTTAGTAACTTGCCCAAGGTCTCACAGTGTGCAGATGGCGAAGCTAAGATTCAACCCACTGTAGTTCTAGAACAGATGCTCTTACACGCCCAGCCATTCATTCTGAAAGGAAAGAACCCTTCTGCAATGAAGAAAGAAAACTCCATTTATTCCACAATTATCTACCCAACACTCAGAATACAAACACTGCACCAGATGTCCAAGGGAGGCTGGTGGTAGGCAATTTGGTTACTGATTTCAGTGAGTTGGAAATTGCATAGAAGAGCTATGATGTATGCACAAATAATCACAACAAAAGTAAGTGAAAATGCCAATGGCAGGATTATAAGGTGGCGTGCATGGGGAAGGAAGGCTTGGGAAGGTGACAGCTCTGGCTGGAGTGATCTGCCAGAGGGCTTCCTGGCGGAGGTGTTATTGAAGCTGGATTGAAGGATGTGTAGGATTCAGACAGGAGGTGGCCAGACGAGGCCCTGCCTGCTTAATACTGGTGAGAACACACAGATGTTCCCATCTTGGTTCTGATTGGAGACCTACCACCCCCCACGTGGGAACATCTTTCTTGGAGTAGCTGAAAACCTCTGTCTGGCAGGCGGGAAGCACAGGTAGAAAGAACAGAGGGAAAGAGGCGTCCAGGGTGAGGGAGACTGAGGAGAGAAGGCCGGGCATTGGAGAAAGGGTGCAGATCTGGCCAGAGCAGGAGCTCCGGTCCCACCTTCAACTGGGTTGACTCCGAGCAAACCCCTTCTCTTGGGCTTCAGTTTCTTTTATCTATACGGAGGAAAACGGAGGAAGTGTCTGAATACTGCAGCTGGGCGGAACCTTGGAGAGCTCCCAATTTATCCTATTGCTTGGTAGACCAGAGAACTGAGGGCCAGAGAAGCTCTATTAGTGGAAGTCCTTGGATTTGAATCCATGGTGGTGGGATGGGGACTCAGGGGCACCTCTCCCCATATAAGTGCTCTTCCTGCACCCACACAAGGGGAATGTGGGCCTGCTTGAGGAGGCCGGCTGTGGGAGGGGAGACAGAGACCCCAAATGGGCCTCAGCTAGTCCACTGGCCTCGCTGAGGCTCTGACTCTTCCGGGGGTGGGGTGGGGAAGGCTTGGCTGTGGACCCCGGAAGGTGCAGCCCCAGGCCTCCAGCCTGGGCCCTGCCCACGGCACATCCTCCACTCTCAGCTGTGGCTGGCACCTATATCCTCAGAGGGCCCCCTCCCCCGACGCTCAGGAAGTTTCCAGGAAACCATGACCAGTGCTCTGTGGCCATGGTTTTCTCTGACAAGATGTGCATCTGGTTGTGACTCACAAAGCTGGATTTCTGCCCAGGGCCTTACATCTTGAGAGGGGAGCTAATTCTCTCGAACTGACAACCTGCCCAGCCCGCCGTGACAACGGAGCCCGCCGCTGCCCTTGTCAGCCCACACTGAGGTCACCCAATGGCACCCTGGGCATTTCTTTTAGACCTGGCACTGGCCGGGGAAGTCTTCGAGGGTCCCTCTCAGATGCCAGGCTCTTTAGCCACACTCCCCCTCCTCTGGAATGCTGGCCTCCCTCCCCACACACCCTCCCCTCTGCACCAACAGAGGGGGAGGCCTTCCTGACCACTCCAGCCTTCGCTGAGCTGCCCTCCTCTGAAGGCCCAGTTCAGGGGGCACTATACCCTGAAGGGCTGCGCAGAGGTCTTGTGTCCCCACAAGCGAGGTGGACTCCGAAGGTGGGGCCACACGCAAGAATAAACACAACAATCACAGCAAGTATTAACAGCTCATGCAGGCACCGAGCGTATCCACCTGCAGTCTGCGTGCGTCCCCTTCCCGCGACTGGAATACTCCGACCTGAGTCTCTGTGTGGCCGTCAGCTTCTTGACAAAGTCACCTCCCCAGGTGCCCTTATTTTACCACCTGATTTATTTCCTCACGGCCCATGCCCTGTCCTCAAATGACTGACCTGTTGGTTATCTGATCACATATTCCCTTATTATCTGGCTCGTCCAGTAAGTGTGAGAACCAGGGATCTGCTTATCTTGCTCACCACCCGATTCCCAGCACCTGGCAGGGCGGCCAGAACAGAGGTGTGCTCCATGAGTGTTCCCCAAACTCACACAGGGGTGCTGTCAGGCACTGTGGATATGCACTAACCTCAATCCTCCAACCCTGTGTGGTTTGTGTCGTGGCCCCATTTTACAGTGAGGAATCTGAGGCCCTGTAGGCTAAGTCACTCGGAGAATAAGCGTCAGGGTTAGGTTTCAAACTTGAAATTCTCTGATTTGAAAGCCCATGCTTTGGACCACTGGACTGTCCTGCTTGCCTTCAGTGTTTCCAGAATCCCCATAGTAAGGACACAGGATCAAGTGATCCGGAATGCCATGTGTTAGGGACTGAATGTTTATGCCTGTCTCCCCCAAATTCATATGTTGAAGTCCTGACCCCTAGTGGGACGGAGGCCATTGGGAGATGGGGGCCTCTAAGGGAGGTTGAATGAGGTCATTAACAATGGGGTCCTGATCCCACAGAACTAGTGTCCTTGTAAGAAGGGACACCTGAGAGCTTGCTCTCTCTCTTTCTGTATCATGCACTGAGGAAAGGCCATGTGAGGACGCAGCAGGAAGTGGCTGTCTGCAAGTGAGGAAGGGGGTCCTCACCAGAAACAGAATGGGCTGGAACCGTGATCTTGGACCTCCAGCCTTCAGAACTGTGAGAAAATAAATATCTGTTGTTTAAGCCACCCTGTCTGTGGTACTTTGTTATGGCAGTCTGGTATAATACATAATATAATAATGGCATAATATACCATACATAGAATATACCAAACGGCCAGGTTTAGGAAAGTAAATCCTTTCTTCCTCCCTCCCTGTCTCCCTCATTTAAGCACTGACAATGTAGAAAATCCTGAAGGGCTCCCAGGAGTCTCACAGCTGTGGCTCAGGTTTCAAATACCCACAAAGTTGTTTTGTTGGGCTGGCTGGCATGGTGTTTTTAAAAACGAGGAATCAGGGGTGCCTGGGTGGCTCAGTAGGTTAAGTGTCTGATTGAGCTCAGGTCATGCTCTCACCATTTATGGGTTCGAGCCCTGCACTGGGCTTGTGCTGACAGCCCGGAGCCTGCTTGGGATTCTCTCTCTCTGGCTCTGCCTCCCTCCTCAAAATAAATAAAAACTTAACAACAACAACAACAAGGAATCAGAATGCCCTTTGGCGGGGCACGAATTCGCCACTCTTTCCATAAGCCATACTGCTCCTTGCTGTCCTATGTCCCTCAGATCCACAGGCTGCATTAGTTGTGGGAGACACCCTGTGAGCTATGCCAGAATGGAGAGAGGTACAGGGTGCCCTGGGACACAGTGATGCTTGGGTGGGGAGAAGGGGACAGAAGATGGCGGGTCTGCATGAAGGAGGCTTCGTGAAGAAGGTGGCTTTGGCCCGCTCTCTGAAGACTGGGTGGGAAATCACCAGTCAGAAGTGGGAGGGAGTGGGAATTCCAGGGAAGGGAACAGAGGGGTGAGGTCCCAAGGAAGGGCATGGCCTGGGCAGAGAGCTGCAGGTGGCTGAGAGTGGATTCCAGTGAGGACAGTGGAGCTAGCGTGTGGGATAGAGGGGCAGAGGCCGGGGAGTGGGGGCCCTACACACCATGTCAAGGAGACTGGACATCGTCCATGACCACGAGTCCCCCAGGGGAGGGGGGAAGGGACATCAGACAACCTGGGTTAATACATAGGGATGCTGGGGTTACCACTTCCTAGCTGTGTGACTGTATGCAAGGGTCAGCTTGGGGCTATGGCCTCAGGCACCTCATCTATAAAATGGGCATCATAAGGCTGCATCTCAGAGGGGTATTGTGGGGAGTAGAAGCAAACAAAATGCGACAGCCCCCGGCATAGTTCCTGACACACCGGAGGCACTAAATAAAGGACAGCTGTCTTCATGATGGGTATTTATTACCAATCTAGTGGTGGCAACAGTGTGGGAGGTGGCTGGGAGCAATCAAAGGTATTTGCATACAGGAAGGTAGGAAAAACCCCGAGGAAGGACCCAGGAAATACTCGTAGGAGGGCAGGAGGGGGGAAATGTGACCTCGAGATCTGTTTTCTCAACCTGTCTCTGTTTCCTCATCTGTAAAATGGGACTCTCCCTGCCTGTCCACACAGGGTTTCTATGTGAATTAAACGAGAAAAGAGATGTGAGGCCGAGTCGACCATAAGAGTTTCATTTTCCTTTTCCCACACACAGGGGAAAGCCGTCTGGGGGCAGATACGCACCTGTGTGTTCTTATGTCCGCAAACCGTCGAGGCGAGAAAAGGGGACAGCAAGATGCGAGCCGGGACCTGACAGACAGGAGCCCACATCTTGGACCTTCCCTTGTGATCTCCTTGCTTCAGCCCTGCTTCCAGCCCTGCTCGCCTACATCTTCTGCATTCACACCAGTGACTCAAAACTACTATCAGCTTCTCCCCCTCAAAGTATGGATATTTCAAGCTGGAAACACGATTGGATGCATTCCCCCATAATTTACAGATGAAGCTGAGTCACGAAAGAGAGTTGGTTAAAACTCACCCTCAGGAGACAGACGGCCTGAGTTCACATCCTGGCTCTGCCATTTATTAGCTGGGTGACTTTGGCCGAATTACTTAACATCTCTGTGTCTCTGTGATGGGGATTAACTGGGGTGATTAAGAGTGCTTACTCCCAAGAGTGCTTAGGGGAATGAAATGAGTCAATAAGTATAAAGCTTGGAATGTGCCTAGCACCTGGGGGAAGAGCTGCTATTATGATTCAAGGCCCCAGGGTGTTTTTAGCAGTAGAGTTGGAGGTATGCTCTTTGCACGGCCCCACATCAAGATATTTTATCCTAATCAATATGCTATGTTCACCGATGGCAGAAAAATGGACTGACCTGTTTTGGAAGAAAGGACACCTTTAAGCATGCATGCCCCATTTCTAGAACATTCTAGACCACCCACGTAGGACAGTAGTAGACGAGAACCACGATACTTCACAGACACCTTTCTTACCACTTTACATTATATCATCCAGGGAGGCAGCCAAAAATGGCTCTCAAAATTAAAAAAATTAAACAAGAAGGTGACCCAAAGCAATGTGGAGCGACCTGTTCGGCTAGGGCTCAGCTACTGCCTGTCATTCTGCTTCCTCCACGTAGCACGTTTTCACTTCCAAAGGCCTTTCACCTCGTCTTTCATGTCTGCCTCATGACAGATGGTGATTCAGAAAGTCGGTTCTGGAGTAAGGCTAGTTAGCTCGGATCTTGCTGATATCACTCCCCATGGGGAGAGGGGACATTTATTGACTCTCTCTGTACCTCCAACAAGTGAGGGTAGAACAACACCATCGTTGGTGGTTGTTGGGAGATACTAGGTCATGCATACAGAGCCAAAGCCTGGCCGGTAAGATCCCCTCATCCCAGAAATGTTTACCACGTGCCTCACATGTGCCGGGCTGGGGATTCAGCAGGGCTAGATCACCCTCCCTCCTCTCATGGAGTTGAGCATAATGAGGAGAGCAGACCATTCAACAAGCAAATAAACGTATGGTGCCAAGCACACTGTGTGCTTTAAAGAAAAACCAGGGTGAGGGATCGGAGATGGATGGGGTGCTAGTTTAGCTACGACCCTGTGGTGGTCAGGGAAGACCCTCTGAGGGAGTGACTTTGAAGCAGAACCTGAATGAAACAAGGGAGGAAAGTACAGACCACTGGGAAGGAGTGTTCTGGGCTAAGCGAACGGCCTGTGCAAATGCCAGTGCGTGCGTGCGTGCGTGCGTGCGTGCGTGTGTTCCGGGCTGAGCCACAGAGCCAGGGGGCAGAGGGCAGGTGATCATGGGGGGTCTCGGGGTTGCCATGAGGGCTTTGGCCGCTGCTCTGAGAAGGGGGGACGAGTGGAGGGCTGGGGGCAGGCAATTGACAGGATCTGACCCATCATTTGGAAAAGCAGCTGTGGGGAGAGGAGACAGCTGTGGGGTGTGTGCAGAAAGTGGAGGGAGGGCGGGGGGAGGGGCAGCCAGTGGCACTGCCATGGTCCACTCGAGAGGGGACGGGGGCTTGGACTGGGGGGCGGTGGTTGACGTGGCAAGAAGCAGCACCACCCAGGGGTCCGCGAGCACGTGCTCACGTGTAACTCTAGAGGGGCCATTTGCATCCACCAAAATGGGGCGGGTGCCCCTTGGAGGGTGCAACGTGGTGCTCCCCGAAGTCAACAGTGGATTGGTGAGGATTATGAGAAGAGCAAACGGTGAGTGTTTGTGGGCATTGGCTGAAGGACTTTAGTCATTCATAGTGGGTTGAATTGTGCCCTGCTCCCAAAATAATAGGTTCATGTCCTTGTCCCCAGAACCTGTGAGCGTGACCTTATTTGGAAAGAGTCTTTGCATGTGTGATTAAGTTAAGGATCTCAAGAGAAGATCACCCTGGATTATCTAGATGGGCCCTAATCCAATGACAAGTGTCTTCATAAGACACCCAGAAGAGAGACACACAGACAGAAGAGAAGGTGATGTGAAGACGGAGGCAGCCACAAGGAACGTCAACGGCCTCTAGAAGCTGGAAGAAGCAAGGAAAAAATTTGTCCTAGAGCTTCTAGAGGAAGCATGGCCCAGCTGACACTTGATTCATGAACTCCAGAACTGTGAGAGATGAAATTTCTGTTGTGTTAAACCACCAAGTTTGTGGTCATTTGTTACAGCAACCACAGGACGTGAATACGACAAGCAAAACCAGGCCCAGAGAGGTGAAGTAACTTGCCCAAAGTCACACAGCAATCGAGGAGCAGAGCTGGAAATGCCTGGCTCCAGAGCCGCTCACTCTGTAGGCAGGTATTGTTATCCCCGTGTTTTCCAATGAGGAAGTGGAGATCAGAGCCACATGAACAGAGCTGGTGAATGGCAGCACCAGGCTCCCTGGGGCCTCTAGCAGGGGGGACAGATGCCTTTCCCGCCCTTGACCCCCACGTCCCCACTTTGCAAAACCCCAGAATGGCCCTTGTCCATCCTGTCCACTGCTTCCTGGCAGCCACCACATGACCCGGGGCTTTGCTGGGAATTCTGTCCAATCTGGTGACTTCAAGTTACAGCCTCTGGGTCCCCCCATGCACACGGCCACGAAGAGATCCTGGGGGGGGCGCTGGGTAGTGGCCTCAGTAAACAGGTTTCAGCTGTGCCTCAGGATTCATAACAATCACTCAGGAACTGCAGCCAGTCGGGTTACTAAACGTGCCTCCTCTCCCGGGATATGCACACTGAAAGTCTCTTGGCTCCCACCCTACCCCGGGCCACTAGGAGGATAGGGAAAGAAGGGTGCTGGGGGCAGGTGCACAGGCCACTCCTGAGCCTCCGCCAGCAGGCCAACATAGGTCTCTGAAGAAACAGACGTTGTCCATTTCCTCTTCCTCTGATGCCCAGGAAAATATTTTATTGGACAAAACCCAAATATCGGGGATTTAGGGAAAACACCCTCCCAACCTCCACCCGCCCTTGCCTTGTCAAATTTTCATCATTTTAACAGAGATCAACGGCGGGGCCTGTGGACAGACAGGGCCTGTGAACAGAGCCCACGTCTCTTCCCACACAAAACCGTGTTGTTAGAACACTTAATGAGGAGAGGTCAGTTAATTTTGGGAATGGGATGGGAATCGGGGCGGGGGGGGAGGTGTTCTCTTTATGAAGAATAAAATAATTAAATTCAGGTCAGTGGAGGGAGTCACTGGGCTGAAACAAATTTGGGGGCCCTGTGAGGGATGGCAAGAGGCAAAGGAATGAGCATTATATCTGCTTCAGAGCAGGATTGTCTTTTTCGGGGTGGCTGGGTCTGTAGGCTCCCCTCCCAAGGCACACATGTACACAAATATACACAAATACAACGACACATGCACTCTGGCCAGGAGATAATGAGGTTTCACCCAAAGGCTCACTCACTTGTTCACTCCTCTTTGTGGACAAACTGTAAGCACACTCACAGAACTGACTCAGCCCAAAGTGAACCTTTGTTTCCACAGGATCCCCGCAGCAGACCTTTCCTATCGATCTCAGGGACATGACCCTTGCTTAAGACACCTTTGGAAGCCCTTTTCTGGAGCTGTCCTCACTATCAGGTTGTAGGCAAAAAGCAAACTGGGCACATTATGGTATAACTGTCCCTTACTCTCAACACCTGTCCCCTGCCTCCCCAGCTATATTTCTAAGGTAAGTCACATTCCTGGTTCCACAGATGGGAAAGGTGGAACCACCTTCAAAGGACACTGATTTGCCAAGCTCAAGGCTCAGAATGTGTTGGGGGGATATTTGGGGGGTCTGGGCTGTTCTGAGCCATGGCACCTTTGTAATAAGAGGTGAGCTCCCCAAGGGGTTGACTTGGATGAGCTCACCACCCATTGGCAAAGGTGGGTTGTAGGGATGATTGTGGTGATTGTTTCAGAAGTCAGTCGTATGATGTCATGGCACCTGCTCTTGGCTTGGCCCTGGGCCAGGAACACCGGGCAGCGAGAGTCACCAGGTACAAGACAAGGCCTCTCTCTGTCTCCATCTACTCAATGGGGGGGGGGGGGGGGCAAGACTTACATGTGAGGAGTCACCTGGGGCAGATGAGGTCATGTGCCCTTCCATGGTGCCCATGGTGGCCCTGCTGCAGAAGCCCTTTGGAGAAGGGTGCCGGGAGGGTGGAGGTCAGGGGAGGAGGAGGTGGTGGAGGCGGGGCTTGTGCTCTACCTCCCAGAATGGGAAGGAGCAAAAGATGATGGACAGAGGGGGAGCCCCTGGGGCGGGAGGCAGTGGAGAGAGGACAGGCTCTGGGGTGGCCTGCTCCCAGACCTCAGGTAGAAAACAGATTTGCAAGGGAGACGTGTGGCGATTCCTGCGATTCCTGGCCGGCCGAAAAGGAGCATTTCATAGGGACCCAGCCCTGGCAGCAGCCTTCCCGTCCACCTGAACATCACTTTGGAACATAGATTCCTTTTGAGAGCAGCATCCGGGAATATCGCAGAGCACACGGGAGCCGATTCCACCACTGGGTACATCATAGCCTCGTTGTGCCTGGGTCTGTCTATCTAGAAACTGATCATAAAAACAACAGCTAACGTTCATGCGCCAGGCCCTGTTCCGAATGCCTTAACTCTTTTAATTTAACACTATTACTATTATTATTATTTTGCATGCTCTTGGGTCCCACATTCCTTGGCTTCTCAAACAGAGCCAAACAAACTCACCATGTATCTTAGCTCAGAGATTTTTCCTGAGGCTAAAATAACAAGGTCTTTTAATTAAATGGAAGTCTACAAAAGCTTGTTATTGTTGTTGATGTTATTGTAATTTTACCAGGCTTCATCTATTTGGAAGCCACCACGGGGTAAAGGTTATTTAAGGCCTGAGCACAACATAAAAAAAAAAAAAAAAAAGAATCACTTTCAAACGTTAGCTGAGGAAAGATCCCGTGGAGATTGGCGAAAGAAAAAGTTACCGAAAGCCTGAAACATTAGAAGGTAGGACATTGGGGTTTTTTGTTTGTTTCTTGTATCGGGCCCAATGTTCTGAGAAGGGGTCATGAATGGCTCCCTGGTTCCCTGGAGGCTGAAGGAACATGGAGCCTTGCCAGGGGCAGCATTCTTTACAGACAGGCTGCTGGGGATGGGCCTGAGCTCACCCTGCTCACTGAAAGCATTTATTCAACATCCAGGAGCAAGTGAATACGACCAGCTCTTTGCCATCAGAGGACCAAGTGTTTGGGGAAATACATCCTCCTTCCAAAAATAAATGCAAATGGATCTCCCGATTCCCCGCCCCCCACCTCAGAAACCTGTTCCTCTGCAGATGCCCCATCAGATCACCAGCCACCCAGCGACCCACCAGGGAGTTGGGGGCCATCCTCGCTTCTCCCCTCTCCGTTAGCATCCATATCTAGTCCACCGGAAGGCTGGCTCCTGGCCTCCATCTCCAACCCATCCACTTCTCTTTCTCTCGAAAGCATCACATCTCTCGCCTGAACTTCCACAGCCACCTCCGAGTGGCCTCCCTGTTTCCACTTTTGCTCTTTCTCCACCCACCCCCCCCCCAAGATATCATCTGAAAACGTGGACCACATGGCAACACTGTCCTGCTTAAACCTTCGAAGGCTTTCCACTGAACTCAGAACTACTCACATTCCTTTCCTAAGTCCTACAAGGCCTGGGAGGATGTGGCTGCTGTCTGTCTTACCTACTCACATGACGGCTCTCCTCCTGAGACCCCGTTCTCCCGCTTGCAGATTGGGTGAGATGATATCTACCTTCCAGGCCGGCTGTGAGGCCGCTGGGGCGTGGGGATTATAAAAAAGTGCTTTGTAAACTAGAAAGTGCAGCATAATGTAACCTCTCTCCCGTTGACAATTGGGCTTTTGTGTTTTTACTCCTGTTTTCATGGTGTCCAGTTCTGTTGTATCGGTATCCCTTTATTATTTGCAATTTTATATCCTTTCCAGATACAAGGATATTTATGCACACAAGGTAGTATTGAAAAGTACCACGGGAGCATCTCAGTATTGCAGAGATAACAGCTCAGCTATGGAGTGCTTAACACTTGGACAATATTTGTTCTTCCCTGGGTAGAAAATTAGAGCTTTAACTATGCAGCCAGATTGCTGGAGGCCTAGTGAGATCTCATTTACATGATAAACCAGTCAATTCCCTTACGAAAATGATACAGCAATCACGTGATCTTCAGTATCCCTCCAACATTTGCAATAGTGGCAGATTAATGTTTATTGGGCCGCTACTTTGTGTCCGTCCCGGTATTAAGCACTTTTTATCCTTCTCCGCTGTGAAGGTGAAGCCTCGCTTCAATGCAATGGGCTATTACTATGGTCCAGATGAGGAAGCTGAAGCTCAGAGAGGTTAAGTGACCTGCCCAAGGTCACACTGCTAGTGAGAAACGGTTCTGATCCTCTGTCTGTTTTAATAGCCCATGTTCTCCGATTTCACCCTATGTGTGTTTGGGGGCAACAGGACCGGGAATGTGTCTATCTGTGGGAGGGGAACAGGGGGACTAGGGGGCTGGGGGTTGAGGCAGGTACAAGGCCACAAGCCCATGGATGCCAGAGAGCTCAGGCAGTGGATTCTCCCTGACTTGAAGCTTCTCTCCTTCATGTCTTGGAAAATAAGTTGCCGAGTAAGATGATGCCCGATGGATTTCCCGCTGATCAGTGAAAGAGAGTAACTGTCTTGTGAAGAGCAGTCACTGCCTTTTTCTATTTAAACCAAGAGATGTGTCTGTGTGTGTGAGAGAGACCGACAGACCGAAACAGAGAGTCACACACACACACACACACACACACACAAAGAAACCGAGTGATTGGTCACGACACGCCGTCTCAGAAGCTGGGGAAGGTGCTCCGGCCAGAGATTCCTATCGTTTTCCTTCTGCTTCCGCACTCACGTTGCTCGCCGTTTACAAAGCAATCACGGAAGGAAACACAACCACGGCAATGCCCTGCTTCTGCTTCCAGTCCTGCTCTTTTGCCCCGGAAGGGCTGGACCACCATGCGCCCCGCTTTCTCATTAGTAAAGTAAAACACCTAGGTTTCTAGAATCCCTTTCCCCTCTCAGACGGGAGAGATGCTCTCATAGCCACCATCTCTTTTCTTTCACAACCTCTCAGAGGAGACGGGCAGGTCGGACTGGCCACCTGAAGCTCGGAGAAGGTGGCTTGGTTCAATGGAGGATCCTGAGTAGAGCTGCAGCGTTCAAAGCCAATTCCAAAGTCAGCTGACTCCGCCAAGCTGCCTTCAAGGGAGCATGTCAATCCGCTTAAAACAGAAAGGATAACACTCTGAGCCTCTGTGTGGAGGCCTCTGGCCCTCCTGAAGGATCAGTGTCTTTCCTGCCCTCCTTCCTTCCTTTTCTCCACAGAGCCAAGAGCACAGGTAGGGGAAGTAAAAGACACTGCATGAGAGGCATGAACAACTTGGATGACTTCCTGAGACCCCTGAGATTCCTGCCAGATGTAAAAATAATCGGGGAAATAAAACAATAACAGACCACGCACACAAGCATGATGTGTGTGTGTGTGTGTGTGTGTGTGTGTGTGTGTGTGTGTGTTGGCGAACTGTGAGAATAAAGACCTAAGGGTGGAACAAGCCCTCATGACCACTTGGATTTCCTCTCTAATTACTCTGTCCTACATTTCTTCACAAATCAGGGAACCTGCTGTTAAACAATGGACGAATCTTCACAAGTCAGGGGGAAAGAAGCTCGCCAATAAAGACGCGCCAGAGTTCGAGTTATGATGCAACCTTCTCCATCTGTATCTGCTGAATGTCTCCTGGGATCTCACACCAACAGTTCTTTTCCAAGGCTGTTACGGGCAAACGGAACATCAGCTGGGCCAGAACCCAGGCAGAGCCCCACCCGGCTGGTGGTCTTCTGAGACCCAGCAGCAGAGCCCAGTGTTTACCCCAGGAGCTACGAGCTACAGACGCAACACCCTGTGGGTCCGTGAAGGGTCCCCTAGAAGTGGGCTAGGTAGATGATGAGATGAGGGACAGTCATGCTGTCCCGCAGGTATGGGCCAAAGGCCACTAACAGCAGGGTACCATTTGTGGGGAACTAACGAAAGGCTCCAGGCTCCTCCGACCAGCAGTACCACTCCCAACCTGCATGGTGAACCCTCTCTGGACCTGGCTTGAAATGCCCGTAACAGAATCCATCATGGCTGACACAGTACAGAGAGGCCTCGTGGGGTAAGGAAATTAGCCGGAACACTGCTCTAGAAAGTCCTGATTGCCTTGGTCATATGTGCAATCTGAGATGAGCACTCAATCTAATGGATCCTCTAATTCTGAATCTGCAAAATCCTATATAATAACAAGAAACACTGACTCTAGACATTTAGCACAGGGCCTGGTATGTAGCATATGTCACAGCCAACACTAGCTTCTATTCTGGTCATCTAAATAATTATAAAGGTCTCTGTGAAAAAAGTTCATGTGCTGACGGGGCTTCCCCATGAGTAAAGATTCCCTTGCTGTTGCTAGTTAGGCTCTCAGAGAATCAGCTAGGGCAGTGGTTGTCAAAGGGTGGCCGCTGCATCACCTGGGAATTTGTTCCAAATGCAAATTGGTGGGTCCTGCTCCTGAACTACGAAATCAGAAATTCTGGAGCTGGGGCTCAGTCATTTTATAAGCCCCCCTAGTGATTCTGATCCCCACTCAAGTTTGAGAACTACCGAGCTTAGGCACAAACTGTCAAGTCTGGCT